>NC_138371.1:171425967-171457677 GCF_054177405.1 Leptonychotes weddellii | reverse complement strand
TATATGTTAAAAAAAAAAAAAAAAGAAGATAGCAAGAGGGGAAGAATGAAGGGGGGAAAATCGGAGGGAGATGAACCATGAGAGACTATGTACTCTGAGAAACAAACTGAAGGTTCTAGAGGGGAGGGGGGCGGGAGGATGGGTTAGCCCGGTGATGGGCATTAAGGAGGGCGTGCACTGCATGGAGCACTGGGTGTTACACACAAACAATGAATCATGGAACACTACATCAAAAACTAATGATGTAATGTATGGTGATTAACATAACATAACATAACATAAAAAAAAAAAAGATGTGATGTGTGCAGCTTGTAAGTGGCCTTCAGGGTTGAGCATAAACCGGTGGAAACATGCCTTGCGGGATCAAATCCCCACTTCATACAGTAACCTGTGATGCATGGGTTTCTCTATGCTCAGAAATGGGGTCTGCATTTGGGAAGAGGCCAACGAAAGATAAAATCATGTCCCACCCTCAAGGAGCTTTGTTTACTTCAGGCTCAAAGGAAAAGCAGGACTCTGCTTCTCCTCCTTGAGCCTGGCCCCACCCCCACCTGCACTCCACACACCATCCAGCCCAGCTGGGTTTGCTCCCTCTCGGCCTCGACTTTTGCGTACACCCAGCCTCTCCCTCTCTATACCTTCTGGGCCGCCTGTGGAATCAGAGCACGTGCTCAAGCTGCTTCCTTCACAGTTAAGATCTTTCCTTCAGGCCCACAACCCTTCTTTTTCCCACCCTACCTCCCCTTTCCTTCACAGCCAAGCCCCCGACAGAATACTCGAGCCCTGCCTGCCTCAGCTCTCGCACTCTGTCTGCAACCTCAAGCAATTAATCTGTCCCTACCAGTCGGCCACATCGGCTCTCGCAAGGCAGCCTGCTGGCTGTCACCTGGACGGACTCTAATGTCTGCCCTCAGCCCTGTACTTAGTAAATGAGATGTCGTATGTCCTCAGTGTAGGCTCTCATCTATAGCCGCGAGGCCACGAGAGCTACCTAACTGGGTCACTCGGTTTCCAAGTTCATACTTCCGTAATCCGTTCTCCAGGCTTCTGCTGAATGATCCTCCCAAACCCCAACCCAGTCATCAAAATCTTTCAGTGAGTCCTCACTGTCAAAAGATAACATAAAATGTTGTTGGCGCATGTCTGGGGCACCTGGGTGGCTCAGCCGGTTGAGCATTGGACTCGTGGTTTCGGCTCAGGTCATGAGCTTGGGGTCCTGGGATCAAGCCCCACATCGGGCTCCATGCTCAGTGCAGAGTCTGCTTGGGATTCTCTCTCTCCCTCTTCCTCTGCCCTTCCCCAACCCCCTAAATAAATAAATAAATAAATAAATAAATAAATAAATAAATAAAAATCTTTAAAAAAATGTTGGTAGTGCACATCTACTCAATGCAGTGAGTGCCGCATTGTGCCAGGTATTTTTTTTTTTTTAAGATTTTATTTATTTGAGAGAGAGAGCATGAGTGGGGGAGAGGGGGAGAGGGAGAGGGAGAAGCTGACTCCCTGCTGAGCAGGCTCCCCAATGTGGGACTCGATCCCAGGACCCTGGGATCATGACCTGAGCCGAAGGCAGACGCTTAACCAGCTGAGCCCCCCCTGGGCGCCTCTGCACTGGGCCAGGTATTTTGTTGGTGCCAGGGCACAAGGGAATAAACAGACATAATCCTGTCCTGTGGAGCTTACAGTCAGAATGAGAGACATGAAAGAGCAAGTAAAGTGACGAATGGTATGGTTTCAAACTGCCAGGAGGGTTACCAAGGAAACAAATCCTATTATAGAAATTAAAAGGATGGGGAAAATATTTTGGATAGGGAGGCGTGGAAAAGGTAGCATTAAGGCAAAGCAGAATTAAGATCCAGCTGAGGACTGGGGGAGCACATGATCCAGGAGCATCTAAGGCCCTGATTCAGGACAGTGCTTGGCATGCCTAAAAAAGGGCAAGAGGGTTGAGGCGCCTGGGTGGCTCAGTTGGTTAAGCATCCAACTCTTGTTTTTGGCTCAGGTCATGATCTCAGGGTCCTGAGAAGGAGCCCCTCGAAGGGCTCTGTGCCAAGCATGGAGCCTGCTTGGGATTTCTCTCTCTTTCTCCCTCTGCCCTGCCCCGCTGCTGCTCGCTCTCTCTCTCTCAAAATTTTTTTAAAAATAAAAAAATAAAGAGAAGGGCAAGAAGGTCAAGCTGGCTGGACAGCAAGAAGAAAAGAGGCAAGAAAGAAGGTTGTTGAAGTAGGCAAGGGCAAATCCTGCCTGGTCTTACAGGCCAGATCAAGGAATGTGGATTTTTTTTTTTTTTTAAGATTTTATTTATTTGTTTGACAGAGAGAGAGAGAACAAGTAGGCAGAGAGGCAGGCAGAGGGAGAGGGAGAAGCAGGCTCCCCACTGAGCAGGGAGCCTGATGCGGGGCTCCATCCCAGGACCCTGGGATCATGACCTGAGCCGAAGGCAGCGGCTTAACCGACTGAGCCACCCAGGCGCCCCAAGGAATGTGGATTTTATTATAAGCACGATGGAAAGCTTTTGAAGCATATTAAGCAAGGGAGACACAATCTAATTTTGTTTTTGAAACCAATTTCTGACTGCATAGTGACAAATGAAATGTGGAGCAGAGAGGAAACTTGTTAAAAATTATTGCAATTGTCCAGGCCAGTGACAATGGTGGTGGAAGTAAGGAAACATGCAGAGGTAGGGGTGCGGGGCTGCCCGGCCGAGCAGAAGGGAAGGAGGCCGCCAGAGTTGCTCAGCCTAGCAACCTAGTGGGTGGGGCGCCATCACTGAGATGAGGAAGATGGAGACGAACAGATTTGGGGGAGAATTAGGAGTTCAGCCTCAGATATGTTAACTTTGAGATATGTAGTTAGAGACGTACTGTAGATCATTAGAAATATGAGTCAGAGGAACTATCGGGCTGAATACGTAAGTCATCCATACAGGAATTGTATTTATAGCCATGGGGATGGATGAAATCATCCAGCAAGAGGGTGGCAAGTGAGAAGAGTGTGCAAAACAAAGAAGCCCCGAATATTTGAGGTGCAATAGAGGAAGGGGTGCCCAAAAAAGAAGGAGAAAACAAGGTGCCAACGAGAGAAGCAAACAGGAGAAGGGGGCGCGAGAGAGGCCAAATGAAGAAAATGTTTCAAGGAATAGGAATAAGCCGGTATGTCTGTGGATGACGGTTGAAAATTAATCATTGAAATGGGAAGAGAGGTGATGAGTAAAAGACATCTGGAAACATACAGCTAAATGAATAGATAATTCAGGGAGGCAGAGCTAGAACCAGTAAGTCACACAGGAAACATACAGACCCTCACAATTGAGCAAAGATGTAAATGTCGATGTAAAGCCTTTTCGCCAATAAATTAATAAATCAGTTTTCTTAAGTTATAATAACAAGACAAATACCATGTGATTTCAGTCATATGTGGAATTTAAGAAACAAAGAAAAAGAACAGACAAACACAAAAACCGACCCTTGAATATGGAGAACAAACTGGTGGTCACCAGAGGGGCGTGGCGTGGGGGATGGATGAGCTAGGTGATGGGGATCAAGGGTGCACTTACTGTGATGAGCACTGAGTACAGATAGAATTGTTGAATCATTATATTGTACACCTGAAACTAATATAACACTGTATGTTCTTTATATTTCAATAAAAAGAAGTTTTTATAATAACAAAATGTCAACCGAAATAAAACAAGGTTGGTATTCTATATATTGCTCCGGACATTATACACGGATGGAACCCTTTCAAAGAAAAATAATTTGGCAGCATATATATCAAGAACTTTGTGCCAGGAGTTGCACTTATAGGAATCTGGCTTAAAAAATTAACCTAAAATGCTTGCACGCCCCAGGTTGTTCACTGCGGTATTATTTATAAAACTAAAAAAAAACAGGAAAAAATTAAATATCCCCAAATAGAGAAATAGTTAGGTAAATTACAGCATATTTCCTTAAAGAAATAATGTGCAGACTAGAATATAAAACATGTTTATGATATAGAAGGAAGTAAATAACAGACAAAAGAGATATTTAAACTCTGATTACAACGTAAAAGTTTATCTGCACTTAAGGAAAAGCACCTAGAAAGAAAGGCTCTCAGAAAAACTGGGAGTGGTTTTGTAAGGCAGGTGGAATTATAGCTGATTTTTCCCTCTATTTTCTGTATCAGCTGTAAGGTGGTTTGTATAACTTTCATAATAAAGAAGATCTTCTTAAATATTTTGGGCAATATTATTCTCTTTTGGCCATATGGACAATAATTCTGTCATGAATATCATTTTGAATAAAAAGGGAAAATATTAATATTTATGATCTTTATATCATGGTTGTGGGGTTTGTTTTTTTTTTAATGAATGCAAGACTACGTGTGCTGACATATTTATCTTGAGACCCAAGTTCCTTGGTTTATTCCATTTATAAATATGTACCTTAGTGAGTTGTTGTAAATGTGCTCTGAATCATGCTCGGCTAGCAGTTGACAACCTCTGGAAAGATCTTTACTTTCAGGGTTTATTCCATTCCTACTTTGCCAAGTCACCAGTGTCTGAGGCAGCTGCCTACTCCGTGAAACCCCTCAGCTCTTTGAAAATCAAGACCCCAGACTCCTTGGGACAGAAGCAGAGTCCCTACCAAGTAAATATTTTCAGAGCACGGGGGCCAAGAAGCTGTCAGCCCCCTACCTGAAACCACATTCCCAGAGCAAGGATTAAGGGGACAGACGGATGGTTTTTCCAGGTCTAGTGAAGGATCGGGGCTGGGGAAGCAGAGAGTGGCCTTTCTCTAGTTCATATTCAAAAGGACACACGTCAAGTTCTGGTGAAGCTTTTCTGAGAGACAGTCATTGTTTTAAATTTAAATTGTTTTTTTTTTAAAAAAAAATAAGAGAAAGAAAAGGAAAATAAATAGAAAAGGATGAAGAAGGTGGAAGAAAAATTAAAATACTTCTAAACAGTATCTGCAAATTATCCAAATCAATCCCCAGGTTTAATTTTGGAGAAGAAAAATGTAATAATGTCAAATAAATTTACCCTCATTTCTCGAGACAGAAAACCGGAGGGGGAGCGGGGGGAGGAGCCCGAAAGCAATGCTGGATGTGCCATGTGTGAATTAGCCAGGCACAGGAGAGAAACCGAGGCACACGAGAAAAAGTGAGGCACGGCTTAGGGAACTTGCAGAGGGCAGAAAGGAAATCTATAATCTTCAAGTCTGATCTCCAGATAGAATAACAGGTTTCTTCGACATTCAAGTTAGGATGCAACATAGGATTGAAAACCTTTATGTGTAACTCTTTTCTAAGCACAAAACACTGTAACGCAATTTTTAAAAACATGCTTTCTCCAAGGTGAAGACTGACTGGCTCATTGAAGAGAGCATCCCCCCCCCAAAAAAAAAAAACTCTGATTGAAGCTAAAAATGACATAAATCACATAGAACTATAATTTGCAAATTCATTGTGTGAAGTAATTAATCAAAGCATGGCTGAGTTTTAGGAGTTGGGACTTTGATCTGACAAGTGGAAGAAATATAGTGAAACTAGTCGGGATCAGGCTGTAACGTTAGGACTTAAATGGTTTTCCATGCTAGTCACAAATTTAATTACTTCTTTTTTTTCCCACTGACAGTCCCAAATTAAAATAAATGAACCACATCGAGACAAATCTCGGATGCATGTAGTGCTTAAGAATATATTGTTCCTGATACAGGAATAGCTTGAAAGCCATGAAGAAGTTTGCTCCTTCAGTTTCCTAAGTGGTGAAGAGGTGGAGTGAGGGGTCAGATGGGCCATGGAGGAAAGCAACCAGCCAAGCCCGAACCAACGTCCGTGGTCTGCTTGGGGGAGCTGGGAGTTTTGTTTGTCGTACGCTCTCTTGATGCATGCCGGTGTGAAGGTTTTAGAAGAAAACACAGCCGGGGGAAGTGAGATAGACAAATGCCCTGTGGTCACACAGTGTCCTGGGCCAATTCCTTTCTAAGTGCAGGTAAATTGTTTTATATTTAGTGACAACAATCGACTCTATTACGAATTAATGAGGGGTCGGAAGCTTGATTGGCGATTGTCTGCCCACACATTTACCATCATCATAAAAAAAACAACAACAACAAAATAGACTACTCATAACTTGAAGCAAGGAGGTATCTGAAGACATCAGGCCAGGGAGCTCTAGAAGCTTTGTCCCGGCTACACCATTTCCAGGAGTCCTTTTGAGGATTTCCCTTCCGGCTCCTCGGCCCTCTGGTGAACTCCTGGTCAGCATTCTCACTTTGCCAGAATCCATCACGGAGAGAGTTCTCATGTCACCCGACCTTCTTGTTTTTAAATTCCCGGTTTCCTAGTATTTTCCCAAGACACATTGTATCTCATTAGGATGACCTGGAAAGTCGCGGTGGTCTAGGGCAGCGGTAAACAGGAAGAGAGCTACCCCCTCAAACCGGGGCCTGCTGCCCTCGTGCTATTCAGGCTTGGGAAGCAGAGATAAGCCAGTGCATAGAAACAGTCACGAGTATGTGACAGTTTGACCAGCTCACCGGAGGGGTTCAGCAAACGTTTCAAACAGGCTTCCTGCAGAGGCCACACTTCCCTGAGAAAACCGTGTGAGGGTCTGTGTGTCCGTCACGCACACCACCGCTGAAGAGCACAGCCAGAACCCGGCACCTCCCTCTCCAATCCACCACAGTGGCTGTTTCCAGCTTTTTGGTTTTCCACAAACCTCCTCTGACCCTTGGTCTCAGTAGTTCACCTCCCCTCCTTCACAGAGCATGTGGGTGGATGGGGAGAGCCCCTCTCCCCGGCTTCTCACCACTACGCCGCACAGCTGACGGACAAGTGCACCCGTCTCCCAAGAATCCCATGTGCTCCAATCCTCCAGACTCTGGTCCTTCCTGTGTCTTCCAGACCTCGCCTGATTCAGCCAGTTCCTGGAGGCCGTTGCCTTCACCAGAGACCTGCTAGGCCCCTTTGGTCATCTCTGTGGAAAGACAATTATCAAAAGGCACCACTTCCTCTGGACTACACCTCTGGGTGCTACACCGAGGCTGAATCTCAGCCCCAGGGTGACCCCTCCCCATTCAGCACTGCCCTCTCCCCACCATCATCAACACGGCCACTTATGCTGTTCCTTCCAACCCCAGTGTTTGACTGCGTTCATACCAGCTAGTTTTTAAAAATGTAAAGAGAGAGGGGAAGGTAAGGAGACCCAATGTCAAGATCTTCTCCTCCTCTAGCAAATTCCTATTTCTCATACACGAATTTTCTAGAAGTGTGGTCTCTATGTGTCATCTTCCATTTGGTCTTTAGTCTACTAAAATCTATCTTTTACCTGGTTTCTTGGCTGAAATCATTGTCATAAAAATCTGTGTTGTTCTTCGTCACCATCGGTGTGCTGTGGTGTGGTTGGCCACTCCCTCTTCTCAAGGTTTCCATACCCCCCCCCAAAAAAAACACTCTTGGTTTCCCTTCTTTCTCTCTGACTACTCCTTCTGAGCACACTTCTGCCAGCCCTTTGAATACTGAAGTCTTTCCAGTTACTGTCCTGAAGTGTTTTCTCTTCTCACTCTAATACTCTCACTGGTTGGTCCCATTCATTCCAAGAATTTTAACAACTCTAGCTCTTCCAATGACTATCCAGCCAAAGAGCTCCTGAACTTCAAATCTATGGAGCCAACTGCCCAATGGGCAGCTCTACTTGGATAGCCAACTAGCTCTCACAATCAACAAACCTCAATATGAAACTTGTTATAGCTCGGTGAGGGATATAACCAGGAACTCAGGTGCCCTTGCCAGGAACTAGGGTCGCACCCCTGATTCTTTGCTATTCCTTTCCATCCGCCTACAAGCTAATCGACAAGTCATATCCATTCTGTTTGCTAAGTGACTCTCAAGTCCAGCCAGTGGTATGCTTATGCTCACTACCTTCCCTCCAGAATTCTAAGTGTCTTAACTGTTTTTCCAACCTCTTTTCTTCTTGCCCATTTCTATTCCACTTTCTAGAATTATCTTTCTAAAGTGCAAGTATGACTTTGCCCTCTGCTGCATAAAATCCCTTAGCTGCTCCTTGTTACTCAAATACACGATCTCAAACTCTTTACGGTGGTGTATATGGCCCTGTATAACCTAACATCTGTTTTCTCTGTCCTCATCTCTCAATATCACCTCTGTATGTGAAGTTCCTCTGGTTTCTAGAGCACATATTACCTCTACCATCCCACATAACGTTCCATCTGCCTAGGACCTCAGCTGTCTGACCCTCCACCCAACCACTATGTAGCTCTAGTCCCTGCTTCTCCTTCACAGTTGAACCTGGCCATCACTTCCACTGGAAAACTTTCACTGACCCCCAGCACCCTACCACTTCTAGGTCTGGGATAGGTACTGAACAAATTAAGGAAAATTATTGAGTCACATAAATTATGAATTCAGAGGAGATTCTAGGGGTGCCTGGGTGGCTCAGTCGTTAAGCGTCTGCCTTCGGCTCAGATCATGGTCACAGGGTCCTGGGATCGAGCCCCGCATCAGGCTCCCTGCTCAGCGGGGAGCCTGCTTCTCTCTCTCCCACTCCCCCTGCTTGTGTTCCCTCTCCCGCTGTGTCTCTCTCTGTCAAATAAATAAAATCTTTAAAAAAAAAAAAAAGAAGGAGATTCTAGCTTTAATAATGCAAAATGCAGGGCTCCATTCTCCCCACATTTCAGCAATGCTTCTCTCTGGCGTGGACTTCATTCTTGTGTGAGCTTTCTTCGGGAGGCAGGAAAAATGCCAAGTCTGCATTGTCACTGCCTGCTGTCCCAAGGAATTAATAACAAGAGTAGAAGAATGGAACATCAGGAGGGCAGGGAGGTACGTAAAAGTACTACAGTAGGCCAGCCTAGTAAATAATGGCAAAATGTATTCTCCATGAGCTCCTAGGTCATTCTTGAAGCCATCTCTCATCACTTCTGGCCTAAAATGACCATTCTTTTCTACCAGTCATTAGATGGTTTCGGAAGTTACTGTGGACTGGGTGACAAGCACTGGGAATGCACCATTAAATAAGACATGATCTGTCTTCACAGAATCTGGATAGACTGTAGGTAAGTGAGCAGGGACAATATGAGGGGCCGGTTGTTGCAATGAAGGAATGCTGGTTGTTATGGAAGTCCATGGGAGGAGCGGAATCCAGCTTTGCAGGTAGAGCTGAGGTTGGAACCACGCATAGAGGGCCATTTACACCTGTTCCAGGGGTTGGAGTTTATCCAAAGGGAAGTCAATGAAGAGCTTTAGGACCAGAAGACAGACAAGTCAACTGAGATGAAGAAAGAGGTAGGACTGCCATGGCTTCAGCCAAGGGTGGCGAGCATAGGGATGGGGATGAGGGGAGAGACTGGAATGCTGCCTAGAAGAGAATAGAGGATTTGGGGGTGATTTAGAAGTGGACAGAGAAGGAGAGGAAAGAATTAAGAATGATTCTCAAGTGATTCTATCGAGTTATTTACTGAGTTCAGGAAGACAGTGTGGGGCAATTTGTCTGTAATCCTTACAGGAGGACCAACAATCGTGGCCCTTGATATATTGCGCCCATAAAGAAAGAATAAAGGAATCAGCTTCCCTTACACCAGAAAAATGATATATCCTGATAGTGACAGTGACATCTCTGTTATACTTCTAAGAGTCTACTAAGGAGGACAATTAGGAGAACAAAGACTACCAAAGAAGCAACAGAGATTCTACCTTGAGAATTCTCCAAGTGGGACTGGAAAAACCACATGTGTTGAATGGCGAGGCAGAGTTGTGTCTAGCCATTAGACCATTGGATGTATGTATGTATTATGTATTTTTAAAGATTTATTTATTTATTTGAGAGAGAGAGAGAGCATGAACAGGAGGGCAAAGGGAGAGGGAGAGACAATCCATGCAGAGCCCAACGTGGGGCTCAATCTCACGACCTTGAGATCATGACTTGAGCCGAAACCAACAGTCCCTCGACTGACTGAGCCACCCAGGCACCCCAAGTCATCGTTTTTAAAAAATTGCTTTTCTAGACTGTTCGACTCAACAACTTCACAATTACATTGGATGGCAGAGATGCTTGATGTGCTCTTTTGATCTTTGAAGTATTTAATTTTCATTCTAATTCATTCCAGAATAGTTTTCTTCATATCCAGAATCATCTTCTTAGGAACTGAAACTCTGAATTTATCAATTTTGCATTGCTGGGTAGCACATGAATGAAGAAAAGTAAAAACTATAAATAGTCTTGATGATGATAAGTAATCAGATCGAATACCACAATGAACGCTTTTCACTTCAGCATGTTGGATTCTTTCTTTCTTTTTTTTTTTTTAAGTCTCAGAATCCTGAAAATCAGGATAAAACTTTCCTTCATAAAATGCCCAGAAAACTGCCTGTGTTGTAAGAAACCAAAGAGAGCAGTGAGGTCAACATGAAGCTAAAGAAAGAATACTTGACTGCAGACTAAAAATAAAATTGCAATGGACCCAGAGAAGGAGTAAATAAAAAGTATCATTTAAAGGTAACTAAGTTCTGTCTCTCCCTAACCCAGTTGAGTCACTATTCCCTCTTCTTTTCAAAAGAAAAGCTATTAAGAAAAAATTCTTAGCGGTAGCTCTGCTGTTTTAGGTCAGGCTGCCAGTTAGGTATAAATGAAAAATGTTTTTGTTCCAGTTTTATAGATTGGGAGAAAAATTGGGGGGATGGGACTGATAACCTGACGAGAGAGAATGAACGGGGATCAGAGAGAAGTTCTGAACCTTACCAACAGACTATTTGTCTTGTCGCTTTATTGTCTCCATATGGAGCTATTAAAATAGAACAACACAGAAACAGCACATGAAGCTATAGCCTGAGTTCAGTCTTCAGTTATGTGCTTTTTGATTACACAGAAAACTGTATTCAAATTGCCCTTCAACCCACATTTTATTATTTGAGTTGAGGACATCTGGACAGAAATCAGAAACTTTACTGGAGTGACCATTTATTGTGGAAATCTTTGCTGAGCACGCTTAGCCTTAGACCAGCTCGCCCATCTGGTTTCGCCCTGTGCAAATGTATATTGCAAAAGCTTTTAAGTGGGAGGAAAACAATGTGATAGATGTCTTATTTTCCTCCATGGTTGGAAACAAAGCTTTGTGACACATTTATTAAAAAGGGCAGTTTATCTGAGTGTGTATACATGTGTGTTCAGGGTTAAATAAGGCTTAAAAGAATGAAATAGAGTCTCTTCTAAACATTGTAATGACTGGGACAGCTGATAATGTCAATTACAATGACATAGTTTTTAAATCGTTTCTAGGATCTCAAAACAGTTCATTACAGGAGAATGCCCCGTGCAGTTAGGTGAGTGAGTGGGAAGGTTAACCTAACCATCACAAATAACCAATCCTATTTTTCTCTCTGAATTAACTTAGATCCTTAGCTGAATTGATCCACTGACTCGTATTTACCAGAAGGCAGCTTGAGTCAGCTTTGCGGTTCTGAGAGCCTCATACAGACCATCTATTTGCGTCCTGTGTAAGCACTGCGCAGGCTCCCAGCACAAATCGATATCAATATCTAACATACATTTCACGACCTTTTCCTTTCTGATTTATTTTATGCGATTCTGCTTTATTCCAGAACCATTCTCCATTCTTGTTCCACCTCTATTCTCAAAAGGTATAAGTATCTTTCAGAAAGCTGGGAACTATCGTCAATTTTGAGTATGAGTAAAAACACATTTTCCCAAAAAGAAGCTACCTACGCATGGGGCAGTCTCAGAACAAAGGACAGAGAGAGACTTTTTAGGGTTAAGATTTCAGACGCGAGGAACGAAGGCTCCCTCTCTAGTCAGACATAATAGGGGGCAGGAGTCAAGAGCAGCAGCATCAAACTTGAGCACAAGAATTGGCTGGAGGGCTTGTGAAAACAGATTTCTGGGCAGCATCCCCCAGGGATCCTGGCACAGTTGATTTGGAGTGAGACCCAACACTGTACTTCTGAGCCTACAGATGATGCTGATGAAGCTGGTCTAAGGACAGAGGAACCAATTATAGGACCTACCGGCATCTGGGCGGGAGCCGGCCAGCCTCCTCCAACAGGAGGGGTCCCCAATCAGTCTCTCCACCCAAGTGGCATCTGGGGGAAATTGATTTGTCCTTTCTCCTTGCCTTCTTGGTGACATCCGAAGGACTAGATCAGGGTTCCTCGCCAAACCCAGTCTAACTGTACACTTACTAAAAACTTCTTTCTTTTTTTTCTCAAGTTTTTTATTTCAATTTCAGCACAGTTAACATACAGTGTTATAATAGTTTCATTTGTACAATATAGTGATTCAACAGTTCTATACATTTCTCCGTGCTCATCACGACAGGTGCACTCCTTCATCCCCATTCCCTTTCTTAAATTCCACATATGAGTGAGATCATACGGTATTTGTCTTTCTCCCAGTGACTTATTTCACTTAGCATTATACTCTATCTCCATCCATGTTGTTGCAAATGGCAAAATTTCATTCTTTTTGATGGCTGAGTAATAGTCCATTATATACATATATATGTGTGTATATATATATGTATTCCATATATATATGGATATATGGAATATACATGTATATTCAGCTGTATATATACATAATACACACATACACACATCACCTCTTCTCTATCCATTCATCTATCAATGCATGGTTGGGCTGCTTCCATAATTTGGCTTTGTAAATAACACTGCAATAAACATACGGGTACATCATATCCCTTTAAATTAGTATTTTTGAATTTTGGGGGTAAACGGCGAGTAGTACAGTTACTGGATCATAGAGTAGTTGTATTTTTAACTTTTTGAGGAACCTCCATACTGTTTTCCGCAGAGGCTGCACCCGTTTGCATCCCCCACCAACAGGAGGGAGAGTATCTATTTCTCCACATCCTCGCCAACTTTTCACCAAATGTCTGCCTCCAGAAGTATCTTCCTAATCTCTTTTTGCAAAGTATTGTAATCTAGGGGTAAGGGCAAATGATTTCTACAGGGTCCTCCTGCTCCTGAACTCTAGTTCCATCCGTTACTACTTTTACTAGCTTGAGTACGTCAAGTCATCTCTTCAAAGCTCAGTCTCCTTATGTATAAACATGGTGGTGGTATAAAATATAATATATACCTCTACAACATCAATGAAGAGCAATGAGACAAAGCCAAGTCCCTTTGAAGATGCAAAAAGCCCACCAGAAATTTCAAGGACCGTTATTACACATTCCTGAAAATGTTTTAATGAAGGGAATAAGATCCTTTTGGAGCAAAGGAAGAGAAGACTTAAAATGCACAGCCACATGGAAGGCGAGTGTACTGAAACTCAAGTAAAACAATTCAAGATATGAACAAGAAACCGAGCTGGCTATCTGAGTGTTTCCCCTCTGGATGGTAAAGAGAGGCAGAAACCTGAGAAGGCAGGAGGAGAAAGTGCAGGAAGAGGAAAGAGGAGGTCCTGGTGACAAAATGGCCCATGTCACAACCTTGCCTAAGGTCATTAACCGCGGGGGGGCGGGTGGGAGCGAGGACAAAAAGCTCAGGGTTTCTCCTTTTTCAGAAGCCTGGACCCACGATGGAGATCTTTGTGTTGTTTGTTTGTTTTGTTTTGTTTTACACTAGGAGTACTTCACCTACAGAATTCTGGGTCTGGGAGTGCGCTTTTAAAGACATTTTCAGTTAGTTACATATTCTTCTTTTAAAACCATATCCTCATTCAAAGAGGGTGCGATATTTACATGAAACAAATATTGCCTTTCATTGTAATGATAATATATTTTCTGCAGCAAAACACCTCTTAGACCTAGAAGACACAGGAAACCATTTCTGCTTCTGTCTCTGTCTCCTCTCATTCTATGAATTTTGTGTCTCAGATGAGTCACTTATAATTTGGTTATTACAATATTTATCTCAGAGAGAGATTAGGAGCCTTAGCCAATGTTTTTAGAATATTCAGAAAGTCCCTACTGTAAGATTTAGAAGGAATGAAAGCGACATTAATATATTACAAATAATGAAAACACAGTAGCAAAAGAGATGATTGAATTCCAAATGTTGCCATTACTCTTTTTCAAAAACAAATTTTTTAAATAAATGAACTCCTGCTAGACATTTTCTTTCTGGAGAGATAATCTTTCCATTAGTAGAGTAATTTGCAAAGCAAAACCTTTGTATTTCCTTGGGTTAGCTTGTTTTTCTTCTTTTTAAATAGATAAAAGTTCTGTGAACAGGTTATTTAAGGGGCCGGTTTCCATTTGCAGAACACGGGAGCCTTGCGCAACAGACGAAGGGGACATTGTGTACATCACATGTGCGAAGTGCTGCTGAGAGAGAGAGAGACCCCCCCCCCAGACTTCTATCACCAGTCTGGCTTTGGGATCAGTTTTACAACTTGCTTTGAATGCATATGAGTCCTGACTGCTAAATTTGCAAATGCCTCCCCATAAAGGTTATGCACCCACTGTAAATGCAGCATCTATTCAAAAAAGATGGCCAGGTTGGTTGCTAGGAGATGGTGGGATCCTCTTAGAGAAAAATCAGTCCTGACAAAAAAAAAATTTTTTTTTTTACATAAAGACCTTTTAAATATAAATACCTTTGACAGCAGCTATTATTATTCACTGAGTTCCTTCACATCTGAATAAATGGCAGAAAAATGATATTATTCATATGCCATTATACACTAAAGTGTTAAAATAGAAAAGAGTCTTACTCCCTTCTCTCTCTCTCTCTTTCACTCCTTCTCTTTGTTGTTGCTAAAGAGAAAGGAGAAAGCTTTTTTTTTGTTTCTTTCCTTTGGATTTCTCTGCTTTCCTTTTTGGACTCCCAGTGTAAAGAAACCTCTCAAAACCTCAGACCAAAGATGCGCATAATTGCATTTTTCCTTCCAGACCCAAATGCCTATTTCTAAAGGAGGGTGGAAGTAGAGAAGAGGGAACACCAGCAAGACGGCAAAGATGCAAGCAACTTCCCCAAAGTGAGGCTTCAGAGCACACACGTGGGAGACTGTGCCGCTTGACAGGAGGCACCGTCCAATTCCATTTCAATAATGTTTGCCATTTTCTTCCTACTGGGTTGACCGGAGGCAAGCTGCCCTATATGCGGGTCCCTGTGCTCGACTTTTGCTAAAAGTGACCCGAACAAATAAAACATGCAGCAAGTAATAACTTGCTGTTTATAAACTGTGTCCTGGATAAATGAAGCTGCAATCTTTCCTAATTTAGTGTGCCCTGCCTGCCCATTGAGGACCTGAGAACCTCCCAGCTGAGGCACACAAAGGCCCAGGGGCACACAATGCAAGCAGGGCCAGGGCCCAGGCCTCCCTTTGACTAGAGCCCCGAGACTTGTCGCCCCAAAGCTCACAATGAGGGATCAGTGCTGAAACACATTTCATTACCATGAGAATGGCCACCCCCAACTCCAAGTGTATTATTTTTGTTGTTATTGTGAATACTGTACAAAGTTTCTCAAGAATTTTTTGTAGCACGCCTTAGAATTGGACGGAGCCATGTTTCCTTACACAAATATTGACATGAATCCCTCCGTTTATTTAGCATTTTCCTGTGAAAGGCACAGTATGGTAATGTCCCTTCATCCTCTTTCACACATTTGTTCTGACTCTTGGCACCAGGAAGTTCTTATTGTTCTCATCAATGCTTACTGGCCCAATGACATTTTTTCCCTTTTAGTGACAGACATGGTGTGTTTCCTTTCCTGAAGTTCTCATGAGAGTTTCTTGTACTATGTTTGAGAGACACCAAAAAAAAAAAAAAAAAAAAAAAAGGCAACACATTTGCAGGTTCTTCTTTTCCTGGTTCTTTTTTGCTCGGCTTCTGTGTCAAAGCCTCCCTGGCCAACACAGCTGCTAATTATATAAAATGCGGGGATGCCAAATAAGAAAGCCCCTCAAAATTCCAGTAACTGGCTCGAAATTCATGGTACATGAATCCACAGCTGGACTGTGGCAGAATCCCTTTGGAGTGTGCCAACGAGGTTACATGTCGCTTTTTTTTTTTTTTTTTTTTAAATGAAGGAGCTTACTTGAGTATCTAGTGTTTCAGGTGCCGCAGATCACACCAGTGTTTTTCTGCCCTCCCGCAATGATATAATTTGCTGGTCAGATAGCATTCTCTCTGCTTGTGATGAATTATTTCAGTTTCAAGCGTTGGTTAGTGTGCCCTTCTTGCTAGAACAGAACTCATTCCTAGATTTCTCCATTGAAATACAGAACACAAATGGAAGCAAGTGGAAACTGGCTGAATATGGAGCCCCATCCGCAGGGGGGGACGAGCACCGGGCTCTCCAGGTTGTCGGGAGGAGAATCATTTGACCCTCCCTGTGTCTCCGCTCCGTTGCCGCTCCTACACATTCTCGTATTGATCCCAGTGGTCCCAAGTATTTCTGGACCAGTTCGATGGGATAAACTGCGGCAGAGCATCCGTACTCTAAACTTTCCATGGGAGAGGAGCGTCTGGGGAGACTGAGAAGCTCAAGGCTGACTTCAACCTCACGAGGGGCATACAGGGACGATCTCACACATCATGGCTTCTTCTCAGCTCCTTTTTCTCAAAAACGTCAGGTCTGTTTGGGGAAACTGGTTTGATCAGAGAAAAATCACTGCGGGTAAAGGCTGAGACCACTAGAGATTCCGGGCATGTTGACAGAACCAGAGACCTGTCAGGTGCCAAGCACCGTGAGCGGTTTAGCTGAGATCAGGACCACGCTGGTTCCCATGGACTCCGGAGCTGGGCCCAGGGAAGGAGATGTGCCCTGGCTCTGGGCCCAGCAAGGCTCTCGGGCCCAGGAAAGTGTGGCCCCGTGCTACCTGGACAGGCTGAGGGGCACCATGGAAGGTCAGGGAGAGGCTTTCAGGGAGCATTACCCAGCCCTAAGCATTCCTCACTGTCTCTGCACACCCCACCCCCGTGCTCTACTCTTACACCAGATCCAATCGAGACTCCCCCTCCCTCCCTGAATTGTGAGCCAGCCCAATTGTCACCCAGTGTGAAGGTTTCCAGGGCTCAATGCAATCATCTCTCCTTGTTGTTACATTCTTTTGCAAGTTACACTCCAGGTATGATTTATTTCTGTTTCATTTCCGGTGACTCAGTTACACAGGATGCAAAATTATGATAATAATGCTTGTCTCCAGATAATGAATCGGGGGTTTGGATTTCTCATAACAGAGATGTTATACAAATGCAAAGTATCATTACAACAAAAATCCATGACTAAAGAAATTAAATTTCCTGGAATGTTTTATATCTAACAAGAATGTCTGTAATCCTCTCTATTTACCACTAAACGAGGTAGACTACAAGAAAGAAGGTATTTAAAAGGAAGGCATGAGTTCAATGGGAAAATTTAACAAATGGGAAAATTGCAGCACTGTATTTTGTACTTTATGGAGAAAAAGGGTTTGATAAACATGCAACAGGAAACCCTGTTTGAGTTCTGCAAGGGAAATTTAACCAGCAAC
This sequence comes from Leptonychotes weddellii, assembly GCF_054177405.1. Lineage (NCBI taxonomy): Eukaryota > Metazoa > Chordata > Mammalia > Carnivora > Phocidae > Leptonychotes > Leptonychotes weddellii. The sequence goes on along the minus strand of NC_138371.1, from coordinate 171,440,213 downwards.
AGACTCTTAGTAGAATCTTCAAAGGAGAAGTCTCTATACTTGTTTACCTTTGATATGCAGCTGAAAGAGAACACTAAGGCCTCGGCTTAAAAGGAGTGATATCATGAATAGTTTCCCCAGCTCTGCAAAAAGCTAAATACCTAACCTAACCGGGCATAGAGCAAAAGCTTGACCGTGAAAAAGCTGAAGAAAACATATACTACATTTTTGGGGGTGTAAGGGGTGACATAGCCCGAATCACTTCCCAAATTCAGTTTTCTTTATTGTTTCATAAACACGCGAGGCAATCAAACTCCGGCTTGTTGTCTATTTTATGTGCCAAGCGTATTTTGAGAATGCAACCTGTTGGCCATTTTCCACACCTACTTCCGACTCCCTTTTTGTTGTGGGCTACCAACTTCTGGCCTTAGGAGATCAGAACAATGACAGCATCAGTATCTCTGGAAATCTCATACATTTATACACCGAGCACCCCGATGAAGGGGTGTTTTTCCTCTACCTAGGTAATGACTGGCATTGCGTCAGGCTGTCGACCCAAGAAGTGTCAATTACCCCACCCCACCTCCACCAGAACGGAGTCCTCTTTGAGCCTCCACCACGCCACTGCTCGAAACACAGTATGCCAGCCCATTTCTGTGCTTCCTGGCAGATGAGGAGAAGACAGTGAGGTTGGCAGCAGAGTTGGGAGCAGCGCAGAGTTTGTTCCAAAATATACAACCTATACCAACTTCAGCTCTATTGTCCCCATAAACACCTCTCATCTCAAACCGGGGACATAGTTCTGTCTGCGCCCTGAATGCCCTCCACTTCCAGGCCATCTTGGATGGAGGCGATGTCCCTGACCCCAGTGCAGTACTCTTTGCGGATCCGGGTACCAGACTCCACAGATGAAGGGGCTGATGAAGAGGCTCCTTCATGTCTGCAACCTGGACAGGGGTGCACTGTGTCTATATCAGCTTCCCTGGCCCCATAAAGGGTGCAGAACCCTCAGGTCAAGCACCTTCACCTTACACGTGTCCTCATACGCACCCCCTTGTGAGCCCCCCTTAAAGCACCTTCCTCAGACAGATGTCTCCCACCCAGGATCTGCCGACACGTCACTTCGCTTATCCCTTTGGAACTCGCTTTGCATCTGACATAGGTGGACAGGTCAGGAGCTTTCTAAGGGAGTCCTACGGGATGAGCCACGCCTTTACACACTCACTCAACGGCAGCAAAGACTTCACCTATATGATTGTATCAGAATGAGATCTGCTCAGAATTTACTTTGGGGAAAATAAGTGTAATGGAGAAGCTGAAGAAAGGAGTCAAAGCATTATATTTTAGTACAGTGAAGTTGAAGTCATATTCAATTAGTTACATTTTTAATTGTTTAATTCTAAATATTTCACACCTGCAGGCAAGTGCCAAAAAATGTAACACATACCTACGGACTCGCCGGAGACATTAAACAAACACTATCATTTGGCAACATTTGCTTCGAATCTTTTCGTTTGAAGAGATTAAGTTAAGCGTTTAAAATTAAACAACGTCCTTCTTCCTGTCTCTTACTCATCTCTCTCCCCAGAGGCAGCTTCTAATCTCACAGTGGTGTGTACTGTAGTCGTTTTGGTGACTTACGTGTGTCAGAATGCATATACAAAATATATATCGTTGTCAATTTTATAGAAAGGTTTTCATGCTGTTCAGTTCATTTTACAGCTTGCTTTTAGACTCCGTTATGTTTTTCCGCATGATCCACCTCGTTATATGTGGATCTAGTTCTACATATGTTGTATACTGTTCCATTCCATGATTATACCTCCTTTCTTCATTCATCACGCTAAGAAAGGATGTGTAAGTTGCTTCTTCTCTTTGCTGTTATGGGCAGTGCTGCAAATGACCATCCTTTTGCACGCTTTCTTGAACATTCGCGCGGAAGTTTCCCTAGAACGAGACACCCAGAAGCGAAGTTGCTGGCACCTTCAATTCTCCTCCTGATTGTTCAGTTTCTCTTTAAAGAGGTGATAGTAATTCACAGTCCCACCAGGGATGTGTGCACATTCCCGTTTTCCCACAAGATCATGAGACAAGCAGGAAAACCACTGTTTTATCTTGCGTCTCCCCGGAGGCCGGTGTGGGTGAGCAATCAATCCCCTGTTGGTGCTTTTTTCGGCCCCTTTGCCATTATTTTCCTATCAGGTGTTTAAACTTTTTCCTCTTGATTTGCAAGAGTCCTTCATAAATTCTGGATACGAATCTTGGCTATGCAGGTTGCATATATCTTCTCCACTTTGGTTATCCAATTAATATTAAAAGCCAGTGCTTATAGGAGAGTTATGACATTAATATTGCATAACTTATAAAAATGTCTAGAAATTGTTCTTCTTGGGAGAAAGAAGTTCCTTCTTTTTGGGGCTGAGCATAAGGCCACTTAGGTGTATCTAAAATGTCAGATGGTGTATATCCTCTTGAATAGTTTCAAAAGATGTGACCGTCTTTAAGGTACCTTGGCATGCTTTTGCTGTTTATGGATATTGCTAAAATTGATTTATACAATAAAAAGCAGATTCTATGTCTGAGTTTGGAGTGTAGAATGCCAGGGGAATATCCTCAAGCAACTACTTATCTTAGAAATCATCTTATAAAACAAATCCTGTTCTTGACGACATAATTTGTTCTGTGCCCATAGTACGAGGGAGAGCTTCACGAGAAGTGACTGTGTGTCTGTGTACATATGTGGATATTTGTATATGTCTAGGGAGTATCTTTATCTTAATCTTACACTCCACTCGATAAATTAAACTTGGAGGAAAGTATGTTTTTATGGCACTAGCGTAACGTATGCATCATGGAAAAGTCATTCAGTTCTGTCTTAATTCTTCACTCATTTCCACTAAAATAAATACAGAACAGATTCAGAAAACTGATGCTGAGGACAGACTTAGTGAATCTGTGAGCCTGTGGCTGGAAGCCTAAAATATTATTTTGAATTAGGCTATTAACTCATTTGAGATAATTCTATCCAGATTTTGGTCTGTATTTATTCAACTGATTTATTGTCTGTTTTTCTCCCTCCCAAATGGGACTCATTATGCCTTTTTAAAGCAGTGTTTTCCATGTTTTCGACCATTTTTATTTTTCAGGGTAGTTTATATCCTAGCTATTAAATTCTGTATCATGTAGTCCTAATGATGAAACGTGGATTTACTGCGTTTCCACTTTAGTGGGTAAGTTTGTATGTATGGACATACACACATACACATGGTGTCAAAAAGGCCTTTTTAAAAGATGGTGACTACACATTTAGAAGCTTTGCACCCCTTTAAATATTTCTACGAATTTGTGGAGATTTCTGACATGAAAATGGATTTCCCCACAGGACTAGAAATACTAGAACCATCTGCAGCCCACTCAGCCATCTACCTGGTGCCTTTGTTGACCTGCTACGGAAGAAGAACAAGGTGAACTAGGTGGTCTTTGCTTTACGAATAGCAACATGGGAACGAGCCTGGGCAGTCTCCGGGGGGACTTGCCTCTGTAGCTTGTTGTGATCTTGTTAGAGCCACTTAGTATTTGTTAATCCATCTGTTAAAGTGAGAACACCCATCTTCTGAGGTTGGTGTGGGATCCACTGTCTTAGCTAACAGCCAGCTAGAGTAAGCATGCAGTGAGTCTTAGCTTCTTCTTAACCCCGAGAGTGTCTCCCTGACTCCTAAGAATATCCTCATTAACAGGGTCCTCCCTTAGTTTTCTCACAAACTGGAAACCATCCCAAAGTCAGGAAACCTTATATTGATCAGCGGTTATCAGCTCCCCAGGAAGCCAGGTAGGCACCTGTGAGCCCTTGAGAGGCACCTGAGTGGGGAGAAGACTATCTGCCACGAGTCATGGCTTTATAACGTTCTCGAACAAACCGTGTTATCTTCACAGCCCCACATGTACCAGCAACTCCAGAAATCTGCCTAAGCTCCATGGGAAAGGTCATCCTCATGAACTGTAACACGGCCGGGGAAATCGGACCTTCCCATCAGTAAGAACAGGTTACATTTTTTTTTTAAAGATTTTATTTATTTATTTGACAGAAAGAGAGAGCACAAGCAGGGGGAGCAGCAGACAGAGGGAGAGGGAGAAGCAGGCCCCATGCTGAGCAAAGAGCCCGCTGTGGGATTCCAACCCAGGACCCTGGGATCATGACCTGAGCCGAAGGCAGACGTTTAGCTGACTGAGCCACCCAGGCGTCCCAACAGGTTACACTTTTACAGAGGCTGACAGTTTATAAATGTTTTCTTGTGCTTTATCGGCTTTCACAATCTCTGTGTGTGAAGGTCAGGGAGATGGTTCTCCCTCTCTTTTCAAGGAAACGGAGGCTCAAAGTGCTCAAGAACACAAAGTAATGAGCGGGGATTGGGCTTTAGAGTCTTCTGGCCACCTGAATGCTATTATATTGAGTGGAACACTATGAAATGGTCATTCTTGCAGTAGCGTGGATAAGTTCATGTGCTTTCCTCTCTATGAGGCCATCTTACTCAGACACAGTGGGGCGGTACGTGAGACACACGGTCACAACCCAGTCTAAGCCAAACTAGGAAATCTAATTGCTAGAGGCCCTGAGAGTCCTGCGCTGTGGCTGGCGACCGGGGGAGACCGACAGAAGCTCACACATGGAGACACCCCAGCCCCCTTATCTGGGCATTTCTCGGCTTCATGACTGGGCAAGCCCTCCTCATGTAGTACAAAGCTAGCTACTGAATGTTCCGAGTTTCCCTGGTCCTAACAGCCAGAGATTTCAGCAAATAGAGGGCTCCCTTCTCTTGTGATGTTCCACGAAGTCCTGGTCTGAGCCTGTGGCCTAGCCCAGGTCTGTCACCATGACACTGATGGAGGTTTGGGGGATATGTGATTGACAGCCCTATTGGTAATAGGAGGGAGCTTCCAAAGTTAAAGAGGAGCTCGTTCCCAGAAGACAGGGGAAAAGTGCTGCTCAAGCAAAAACAGCACATACCCATTCACGTACAGTACACACATCTACCAAGAGTCTAACATTCACTCCAATACTGTGCTGAGACCCGACTGATAAGAAGATAAAAGCAGAATAAAAGAGAGAAAGAGGGACAATGACTAGAAAAGACAGAGAAAACTGAACTAGTCAGAGATCAAGTGAAAAATGAAACCAAAAAATGGCGAATTTGGTTAACAACACAATAGAATTGATTCACTTGTAAAGCTGAAGAAATGTATTTCCTTGAGGTTGACAATGTTCTTATATAAAAAAATAAGAAAAAGAGTCAAGTTTTATAGAGAATTTTTAAATAACAGAAGTTGGCTTTCTTCACGCAAAGACAACGCTTCCTCTTTCATCTATCAATTCTTTGTGATGTCATTTGAAAAGTAAATAAGGGGTATCTACTAGACAGCCCACCTCCATTGCCCCAAATTTCAGTTGAGAAACAGAATTGATTTCAGGTGAGAAACAAGCAAGCTATTCACATCTACCCTACAAATTGTATCGGCAAGAGTAAATAAGAAAGAGCCCACTCTGCCTTCACCACACATTAGGGGCTATACATGAAAAGCACCATCTCGTGAAAGCAAGGGAAGCTATCAGTCCAGTGAGTATATTTAATATTTAATGTGCTCGATTTCCTTCATTTTTAAGTAGAAACTAAAGTTAGCTATTCTAGTATTTTCCTTCCACACCCCAATCAGCTACCGGGCATCACCTGAGCGCATGCAACGGCCAGGTCGACGCCGATGTGGTTGCATGACGGCAGGAGGGGATGGCCCAAAACTCTGTGGTCCCTGTGGAAGACAATTATGCTCTTATTGTTTACAACAGCACACTGGTGACACAGCAGAAGAGCAAAGGAGAAAATTCAGTTCTGGGAGGGTTATGGACTTTCTTCAAACTCACAGAACTGAGTTACTCAGACGATATACTGAGAAGTCGTAGTATCCAAGAACCACGTCCTTATGCCTTAACGAACACCTTACAAAATGATTTCAGAAGTATTTTAGCAGAACATTTTAACTGAATTTGCTATTTTCACCCCCAAACCAAAGTGGTTTCTTTGATCAATGAGTAATTACATAGAGCAAATTTTTCATTTAAATGCCATGGCACCTGATCTTGCTAAAAATACACCAGAAAAATGAAGTCTCGAGCATGTCTTCTTTTTCATAAATCTTTCAAAGGACTCATATAGCATCCAATGCTCATTTTTTCGGCACCATATTATTACTAAGATGAGTCTTCATTTTAACTCTATACTGATAAAATTTTGACATCTACACATCTCATGGGGAAGAAATTGAAGAATTTCTGCCAGTAAGTAAAGAGAAAATTCCATTAGTAAATACAGATATTTCTCCATTTTCAAACGTAAATGGAATAAACTGTTGGTTATTAGACTTGAAATTATTTAATCAATTCTTATTTCTGTTAAATAACAAATTTTTAGAGACTGAAGGATCTAACTGCTCTGATTTTTTTTTTGCACTGACTCCCGAAATCTCTAAAACATTCCAAATCACTTACCTCAACCTTTCTAAAGACAAGCAGAACTCATTGTTTTATAAACAGTAGGTTTTTTTTTAACTTCCAAGTGATGCCCTTGAGAAATGGGATAGCACACATTGTTAGCATTTCAGGATACTTTGCAGAATGGCTGCAAAGAGAATTCAAGGTGAGAAGAGAATTATGCATGACTCAGTTTGATTTCCAGTTGATCCAGAGTCTCAATAGTATTTAACACTTAAGTGTATTGATTATTTAGTTAGTATTAGGCAAGAAAAAAAAGACATTACTTTGCCATGTTTTGTTTAGCCTACTAAAAGTCACTATTTTAAAAGAGGACAGTGAACACTAAGGATTTTTAAATATATTTGCAAGAATTATTTTCTTCTTTCACCTACTATACATTTAATTTTAAGGAGAATGTATAGTTCGGGCATCTGCAATAATAGGTGTTTGCTGGATAAAAAGAACAAATGCAGAGTACATCTGACAGATTAAGTTTTATTTCAGGGCTTAGTTACAAGTAAAGAAAGAGGGGAAGGAAAGAGTGGGAAAATTACAGAATGATCATGTGTTCTAAGAGAGATCCATCATCCAACTCTTGCTGCGGGATATCAGTTGATAGCATCAAAAGATAAAAAGTCTCATTTGCCAATCACATCTCCTAAATAGGAAAACATTTTAAGTGCCAGGCAGAATCCAGTTTATAAATGTTCAGATGTGCTCCAGATTATGTCCTCGGGAAATCCAAATCACGTGTTCTTCTAACAGAAATCTTAAAAGGAATAATTATTGAAATGATATTACCCTGAGCTTTTCCAGACCGTTACCGTAGACACAAGATGTTCCTGTGGCTTAGGTTCTCCCCCTCCACTGGCTACTCAGTTCCTTTTCCTGACATCTAAGTCCCCTTAGTTATATGACGGCTTTCATTTGCTTTTCATGTCAAATTCAAATTTGAATAGTCTCCTACGATTTGCCTACTTCTAACCAAATGAGAGAGACGTGAGTGGTGAGAGGACTGTTAAATATATTATATGAAGAACATGCAAGTCGAAACAAAAAGAGGAAAGCAGAACATTATTTTATCTTCAAATATCCGAAGGCCTGCCAAGTGAAAGCAACATTATACACATCTTGTTAACTTCACACAGCTTAACCAGGACCAAGCAGGTTTCAGCCGAGGAGAAGGATAAAGACTTCCACAGTCATGGCTGTCCAAAAATAGAATGAGCTGTCTGGTAAAGACGTAAGTAAAGGCAGTTATTGATCCGATGGAAGAATAACACAGGGATAGCTCAACGGGGAAGTTTATTGACCTGAGGAATAGCTATGGACCCTTTCAACTCCAAGAGAACTTGACTTCCTCTGGTCTTCTTCCCATGCCCCCTACCTCCACCCTCCAACCTACCCTTATCCGATAACCTGGCTTAGATAGTACTTTTTGCTCCTGTTCATTAACCACCAAATTGTCTCTGTTTCAGACGGTGAAACCTTCCTAACTACATGATCATAAGCAAATTATTTAACAGCTCAGGCTTGCAATTTCCTATCTACCTCAAGGGGTGGTTGTGAGGGATAATTAGATCATTTATGTGCAGCATTTAGCACAACTCCTGGCACATAGTAATTACTAAATAATGTTTGCTATTATTAGCTATTATTATTGTACCCCAACTCCCAGCTCACTGTCTCCGTGAGGCGTGCATGCACTGATCAGACCCAGGTTTGGTTGACTCACTGAAGCAATTTCTCTCACTCTCAGGCATGCACTTATTCCCAGCCATTTCAAACTTGCTTAGAGACATTTGGATAACGCAGTAGAGTTGCCAGCGGTCCTCACACGAGAATCCTACCTGTGCAAAGCAAAAGTCTACTGAGCTTGGTGTCACTCCGATTGGAAGTCTTCAGAGATACAAAATGCCCCCTCGAAGCCGAGGGAACATCAGGCCTCCTACAGCTTGCCCAATCTCTGGACAGGCCTAGAACTAGAAGTCAAATCAGAAAGTGGCAGAGACATGGAGAGGACCTTCCCTTAAAATCAAAAGGACAACAAACCCAAACTGAAGACAGTCAACAAAATAACTGACCAGTAGGGCCGCCTGGGTGGCGCAGTCGGTTAAGCCTCTGACTCGCAATTTCGGCTCAGGTCTTGATCCCAGGGTCTTGGGATCGAGCCCCGCATCTGCTCCAAGGTTGGCACAGAGTCTGCTTGAGTTTCTCTGTCCTTTTCCCTCTGCCCTTCCCCCCTCACACACACGCTCTCTCTCTCTCAAATAAATAAATAAAATCTCTAAAAAAATTTAATAATAATAATAACTGACCAGTACTCCTCCAAAGTGCCAGGGACATGAAAGACAAGGAAACTGAGAAATAGTGACAGTTTAGAGAAGATCAATGGGTCGGGATCACTAAATGCGATATGGAACCCTGGACTGGAGCAGATAGCAGGCCTTGCTTGAAAAATTGGTGAAATTCTACTACGATCTGTAATTTAGCTAATGGTATTGTATCCTCCTCCCTTCCCTGAGTCTGGTCGCGTAGTGTTGACGTAGAGGATGCTAGAGAAGCTGGGCAGAGAGCAGAGGGAACTCTCTGCATTGTTTCTATAAATTTTCTGCAAGTCTGAAATTATTTTAAAATAAAAAGTATAAAAAAGGTAAAATATAAAATTTTTAAGGAGAGACATTTTATTTTACTTATTTATTTAAAGATTTTATTTTTAAGTAATCGCTACACGCAACATGGGGCTTGAACTCACAACCCTGAGACCAAGAGTTGCAAGGTCCACTGACAGAGCCAGCTGGGTGCCCCTAAAGGAGGGATATTTTAAAGGGAGATATTATAAATACTAAATACTCTTACCCCCACACCCTTAAGCACTACTATGAAGTGAAGAAAGAAGCAATAAAAATTACAAAATCAATTATTGTGGACAGAATTGTGTTCCTCCAAAACTCCTGTGTTGAAGCCTTAACTCCCTTAACCCTTAACCCCTTAGGAGGTTATTAAGGTTAATGAGGTCATAAGGGGGGCCCTGATTTGAGAGGATCATTGTCCCCATAAGAAGACATGCCAGAGAGCTTGGTCTCTCTCTTTCTCTCCGCCATGTTGAAGACAGAGTGTGGAGACTGCAAGCCAAGAAGGGGACTCTCACCAAACTCTACCCTGCCAGCCTTTGACCCTGGACTTCTGGTCTCCAGAACTATGAGAACGTAAATGTCTACTGTGTAAGCTGTCCAGTCTGTGGTATTTTGTTATGGGGGCCTGAGCTGAGTGTATTTTCTATTCCTGCCATTACAAATTGCCATGAACTTGGGACTTGCCACAACACAGATGTATAATCTTACACTCCTGGAGGTCAGAAGTCCCATTCAAGTCTCACTGAGCTAAACTCGATGTGTCAGCAGGGCTGTATTTCTCGTGGGGGCTCCTTTCTAGTCTAGAGACACCCTGCCTTCCTTGGTCCTTGTTCCCTTCCTCTGTCTTCAAGGCCAGAACAATGCATGTCTCTGACCCTGCTTCCATCATCACATCTGTCTCTGACCACAGCCAGAATGGGTCTGCCCTTTCAAGGATTTGTGTGACTCGATGGGCCCACACGGATAACCCAAGATCATCTCCTTATGTCAAGTTCCATATCTGTAATCACATCTGCAAAGTCCCTTTTGCCATATGGCAACACACTCCCAGGTTCCAGGAGTGAGGGCACGGACCATCTCTGGGCACCATTACCTCTCTACCACAATTAATCTCTGTTGACGTAAGAGAATTGACAGGATTTGAACTCACGACACTATCAGGAATATATAAAACCACTGGGACCAAATCAAGAAGGTTATTGGGCACCCATACGTAATGTCCCCAACACGCAGGCACAGAGTGGCATGACTAGGAAGGTCATATAGACACCCTTTAGCTTGCAGTTGAGGAGGGAGAAAGGAAGAACAGAAAACACATTCATTCATGTGCCTCATGGGATGAGTGGAGACTTTGGAGAGATGAGGAGAGAGGGCTGTGCCATCTGGCTACGCCCATGATGTTCCTTCTGAACAAGCGTCCCCCGTTGGAGAAGCTTTGTCTGCAGCCCTAGGTCAGATGAGGAGAATATGTGCTCATCCACAAAGCTAAAAGTCAGGCTTACAAATCAGTTAAAACCCACCTTTCTCATCAAACTGATGCACTCGGCCACAAAGGAGAAGCAAACCAGTACACAGGACAACACAAACATATAAAAATCAGTCGTTCCCCAGGAATAAACCAATTAGAAAACATCACAGAAGAAAAATTGCATTCACAAAAGTTACCCAAGTCATGAAATAACTAATAAGGTATAAAAAAAAATTACAGAAATTTTAAAGCTCCCCCAGGGGACACGGGAGCCGTCCTTACTATATGGGGAGATAGAGATCATCCTTGGATAGAAATGTTCTGGTTTTCAGCCTTGAGGAAGAAGGGCAGAAGCAACAAGCTATAGAAGGGGAGAAAAGCAGCTTAGTACCTTCAGTTGGTGAGTGGCAAGGCCTGATGAATGTTTTCAGTAGAATTAGTGTCCATTTATGCCAGCCCAAAGCTTGCATGATTGTTTCCTTGAACACAACTGGGGATAAAGTAGCCTGCTCTGTTACTTTTCTTTGTGAAGTTTTCACGTATGAATCTCAGCTCTCCCCATACGACTTGAAACTCCCCAAAATAAGAATAGTTTTTACATGGCCTCATGATACCTACTCTAATTCTTATCATTTTGATTTACTGATACTGAAATCCTAATATTCTAAATTATTTGCTAAGGAACAGCCAGTAATGGATGGGAATTATTTTCCATTTTATGAGAAAGTCTACCCTACTGTTCCATTTTTAACCAGCCTAAGTACTATAGTATATATAAAAGGGTGAGTAGACTGAATTGATTTGTCTTGATTTTTTCATTTTTTAAAAGGCTCTTCATATGGCCTTTATTATCATGAAATCTGCTTCACATTATTAAAACCAGCAGGGTAAGACATTGACAATCATAGAGGGGGTGCAGTTTACTTTATATTATGGCTTAAAATGCCATCTTGGTCCTTTATCTCTAACATCCTTAAAAAGATGAGAGATTTTCTATAATAGTGAAATTCTAAGTACTGTTACTATATATTTTAGGTTTCTCTTTCTCCGATACATATGTTGAAAGTGATCATCTATCAGTTTGAATAGTGCATCTTTCATGTTTAGAGATTTATGACTTCATGTTTAGGGATTTAACATGCCTCCAGATTTATAATGAAAATCATGAACTCTAGGTAGTATATCATACCTGAATGGTTCAAACATTATAAACAAAATACGAAAGAAGTAATTTTTACAATTTCTTTGTAATTTGGAATTCTTCCCTATCTGCTTCATTATCTACCCCTTCTGGGGGAAAAATTTTATGCAAAAGAAGTTAAAGGAGTTACAAAGGCTTTTACTTACTGTGACCCCTTTGACACTTTACTCATCTCTCCCACTGGGCAGTTATAATCCTGTAGTCAAATTATGGCATACTTGCTTCAAATATGTTTGTTATTTTGATGGCTTACAAGATGGGTCCCACTCTTCATCTGGCGGGGAGCAAGACCCCACAGGGCGCGGATGACACAGGCAGGGAAATCATCCAAGCATTTACAACACTGAACAGGAAGGAGGAGTCCAACGTGAGAGGACATTAGAAGCTGGGAGAGTTGAGGGCAGGATGGCACAAGAAGAAAGTCAGAGGGGGACCTAAAGAGCTGTGTTCCTGGAAGCAAGGTGAGCACAGGTGAGCTGGGTCATCACAGAATCCACTTCCCTGGGGTGCCTGGGTGGCTCAGTCGTTAAGCATCTGCCTTCGGCTCAGGTCATGATCCCAGGGTCCTGGGATCGAGCCCCGCATCGGGCTCCCTGCTCTACAGGAAGCCTGCTTCTCCCTCTCCCACCCCCCCTGCTTGTGTTCCCTCTCTCGCTGTCTCTCTCTCTCTGTCAAAAAAATAAATAAAATCTTAAAAAAAAAAAAAAAAGAATCCACTTCCCTGACTGAACAGGAACCACTGAAACCCTTCGTTCCCCTCACTCAGTGTGTAAAATAGAAGAGCAATAACATCAACACCTCTCGCAGTATTTTACCCCCAATATAGTTGAACTGACCCTGTGGCCTCTTTAGTTCATTGAAGCTCTTGTCAGTGAAACCTTGTTCTTTTCTGTCTGCAAGTGTTTTAAAGCTGTTTAGGGAGATAGCTGTCTCTCTAGACTGTTTTACACTTCAGGACAATGGCAGTCAGGTCTGCCCTGTGCTGGGGAGCCTGAGGTCCCGGAGAGAGTGAGATCAAAGTCCCTACAATTTGGGGTTTCTGGAGAGCAATACTTGAAAGGGGATACCCGTTCTTGTCAAGGGCAGCTGGGACACACAGTATCCCAGGATCCCTGCTTCTCTTTCCTTGCTCATCATGCCCACACCTGACCCTCCAAGCAAGGCCAGGTCCAGCTCTCCTGGGTGTGGTAAAGTGGGAGAATCCACCTTCACTAGACCTTTCTCCTGCTTCCTTCTCTGGGAACATTCGGTGTAATTTAGGGTATGGAGGGAAGATGGAAATAAAGTTTCAGAATGAATTCAGTTGAAATGTTGGCTCTGAGAGTCTGTTCCAACAGTGTTTTTGGGATCTGAATCACGCAATGCAGACTTAAAATAGAAGGATTTGACCCTTCCCACAGAACACACAACACTTGTTGCCCAAAGAGGTGGGTCCTTCGGCTTTAAGCTGCTGGCCAGGGTGGGTCAACCCGGCCATGGTCAGGAAAGGTAGAAATGGCCAAAGCACCTAGGTCATAATCCAATTCTTTTTTTTTTTAAGATTTATTTATTTTTCAGAGGGAGAAGGAGTGAGCAGAGCAGGTGGGGCAGAGGAAGAGGTAGAGAGACTCTCAAGCAGACCACACTGAGTGTGGAGCCCAATGTGGGGCTCGATCTCACAACCCTGAGATCACGACCCGAGCTAAAACCGAGAGTCAGATGTTTAACCTACTGAGCCACCCAGGGACCCCCAGAATTCTGCATTTCTAAAGAATGATCAGAATTACACGAGTTAAATAAGCAACAAGAGCCAGATCACAGAAGACAAAAAATACAAATCTAGTAAATATATTATAGAGACATAGGCCCTAAATATTATATCTCAATCCTGTGCCCTGACTTGTCACTTCTGCTTCAGGTTTTCAGGGAGTAGGATGGAAGAGGAAAGTGGAGCACGACTGAAATGGGCAATTTCACCCAACAGATTAAGTTTTCCTTCCGTTTCTCTCCCTCATCCATGTTCTCTCCAGTGGGTTCCTGCCTTCCTGCCCATGCTACCTTCCCTCCTCCACTAGAGAAGTAATTGGTTATCACATGCATCCTCAAAAGATGTTTCTGCATCAAATAAAGAGTTGCGTGAGGAACCTGAGAGGTTTTTTCCAGATATATAAATAATCTAAATAACTCTCTTTTTTTCCCCTTAATATTGATGGAGTTGCTTTTAGTTTTTTAGTTTGTGGTTTGTTTTTGGAATGACAGAACAACAACAAAAGAATCTTTCTTTTGCCTTAGGCTCAGGCAGTTAGATCAACTAGCCTTCAAACATTTAGGAAGTTAATTACAGAAATAACATTTCTGTTGTTGAACTATTGGTGTAAAACCATATAGCAACTGCTTGCTTTACCCTGAGGCTTTAGATTGCAGTGGATAGGAGGGAGGAGGGAGGAGGGAGGGAGGAAG
>NC_138371.1:171159468-171425467 GCF_054177405.1 Leptonychotes weddellii | reverse complement strand
TTCCTCTGCATTTTCTTTTTTAATTATCCAAGCCTGCAGAGCAGCTTTCCCTGAAAATGCCCTTTGTTGAGACTGATGTTCTTGCTCTGAAGTCCTATTTATTCCACTGAGGCCTTCGTGGAGGGCCAGCGATTTCTCTCCTGAGGCAGCCATTCCCAGGAGCATCAGCGGCTGCATCCATCACAGACCTACAGGACTCCAAGGCCACGGCCACCCTGACCGCTATATAATAATGCATGGCCTGTCTGACTGCCCTTGCTCAAATGGATTGGACAGCTCGCTGCTCACTCAAAAGCCAGGCTTTCAGACAACAGAACGCATGCAAGGAAGTGTATCAGTCAGGTTTTTCCAGAGATAGGTAGACTATGACAGAGAGAGAGATTTTTAGGAACTGGCCCACATGATTGTGGGGGCTGGCCAGTCCAAAATCCGTAAATTGGGTCATCAGGCTAAAATGCAGGGAAGAGTAAATGTTGTAGCCTTGAGTCCAAATTCTGCAGGGCAGCAGGCTGGGCATTTAGGTGGGTCTTCTATGTGGCAGTCCTGAGAAGAATTCTTTCTTCTTTAGAAAACCTCAGTCTTTGCTCTTAAGGTCTTCAACGACAACTGATGAGGCCCAGTCACACTGCAGAGGGTAATCTGCTTTACTCAAAGTTGGATTTATGTGTTCATCACATCCAAAACATACCTTCATGGCAACGTCTAGGCTGGTGCTTGAGCAAACAAAGGGTCACCGTAGCCTAACCAAGTGGACACATAAAATTAACCACCGTGGAAGGAGACCGCACACTAGAACTTGACTGAATGACAGCTCTGTCATTTAAGTGACTCCAAGGCCTTCCTTGGGTCTCAGGTTCCTTATCTGTAACATGCTTCAACGAGAATGAATAAACCGATGAGAAGAAATACGCCTTATGGCTGTCTCAAGAATGAGGAGCATTTGATTAATAAAGTTGGATTTCTTCTTACCGATTTGCCACCCGTAATGGACTAAAGGGACATGAGTCCTTCTTGGAGCCATCCAAATTTGAATGCAGATGATCATCAAACCAGTCATATTCTGTTGTATTCAAATAAATACTGTCCGGCAGTAGGGTGCAGGTAGATTTCAGTTGCCTCTGTTTGGGGAGGAGCTTCAGTCTTGAAGGTCTGTATGGGAACAGGCTGAACTCACTGAGCTAACTGAAACCATTCAAAAATCCAGCGCGATTGCTTTGTACCAGGAAGATAATTTACTAATGTTCTATGGAAGGATGGCAGTATTGTGTGAAGAATACTACAGTAGAAGTTATGCGTCCTAATTGTGTGACACTGAATCAGTCACTTGACCTCTCTTCACCTCAATTTCCTGTCCAGGAGATAGGAAAGTTGGACAAAATGACTTTAACATTCCTTCCAATTTCAAACTGGAATATATGAGGATTCATGTTTTCTTCCTGAATGGTTTATATTCATTAAGGAGTATCTGATGTTGGTTAATTCCAATGTTTTAAACTTTTAAATGTAGTAGACATAAAGGTAATCTGAAACCTCAAGCCTAAAAGATTTTATTTTCCTGGTCTCTCGGTCACACGGCGTAATAACTATTTATATTAACTACTGCAATGAAGTCCGTTAAGAGTTCCATTTTTATATTATCTCTTCAAACTTTTTATTCTCCAAAGATCTTATGACTAAATCTTCCTTTAGCCAATTTGGTTTCAGCTATTTTTCTTTGACAGTATCTATGCTGACATTCATTAGATCTGTTCTTTCTCCAATTTAATACTCCTCAGTGGAATACTCTACTTTTAGGGATTAATGGTCCATATTATTACACCTTTTTGATCAGTTTAGATACTTCTCACTATTTTTAACTGTTCGGTCTTTGCTTCTAAACTGCAAGGTGCATCATAGCATAGCGTTTGAAACAGGGCTATTTTCAGGAACAACAGTAAAGTCATATTTTATAAAAAGAACAACAAACGTGTGTTAAGTGAATAAGTAAGTAAATGAACGAAGGGAAGGAGGGAAGACTCCAACGACTTACATCTCATTCGTTGACTGTGCCCACAGCACCTACTACGGGGCATGCACCATATACTAAAAAGAGGCTTAAAAGATGGGAGAAAATATGTACAGGAAAAGAAGAAAAAATATCTAAGTGTTAGCTACAAAGCCATACACCCAGCCCTACCTTCACATTTCTTTTATCCCATCAACCATCCATGCAAAGAATATCACCCGAGCATCTGCTGGGTATCTGGCCCTGTTAGCTACTGAGAACATGAGCAAAGTAGGAAGGATCCCTGCCCTCAGAGAATTTATACCTCCTCACCTCTCTGCTAAAAACCATACAGTAGGGGCAGCAAATAAAGATGATGCCTTTATTACAAACCAAGAAATCAGGAAGGTTTTTGTTTTTGTTTTTGTTTGTTTGTTTGTTTCAGTAGAGTTGTTTATTTGGTGCTGCGTGTTGGGTCATGTTGGTGTGAGCTTATACTTCACTCATCAGGTCACCAGTTGGGCCTTTGAAATAAATAATTTAAACCGTGGTGCCCCGGAAGGTACTTGGGCATTCACCAACACCCAGCCAGCACTGATCATCAGTGGGAAGGAGTCTTTTGGGGCATCATTATTAGTCATGACCTCAGGAGACTCACCAGGGGCCCACAAACAACTCAAGAGGACAGGTGATGTTTTCGGCCTGTGGCGAAGCCAGCTGGCGATCAGCCTGGGAGGGCGGCAGCTTTATGCTGCGTATAGGTTGGTACTGTAGCCCTAGAAGTGTGTGGCCTTGGAGGGCGGGGACATTGTATCCACTGGACTTGGCATGTAGACATAGTCACTCACCACCTGCTCCTTTGATACTGCTCTTCTCTCTCTGTCATGTATATTGGTACCAAAAATAATTTTAAGAACAAAATAATTGATTCAAAGTCTTCATACATACGGAGTCAAAAAGACATAAAATTCAAATGGAGTCCATTGAAACAGGTATCGAGTGCATGAATAAAAGATTTAGCAGGAAATGTGGTTGGAATTGCTGGCTAGAATCAGGCTGGGGGTTTTCAAAGATTTAAAATTATTTACACCGCTTCGCAATCATCGATGGCGCCCCTGCTACTTGCCAACGTAGAATGAGACCCTCGGGGACACA
Organism: Leptonychotes weddellii; assembly: GCF_054177405.1. NCBI lineage: Eukaryota > Metazoa > Chordata > Mammalia > Carnivora > Phocidae > Leptonychotes > Leptonychotes weddellii. The sequence goes on along the minus strand of NC_138371.1, from coordinate 171,422,328 downwards.
GAGATGGATGGAGATATGGCCCCTACTCACGGTGGGGCCTCAAACACCAGTCAGATTTCGTTTAGCACACAGAGACGAACCGCGTAAGCCTTCAACTCTGGTGTATGCCGGAAAAACATGAGTTTTACAATTACGACCACATCACTTTTCACCATTTCTCCTTCTGAAAATATAACTATGTTTATGATGAATGTTCCTTAAAATGCTCAGCACACACTATTCATGTTTCCTATGTGAAAACTGGCAGCTCACGATTGGCGTTAATCAGAACATTAAATTAACCACATCTTCCCAAGCAGTGTTAATAAGAGAAGGACACTAAACTTAGAGGAGAGACTTATCGTAAAAGTTATATGACATAGAAGCTTTTCCGCCCAGAGGACTTCCAAGCATATAATTTTCAGGCTTCTGCCTCCCCTGCTCAGTCCTGAAATGAGGACTGTTGTCTAGATGATTATTTTATGCACAGGAATCCTGCACCATCACCCAGCCCAGCATATAAATGCAGATCATTTACTTCAGTCACGCCTGAAACCCTCTTCTCCTGATTACATCAGTCAGACGAGATGCCTGACGATCCTCATCTCAAAGATGGTTCTAGAAAAATGATTTTGAAGACTCTTGATAAGCCTCCTCAAAATTCCACTTACAGCTCTAGATATTAGGTACTTCCTTTTGGCAGGTTGAAAATTCATTGAAACTCTTCACCCCCAACCCAGTCCCTCTTCACCATTTCTACTCACAGTCTCGTTGAATATAAGGAAGATTCAAAGTTGCACAGGTCTTACCAACCAGAGAGAAATTCTGTGTTAAGCTGAGCTTAAATTTCATTTGCTATCGTTCAAAAATATTTTTCTTAGTCTATTTTATTATGCAATTTTTCCTGTCAACTATTATGTCTTCACAGATAGCTATGGAAGTAGCCTTCCTGATTTTAAGGAACATACCGACTTCCAGAAAGATTAATACTAATGCATCTGCACAATTAATTCAAATGTTCTCAGTTCCTTTCTTACCATTAGCAAAATAGAATAGAACAAGTGAACAAACAGATTGCTAATCATTGAAATGATAACAACTCAACAGGTAGCAAATTACGTCTACAGACGCTTATATATTTATTTAGTTGGACATTTGTTTAGTCTGTTTCAAAAAGGATTTCAAGTGGCTTCAGTAATTTATAAAGTACATTCAATTGGTTGAAAGGAATTTTTAACTGATAACTTATATGAGTGTTGGGTAGAAAATTGGACAAATTACATCCAAGGCACTTACAGCAAATTGCACATCTCACCCAGTGGAAGTGACAGCCTAGCTGGACAGGGGTCAGTGGACTCGAGAAATGGTTTGAGTTCCTTGAGACTTCCGTAATTACTTTCAATCGTGTAGTTTTCCTGATATTTGAGATTTCTTAAGGTTCCAAAACGGTTAGCGTTACATAACATTGAACCAGTGCGTTCACTGGCCAAAGAATGTAGCTCCCCGTGATGCTGGCAGGCGGCCCCGCCCCACTACCCACCCCCCTCCCGCCCACCCTCCCCTCCCAGTCCCCTGCCTGGAAGTGCTAGATCACACATTTCCTTCACACTTGGTGCTTATTTGGAAACAAGCATTGGGTGACCTTAAAACCAGGTGCTCATTTTTGTCAAGCTTCTTAGAACCTTTATGACATAGGCCGATGCTATCCCTCTCATTGTAATCATTAAAAAACAAACAAACAAACAAACAAACAAACCTGAAAAAAAAAAAAAAAACAGAAGTAAGATGTAAGATGCCTTACACCAAGGCAATATATATGGGATGAGTGAGAAAAATAAATAATAAACCACGGACTTCCTGTCTTCCATTCTCTTTACCAGTTGATACATCTAGTTCTCTATCAAATAGACAAGGAGGCCCGATTCTTTTTAAAGGCTTGGAAAATGCAAACATTCCTTTCCAATGGCAATTTCATTTTTCTTTCTTACACAATAGCACAAATATGTTTGAGATTTACTTTCTCCCCGTTTCTAAATCTATGTGCTAAAAATTATAAAAACGCAAAATTTGCCTGAGGAGCTTCAAGACTCATCTTTTGACACCTGTTTTTCCTCTTCTTTGACATTCTGTCCCTCTTCTGGTTTTGAAAACGGTACACCCATTAAACCTAATGTTGGGATTGTATATATCACTTTCATTGTAATATAGACTTTTTAATATAAATTGACATCCTTGCGCTCTCTACCTCAAGTACATTTACTTCAGGAATAGAAGGCTTTATTAGCAGTTAGTGCAACTCTGTTGCATTAGAGACACGACAAAGTATTTTCCTAGAAGGTCCTGCTGAGCAGCATATGCAGAGAGTTCCTTCCAGTGTTGATAAAAATATCCAGCATGTGGAAAGAGACGGTGAGCAGTGAACAAACTGGACAAGGATGAGAAAGGGAAAAGCGGAAAATATCAGCTGTCTCCAAGTTGAGTGAAACAAATACACAAATAATTGGAGAATGAGGCACAATGAAATAGGCATCAGTAGAAATACAAAATAATTCAAGAGAAGGAAATTCATATTTATGGTGTGCCTTCTAAATACTGAGCACTATGCATCTATTTTCATAGATAATCTTATAGTGCCATTTCAAATAGGTACTATTACCTGCACTTGAGAAATGGGCTAATTCAGTCTTCTAATATATTTCCCCAGATTAGGTAGCAAATAAATAGCAAAGCCAGAAACCAAGCCACAATTTTCGGGTTTCAAAGTCATGCCCTTCCCACTACACAGTGCTACCCGAAAATGAAGGAGGGGCCATGTCTGGATGAGAGAAAAAAACTTCATAGAGTAACTGGCATTTGACAGCTTTGGTGAACAGATAGGATTTCAACAGGCAGTGTTTAGGATAGAGAGGAAAATCCAGGCAAAGGTGGGGGCACGGAAAACAGTGTAGAGATGGTCAGGGCACAACCATCCTGTTTACGTTGGAAGTGATGCCGAACAGTATGGCCGAGCATGATCCTAGATCCACACTCTGGGTCCAAATTCCCACCAAATCGCTGTGTCCTAAGGCCTGAAGTTAGGGTTCAGTATTAAGTGCTGCCTAGACATCTGATAAAATCAGGAGGGCTTCAGAGGGCCTTACCCACACATTCTCTTCCCATGTTGCTGCTGCAGATAAGGTTCCCCCAGCCAAACATCACTTCTTATCACAGAGAACAGGCACAGTGCCTGCTTGTCCCTGGGCAGTGGGTTTCAGTTCCCTGCCAGCCCACGGAATGATCCAAACAAGCCGGCCACATCGTCCCACGGGAAGCAGGGGGCACCCCGCCCTCTTGTTACTACAGACTCGGCAGGTTCACTCTGTCCGCAAACCCCCGTGGGGTCCTGCAAGGCAAGGCGTGTCCTCTACGCCCCAGCTGTGAAAGTAAGTGAGTCCTGTGCATCCCATCTGTCCAGCGCCAAGTGTCATGGGCTGGGCCGTGCCCGTAACTGGAGGGCAGAAATCCCTCCTTCACCAGTGGAGTAAAGAGGAGACAAACGAAACGACCACTTCTGGCTGTGTGACTGAAGAAGCTACTTTGCCTCACTCTGCTGCAGTGTCCTTACTGTAAAAACGCAGATGAGAATACCACCTGCTTCTTTCTTTTATATTTCATTTATTTATTTGAGAGAGACAGAGAGAGAGAGTAAGTGAGCAGGGGGAGGCGTGGGGGAAAGGGAGAGAATTTCAAGCAGACTCCCCGCTGAGCGTGGAGCCCGATGTGGGGCTTGACCCCACGACCCTGAGATCAGGACCCGAGCTGCCCAGGCGCCCACCAGGATACGACCTGTTTCATGAGGCTGCTGTGAGGGGTAAGACAACATCTGGCACCAAGGAAGCCCCATAGAAGTGTGGTGGCTTTTCGTCAAGGGCTTCTCACACGTTGGTCACTGCCTCAACAACGTGCTACATGTTTTAACATATTTAATCCCCATCCGTAAGCCTGTAAAGCAGATACGGTTATTATATTGTATTTTACCATCAATGAGGAAATTGAAGTCAAGAGTAGGGGTGACCCATAGGGTGCCTGGGTGGCTCAGTCGGTTAAACGTCTGACTCTTGCTTTCGGCTCAGGTCATGGGACTGAGCTCCGTGTAGGGCTCCAGGCTGGGCATGGAGCCTGCTTGAGAGTCTCTCTCTCCCTCTGCCCCCGCCCCTCCCCACCCATGCTTGCATATGCTCTCTCTCTCTCCTTCTCTCTCTAAAAAGGAAAAAAGAAAAAAAAATATTTTAAGAGTAGCGATTACCCAGCTGCTAAGAGGCTAAACCATAACAGAGATTTGGGCAGCCAATTCCAGAGCCCTCACCTGTCAGGGGAGGGCTGACAGGTCCCCAGATCCGTCTCCCCGATATTAGAGACAAGGGCAACCCCGCACACTCCGTGTTACAGCACTCAGCAGGTGGAACTGTAATTCTGTGTTAATTTGCTGCCACTGTCCTTAGAATGCATGCTCCCTGAAGGGCAAGGACAGGGTGTGTTGTCCATTAGGGACTCTCCAGTCTAGTTCCTAAAACAGCACTCAGAGCCCGGCAGGTGCTTGGCCAGGGGCTCCTCACATCCCTGCTCTGCTCTCTCCCTCCACATCCTCTGGATCTGCTAACAGCACTTCTCCTTTGGAAACCAGCCCTAGTTTCCAGGGCTCTGCATTTCTCCTTCTCATCATCATTCGGGGCCTGTCTACCCGTCCCTGAGACGTAGAATTTCTCTAAAGCTCTGTCCTATGTCCTCCTTGCTCTGTCATCTGTGCATTCTTCTTCAGGAAGCTCACACAGCCACAGTTTAGAGACTCTCTTCTGTGTGCAGCTGACCTGAAAGTCTGTATCTTCAACGCCCCTTTCTTTCTCCAGCCTTACACTCACATTTCTGACCTTCATCCCCTCAGCTGACGGGCCCCACAAATTCAACGTGTCTAAAATTAACCTCATCCACTGTGCCCCAGCCGCCCTCACATTCTCCTCCCGTGGTCCCTGTATTTGTAACTGTTGCAACTTTTTTTCCAGTGCTCAGGCTGCAAGCGCCCTAGATGGGCTGCCCACAGTGTTTTCCACACCAGCGCTCTCCTGTTCTGACACCTGGCACAACCCCGACGCAGCTCTTCACGGCCTCCGGCTTCCTTAGGCTTATGATTGCCACTAACCGGTTTCCCTCCCCCAGGTTTTCTCTGCTTCTTTCCACCTCCACACGGCTGCCTGCTCATTAATAAGCCAAAAATCTTAGCTATGAACATTTATGGAGGAGTTTGGGGGCCAAATGAGACTCACGGTGTAAGTCTGAAGAGGGATCAGGAGGCAGGAGAACAAAGACCAAAATGCATACATTTTCCAAAATGTGACTTTTCCAAAAAGGAGACGTTTCACAGTGAAATCTCAAAAAGCAATGGAGGTGTGTTTCAAGGGTCAGGGTAGGGTGTTTTGTGTGTCAAAACATAGATGTTAGTGACTCCTTCATTTGCAGATTAGTTCATCATTAACAGACAAAAGAAGGAGCTCGAAAGAGGAAGCAAAGGTGTAACGTAGGGGTAAGTTGAGGCAGGCCACGGGAGGGATGGGATCTCAGGTACAGGCTTGCCTCTGGAAGGACAAGCCATGCCCTTGGTTTTCAGGTTGAGAGTGGGGCAGGGGGCCAGGTTGGAGGAATTCTGAGATGGAGGGAGAGAAACCTGAAAAGAGAACTCAAGGAAAGTGGAAACCAAACTAAGGTGCAGACGCGGAGGAACCCATCAAGACGCGAACACCGACATCGTCCCGCTGTGATGTCACTTCCCAGTTTTTCAGCTTAAGTTGGTGGGGTCAGCGTTGTGTTCCAGGTCAGTCCTAACGACTTCACTCCATCAGCCACCGCCACCATCCAGCGGGTTTACCCTATGCCCTGGAACACTCACCCAGGCTCCTGCCAGAATTTTCATGGGAAAAGACGGGGTGAAAAAGGAAAACCGTGGCAAGAATTGTTTTTGACGTAAACAAGCCGAGTGTGCTTCCCACATATTAGGGAAACAGTTGGATTCCACGTCAGGGTCTGGGGACTTCAAACAATGCTACCAGGAAGCTAATGGGACTGGGACACGGAAATTACTATGACTCTCCACTCCATAAAATAAAGAAATAATTAAAGTGTAATTTATCACTGGAGAAACAATGGGGGCTGAGCTGATAAAATACCCAAAGAAACTATGTGAACCATGTGATATTGCTGGAATGGAGTAGATGGTTCTCGTGTTTGAGATTCATGCTGTTCTCCAGAACGGCAAAGGCAATCTAAAGTGGGGGGGGGGCGGGGAGGAGATGTCATTTTATAGCACACTTCTGACTGTAACTCAACCACCATGTGTGTAGGTGTTAGGGGCTCGAGTAGAGAACATATGTTGTCACGTTGGACAAGACCACTTTATGTTTTTTTCACGTACCTTTATTGAGCCTGTGTATGTGGAGGTCGAGGTTGTTAAGTAACAGGGTCTGCCCAGGAATTGGATTTTTGTTTTTGAAACTGTGTAGAATAAACTTTTTTTCTAACAGATAATTAACATTTCACAGAGTCTGGTTGCCTGCTCTGTGGGGAGCAGCTGACTCACTGAACCACGGTGGTATCTCCCCTCTCCCTGCCTCCCTGCTGCCCAGGGGGGTTCTGGGCAAGGCTGAAGAGGTGGCCTTAAACAAAACCACAAAGGAGGCAGTTTCTCGGGGACCCTGAGTCTCACTGTCTCCTCTCCTCCTCGGGAGATGCCCGGTACCCTCCCATCCTCCTCCACTCCCAACAAAAATGCCCTTGGGGGCATTTATTTATGCCAAGGCATGCGAGAGATGGCCATCAGCTCCCGAACAAAATCATCTTTAATCTGCCAGAGTTCACACCTCCAGATGATCGCTGAGCCCTTCCCGGGAGTCATCGGAAAGGCTCTGGCCCCCAACATATCTCCCACTGCTTGGGACTTGGAACCATCTTCAAAGAGCATGTCTCATTTGTTCCAAGGGCCTCATGGTAGCAGCACTTCCTCCTTGGAGAGCGAGTTTGAGTTCTGGAAATAACTAAAAAGCATTCTGAACCCAGTCCGCTGAAAAAAGTTGGGTCATGGCTTTTTCGGTCCAAGATGATTTCATAGGAATTCCTTGCGAGTGAAAGCACTTTGAGATCAGGGAGCCAAGCAGGCACGAGGACCCGACCGGCTCTGAGCAACTGCGATTCTCCTCACCTACCGCAGCTGTGCGGATAGCAGTTGGAAGTCAGATGAGGATCACCTTGGTAGTTAACTGGGAACAGGCAAGGGTCCCTATCCCTTGCTGAATAGACAGCAGGTGACATTCTGGTTCAGAGGCCAATGAAGCTTTATAATGCTGACCGGCTGTCTTCGTTCGCCCTGCCCTCGCGGCCTCCCTCTGCTTCCCCCTCCGAGCCACACACCTTCAGCGCCAAGAGAGCAGCCCTGCTCTTTCTACTTTCTCCAGCCCCACCCCTCAGGGCAGGTGTCCCTAGGTTAAAGAGAGCTTTCCCCCAGAGATATTCCAATTCTTCTCATCTCTTGCTTGTAGCCCAAGACCCCAGATCAAATGCAGAAACTCAGATCCCACCCCACACCTACTGCTTTTGAACAGGCTGGGGAAGGGGGATACAAATCAAAGTTGAACAGACATGCTTTCCATCAGGTTTTCAAACTCTAGGAGGCCTCAGGCTCACCTGGGAGTTTGTTTAATGATGGGGCTGAGGGCCCACTCCGAGAGTTTCTGATTCAGTCGTGAGGCCCCCAAATGAATCCGAATCTCTCTCCTTCTAGTTCCCCCAGATTTGGCAGTTTGGTAAGCTTTCCAGATCGTCGGGATGTTTACGGAAGCAGAGTTGTTGGCTCCCCCAAACTTAGTGACCATCAATCCAGTTTGAGGCACTTCTCTCCACAAACTCTCACTTGGGGGTGAATCTCCTAACTTCTTTCAGTGGCCCACACACCTGCAGATGTTGAAGGTCTTCCTTCCAAGCATCGGCAGGGGTGGTTCAATGTTTTCTTGCCCTTCTCCTCAGTTTTCAGGACTGCACACAGAATGACTCATGGTGGGCAGCCCCGATACACCAGAGCGAAGTTCAGACCAACACATTTCTCCCTTAAACCTGGCTGAGTACATTTTTGTTGGGAGTGGAGGAGGATGGGAGGGTACCGGGCATCTCCCGAGGAGGAGAGGAGACAGTGAGACTCAGGGTCCCCGAGAAACTGCCTCCTTTGTGGTTTTGTTTAAGGCCACCTCTCTATGCCATCGGTGCCGAAGAGACAAATCAACTTTATCTCAACTTCTCATTTTGCCAGATGCACTCTCCTTGGTGTTTATATTCTTTCTGCTAGACTTTGATGCTTTGTTTGTAGGTTACATTTTAAACAACATATTTCATCACTGGCCACCACTGTTCTTAAAATAACTGGCAAAAATGTGAAAGTAATGGTTGCAAATAGGTTTCAACTTGAGCTCTAAGTCCCAGATACTAGTAGTGATGCCGGGAGTCCTGTGTTGAGAAAGATTTTGAGGCTGACATCAGATTCAGCATCAGACGTGCAACTGCTTCAGTGTTATCTAAGACAATCCATTGCAATGGGGCTTATAACCCATCCCCAGAGCTCCCACCCCTTCCCTGGGGCTACCTTCATCTTGACATTAGTGATGTCTGCCATGGAAAAGGGGATAGGAAACAGCAAGACGTTCTTGCCATCCTTGGTTTTCCAAAGTACATCTTGCTGAATTTTTTACAGGGATTTATATCTGAAGCTAAGGGATACACCCACATGAAAGTAAACTGGGTCTTCTGGGAGACGTGACCCTCCTAGAGTCCCTAAAATCTTACAAAAGACATGTGTGCCTTCATCTCTGCTCTATATAGAAACATGGCTGCCAAGGTCCATTCTAGAAGGAAACACTTCTTTGGTGCCCACTCAGTTACTCCTGCTCTCCAGTAACTCCCACTCCCTGGTTCCTCTTAACAATTAAGGAAGTTTACTGAGTTCACCCCAAAACAAAGTAAATCTAGAGCAGTCGTTGTCAACTGGAGGACATTTTTTTATCATTAGAACTTAGGGGGAAGGGGGCTGTTGCTGGCTTCTAGTGGGCAGAGGGCAGAGATGCTACAGAAAAAACCCTACAAAGCACCAGACAACTCCACAGCAAAGAACTGTTGGGCCCAGATGTGAGTAGTGCTGAGCCGAGAAATTGATCTAGAGAATCAAAATCTAGGTCTCTGAGCGCCTGATTCAACCAATAATAAACCCTTAACTTATGAATCACTAAATGGAGAATATAATTCTTCCAATAGAGGAAAATGAACCCAATTCTTGTGTTCGACCTAGGGAAACTGCTATCTATACGCTATCTTCATCAAATTAAAGGAAACTATGTTTCTAAACTCCTACTACCCTAGTGTTCCTGCAAAACCAGACATACTTCTTACTGTCTGGACCTGGGCACACCATCTGCGGCCACAACAAATTTGTTCAGCAGATGTGGTTGGGAGGGTAACTTACCGCTCCGCTCACCGCTAAGAAGGGTCAGATTAAACAAAGCACTCCTTGGGCCCCCCTGCTTACTTGCAGTAAATGATAATTGTAGTTTCTCCATCTTCAAGATCAAAATATTTAAAGGACTTGTGATTCCCACACCTATAAAAATGATGTGCTTAAAATGCTACAATCTTAAAAAAATAAATATTAAAACCTCAGTTCATTTAAGACATCAAGGGGAAAAAAAAGTTGTGTGGTTTTTTTTTTTCTTTCCTGATCAAATAAGGAACAAAATCAGCTACAACACTAGCTTTTGAAAACACTCGAGACTGTAGCATTTTATTGTAATGAGTCTGTGGCTTTGCAAGGCGAGCTGAAAAGTTAGGACAATCAACCGGATCCCAGAGGGAAGAGTTTAGTTGTGTAAGCACTGGGTTGGGGAATGCATATTCTGTAGAATCAAAGATTCCAATAGTAGCTGGGTTTTCTCAACCCTAAATTCTTCTAAGATGCATAATTGGATATTATGCAGTTAACTGAGAAGGACCTTTGGAGAAAAAAAAAAGTCCTCTTAGATCTTCATGAACATGAGAAGCAAAGCTTTCAACTCTCGCCAAATGCCATTACCACGAATTTCTTCCAATATATTGTTTAATCATAAAGCTTTATCCTTGATAGTACATGTGGTCCTGAAAGTTCAAAATTATAAACCAAGACTCCAGCACTTGAAATCCCAGAGGCAGACTGTGACCAACACAAGGCATGTCATATCTATATGTTGTAAAAAGCTACTGATGATAAAGTTGGACTGTGTGGGATTTGATTAAAGTCTCTACCGACTGCTTTGTGAGCGGTGGCATGGAGAAAAGTGGGTAGGTCTCTCCAAGTGGGTGCAATGGCAACTCAGTAGGAATAGTCATTACACAATTATAAGAAGGGTAGTGTTTCCTGCTCGAAGCCTCCAGGGTTTAAAGGAATTCTGGACTCTCTTGGGCTCCAGAATAATCCTTTCCTTGGACACTCAAAGGATTGTATAGTCCCCATCACTGACAACTGTCTTGGGACCAGGGAACAACTGCTTCAGTGTTATCTAAGACAATCCATTGAAATGGGGTTTATAACCCATCCCCATAGCTCCCACCCCTTCCCTGGGGCTACCTTCATCTTGACCTCAAACCCATTCCCCGCTCTTCTCCGCCCTTCTTATCAGCAATCTCACCAAACACTCCATCCTCACATGACGTTCACAGCGCCACCCTGCCTCCTTCCTTGTCACTTCCCCACCAATGTAGTCTCCTGGGGGTCTTCATTAAGCCCTCACTCTGGTTCCTGCTGATGCTGAGACAAGACGACCTTGGGCTTCCGGTGCGGCGGGTGACCCCGTGAAGGTGCGTTCCAACTGGATCACATAAGCACCCAAGCCTTGAGGGGCAGCTTCGCAATGAAGGCAAATTTTAATTTGACTTTGAAAATTTGGTCTGATTGACAGGCCAGAGAGGAAAAGAGAGATTTTCTTTCGCCGCATGAAGAAATAGGAACAAAAAAATTCTGAGGCAAAGATGTCAGGGCATTTCTAGCAAATACTTGGTCCAGAAGCTCAGCAAGTAAGCTGGAAGCAATGCTAAAAAAAAAAAAAAAAGTTTTGTTTTGTCCAACAGGCCGGAGGAGTTATTCATGTTTTGAGGTCAGAGTGGTTAGACGATCAAAGTGTTTCGGGAAAATTAATTAGATGGTATTATGGGTTGGGATGCAGTGTGGGTGGAAGAGAAAATTCAGTTAGGAGCCATTAGTGATGAGGAGTGAGGTGGGGAGGCCCGAGCCTGGGTGGGAAGAGACGGGGAAAGGCATTCCAGGAAGAACCGTGCCCAGATGGGTCGGCTCCCCCCAGGGAGAGCGGGAAGGGCACGGGGATCACAGGTGACTAGGCAGGCGTCAGGCCTGCACTCCATCAGTGGCCTTGTGGTTGGGGCGGGGGGTGCCGAGGCGTCTCTGTTCTGCTTGCGGCCCCCGCAGTCGTCGAAAGGGGTCACCGGGTGGTACCTCCTAGTCATGTGCTGCCGTCGTAAATGATGTCTCCCTGGTTCTCAGCATGCCCGGGCCCTGGCCTGAGTTTGCCCCCATCTGCCACTTGGGTTGAGTCTGATCAGATTAAATCCAGCCTTTTAGAACTGACCTTCCCTCTGCTTTTGAAGCGCATTTTCTGAAGCGATCTTGACGACCCTCTCCTTCCCCAGTCCTTCATTTTGAGCCCTTTGAGCCAGCTTTGTGGGCCTGGTGCACACAGCCTGTTTTTGTGGGGTTGGGTCTGAATCCCGACCTTTCGCTTTCTGTCCAGATGATTTGGGGCAAGTCATTTAAACCGGCGGGGCCTCAGTTTTCCCATTTAAAAAAAAAGAGGCTGACAGTAGCTACACAGGAGCATTATAAACATTAAATAGCATGTGATGGCAATCAGCACACTGTGAAATGGTTATATACTGTGAGAAAATATGAATAATGGAATGGGTATCTGTTGTTACTACGGCACATACAGAACACTGAAGTCAAAGTCTCGACCAGACTATACCTAAGGAGTTGATATATATTTATGTATAGTTGAATATATGCATATTATATAAATATATGGACCTAAGGAGTAAAAAAAACAACAATAACAATAACCACACATAAATCATCCTGCTCTTTAATCTGTTGCATAAAGACCCAAACACACCCGGGCTCAATTCTTTCTTTTTTTTTTTTTTTTAAAGATTTTATTTATTTATCTGACAGATAGACAGCGAGAGAGGGAACACAAGCAGGAGGAGTGGGAGAGGGAGAAGCAGGCTTCCCGCGGAGCAGGGAGCCCGATGCGGGGCTCGATCCCCGGACCCTGGGATTATGACCTGAGCCGAAGGCAGACGCTTAACGACTGAGCCACCCAGGCGCCCCCACGGGCTCAGTTCTTTCAAACATCACTCCACACGGTTAAGGTCCCAAACCCCTGCAGTCATTTACACGCCCATGAACTGAAAGGTTTAAAAAAAAAAAAAAAAGTTAATTGGTTCTAATCCCAGTTTAAGAAAGGGAATTCTAAAATACCAATGTATCATAACTCTTTTTAGGTAATTAAGCTAGTAGTTAGCCTTTGAGTAAGAAAAGACATTGGAAAAAAACTAATCTTACTATTTTAAAATAATAAAAGTTTATTTTGTTTTGTTTTTTAGATTACCTCTCTTCTTCTCAACCCTGGACCCACCTCTCCCTGCACTTGGGAGAGTCCTATATATCATTTTCAGCACAACCAGCCCATTTACAAATGGGCCCATTTCTGAAAATAGACCTTAACATAAACACGAATCCTTCCCAGAAATCAGAACTTAAATAAGAAAAACAAGTCTGTTTGCTAGAATTTCCTTGGCTACTCAGCTTTTCCTTCTCCCTTTCTGCTCATTTGAGGGAACACATTGACTATGAGGAAACCACAATAGCCTAGTGTTCATTTACCTCTGCCCAGGAAAGAGAAGAAAACTCAAGATGGCGGCTTCTTAATCACTTACTTACATACAAAGTGCAAGAGGAAGGCTGTGTTCATGATGTTTATGATTGTTCGTGTACCTGCGGTAAACATTTTTTTTTTTAAGATTTTATTTATTTATTTGAGAGAGAGCATGAGCAGAAGAGGGGCAGATGGAGAGGGAGCAGGCTTCCCGCCAAGCAGGGAGCCCGACGCGGGGCTCGATCCCAGGACCCTGGGACCATGACCTGAGCAGAAGGCAGACGCTTAGCCGACTGAGCCACCCAGGCGCCCCTGTGGTAAACGTTTGATCTGTGCTTGCTCCTTACTTGTAAAGCCCCCTTCAAAAGGAGTCTTACTGGGATAGCTCTTCAGCTGTGGCTCAACAGAAAGCTTTCTTCCCCACTGGAAGTCTGGGGCTTTCATCTCCCTGACCTCCTGCTTGCTCATGGTCTGTGCACACACAAGGAAGTGGTGCTCTTCAGCGTCTAGTGAATCTCTTAAAACTCAAGGAAATGTGCTTTTTTAGTTCATTCTTTCTCCCTAGGGACCACTGATAGTGATTGAGTTCTGAAGAGATGTGGGTAATGTAGGCAACTCATGCCCATTTTTATTACTGCTTAAGTTTTGAATTAAAGATTCAGTATTTCAGAAAAATAGCTTGATATATTAGCATCTGACCTGAATTTTTATGGTGTCATTTGACTGCTTTAAACTTGGCAACTCTCTACACCTCTTCAAGCCCAGCCGGGTGTCAGCAGCACGCTTCAGCCTTGATCCTCGGATATCTTTCCCCGTGATTACTGACAGTCCCTTTGGTTTTGCAGAGAAATGTAATAGCAATCTTTTTAAAGTTATATATTGATTTTAATTAAATACTAATCCATTTTGTACAGTAGAAAAATTAGAAAATACATCAGCCAACCCCTCAGAAATAACTACTTTTAACATATGGGCACAATTTATTCTAGTCTTATTTGTGTTTTCTACATGCTAGAGACCATTCTTTATGTACAATTTTATATCCTACTTTTGTTTTGCTTTAAAACCATATCATTAGGTGGGTCACTAAACACTCTTCACAAACATTTTAATGGTTACATAATATTTCCTCATATGGATATGCTTTACATTAATTATCCAAAGTCGACATTTGGGTTGTTTCCTACTTATATTAACCCTGCCATAAATACCAGTACTCATAAATCTCTATCTGCACTTCTAAACATTACCCTAGGTCCCTGGAAGCAAAATTTCAGGAAGAAAGGATCTTAGATTTTAAGACCATTTTCCCCCACATTTTAAAATTGGACTGACTTCTAAGGCTTGATACAATATGGTTTTTCACAGTTGTGAAGGAGAATGCACAGACCTGCAGCTTTCAATGTGAGAACATTGAGGCCCCATTGTCAAACATTATGAAGTTACATGTCGGGAGTCTAGAGTTTCCCTGTATGTGTTCCTACATGTGTCTACACGTGTCTCTTCGCTTTTCTTTGTCATTTTACACACGCCATTGTTCAAAATTTTCTAAAAACACAAGTTAAAAAAATATAACTTTTGTCAAAACATTTTGTATGATATGGATGAAATGTAAAGTGGTCATCTCTGAAGAGATGGACAGAGGAGGGTGGAATGTGAGAATTTTACTTTTGCTTTTTTTCTTTTTCTAGTATTGGAAGTTTCTAACTAAGTACACGTATTGCATTTTTTAAATATCAACGAGGGTGATCTTCATGTGACTACAAGTTTCTTATTATTTTCTTAAACAAAAGGTAATTTTTGAAGAAATAAACACAAGGGTCTGTCATCGAATTTATAATGAAAACGGTTAGTAGAAAAAGTCAATAAAAAGTTCAACTGTTGACAAAATTGTTCATGGTAAAATATAAATAATAAAATAATAAAAATATAATTTTAATAATGAATAATAGAAACATAAATATAAAAAATTAAAAAGAATCATCCTCATTAAATGAGATGTGTGAAATTTGGCAGGGAAAAGTTGCACTTATTTGAACAAAAGGCCAAGAAATAAAACCCTAAATGTATAACTGATAAAATTTTCATTTTTTAATATCTGAGGCAGATGAACATTTTCATGTTTATGAGCTCTTATATTTCCTCTTTTTAAAACTGTTCATGCCCTCTGCTATTTACATATTAGGCTCTTGATGTCTTTTCTTATTGATTTGCCTTACTTTTTGTATTACAAGCCTATTAATGATTCATTTGCAATGTTTATTGCAATTTTTTTTTTTTTAGCCAGCTTGTTTATGAAGTATTGCAACGACTACTTTGCTTCTTGCATCATTGTCCTAGTCATTCTTGCTGGAAGTTCTAAGACTTTCAACCCCATTCCTTCATTCATTCACAAGGCAGAATATGTACTTAGCATCAACCTCGTCTTATGCAGATTTGTGGTACTTCTGGGCAGTGGGCATCTGAACTCTGTTCCATGTTTTGCCACAGTCCATGCCCCAAACATAACAGAGTACTGAATGTATATTTGTTTCCTAGGGTGGCCATCACAAGGTACCACGATCTGGGGAGGCTTAAACAAAAGAGAGATTTCTTGTCTCACAGTTCCAAACGTAGAAGTCTGAAGTCAAAGGGTCAGCAGCTTTCTGAGGCTGTGAGGGAGAATCTACTCCAGTCTCTCCCCAGCCTCTGGTGGCTTGTTTCCAATCTTTTGCTTGTAGGTGCATCAGCCCAATCTCTGCCTTATTCTTCATGGTATGCTCCCTCTGTGCATGTCTCTGCGTCCAAATTTCCCTTTTTATAAGGACACCAGTCATATCGGAATAGGATCTAACCTAACAGCTTATTTCCAGATAAGGTCACATTCTGAGGCACCGGAAGTTAGGACTTGAACATTTCTCTCTTTGTGGGGGTACCATTTGGCCCAAGACAAGTTAACCAAGACCTGACTGAATGGTTCCTGGTTCTTAGGGCAAACAACAGAATCCCCTCTAGCAATTTTTAGACTGAAATAAATTTATTTAAAGACGTGAGGTGACCCTCAAAACCTCTGAGTGAGCAAAGAGCCAGGCTTGGAGGCTACGCCACCAAAAATAATCTAGTAGAAAAAGGTCTGGTCGCCGGGCCATGGGACCTCAGCACACAGTGCGCCAGGACTCAGAAGGGCCCCTGCATTTGGATGAACACCCTGCTCTCACTGTCCTGAAATGTTAACGATCTCATCTGTGAGCTTGTGTGTTGTGAGTGAGGTCCAGATAGAACGCACATGTGCGGGGGAGAAAAGTAACATATGCCCGCGCTCTGTTCTTAGTGGCCTCATTTGCATGTAGTGTTCCCGACACCTTATCAGCACCGAATTCCGGTGGGCCCACCCTGTGTGGTGGCTCAGGGAGGCTCGGGGCAAGTGCACGGTTGAGAGGAGTAAGCCCCGACAGCTCAGGCCACACGCTCCATCTGAAGTAGAACTTGCTCCAGCAGAGAGAGCAGGCCCAGCGATGGCGGACCCTGTCACATGCTCTCTTCCACTTGGCTGGGACAGCCAACAACTCAACTGCCAACTGACCACTTAGACGGAAAGGGAAAGAGAGGGCACTCTTTCCCTACAGCGCGCCATCACTCATGAGTAGCTGGAGCCAGAGTGTGCTGGTAGCAAGCGCGTGTTCCAAGGAGGGAAATAAAAACAGTCTGTGCAACTTCCCACTGTTCTGGTAAGTTGAAAACACACATGCGTGTATGGGCCAGGAAACACACCCTGTCATGCTGGTGATTCTGCACCCTTGTTAAATGCTCTTATATTTACACTTAAAACTGGTGTTGTAGAAAACGAAGATAAAGACAAAACTCATGCTAATAACTCAACCTTTTATTTTTAACTTAACAAGGATATGAAAGAGCAAATAAGAAAACATCATGACAAGTTGGGAAAGAAACGGCAGAAGAAACAAAGACACCTTAGACAGCACTGTTTTCCAACGTTTTGAACAAGGGCCCTGCCAATTGTGTAGCCTGTCTAGTAGAATAGCCCAACCCAGCCACAGACTGTGCCACGGACCCCCTCCACCTCCATAGCCAGACACCTGGCATCAGTGACTCCATAAACTAAATGCTACCGCTCCAACACAGGGGTGCTGGTTTTCCATCAGCGCCCAAACTCATGACCACACACTTGGCAGCTTAACCACCCCAGTGTATTATCTGATGATCAGAAGTCTGACATGGGGCGCCTGGGTGGCTCAGTTGGTTAAGTGACTGCCTTCGGCTCAGGTCATGATCCTGGAGTCCCGGGATCGAGTCCCGCATCTGGCTCCCTGCTCGGCAGGGAGTCTGCTTCTCCCTCTGACCCTCCCGACCCTCCCCCCTCTCATGTGCTCTCTCTCTCAGTCTCTCTCTCTCTCAAATAAATAAATAAAATCTTTAAAAAAAAAAAAAAGAAGTCTGACATGAGTTCACTGGGTTAGAATCAAGGTGTGCGAGTTCCTCGCCGGGGGCTTGGGTGGAATCTGTCTTCTTGCCTTTTCCACCTGCCTTTCTTAGCTCACAGCCTCTTCCTCCACCTGCAAAGTGGTACATGGGTGGTGTACCACTCATGTTTCTGATCTCTCCTCCTCCTGTTTCGTCTCTAATCCTGCCGGGGAAGTCTCTCTGATTTCAAGGACTCAGTGATGAGAATGGACCAAGCCAGATAATCCGGGCTAATCGCGGCACCCATGGTCCAGCGATCTAACTCCCTGGGCACGTCCACCTCCAGGTCTCAAGGAAGGGCAGCTGCCTGGTGCCGCTTACACAACAGGTGAAACTTTTTTTTTTTTTTTTAAGATTTTACTTATTCATTTGATACAGAGAGAGAGAGAGCACAAGCAGGGGCAGCGGCAGGCAGAGGGAGAGAGAGAAGCAGGCTCCCCGCTGAGCAGGGAGCCTGATGCAGGGCTGGATCCCAGGACCCTGGGACCGCGATCTGAGCCAAAGGCAGATGCCCAACCGACTGAGCCACCCAGGCGCCCCAACAGGTGGAACTCTTGCAGCAAGGGAGTTAAAGAAACATGGTCTCCGGTGCTCCCGGCTGGGTCACGCAGGAAGACAAAGCAGGTGCCGAGAAAGACAATATACAGTATCTGCAACAGCATGTTGGTTGGTGGAGGGAGACGGCGGAGAGAGAAAGGAGAATTTTACAGGATGCCGATGCCAAAGCCACATGACATAATGCAGCAGGAGAACAGGCTGAAAGGGTATGGCCTGCCATCCCTAAGCTGTGGCCCTCAGCTCTCACGTTGATCTTAACAGGACTGGATTTGTAATCTCTCACCATACTCTAAATGAAGCAATTAACTCTGTTGTCTTCTTTCCTCTACACTACTGTCAGATACATATATTTTTCGCCTTATTAAATACCCACAATAATCATGTCGGAGAGAGATTAAGATACTATAGAAAACATAAAATTTACATATAGCTTTTGCTTTCTTTAAGTTAAAATGGAACTTTAATATCTGGTTATTATTTATGGTGATATTAAATCTGGTTGCTGTTTTTAATGCAACTTAAATTGCTATAGAGGAGTAAAGCAACAACAACAAAAAATGGTTTTAGTAACACCTAACAAGCAGGCAATGTGATTTAGGCTAAAAGCCTAAAACTTAATTAACTCTGCTGTAATATAGCAAAGGCCATGCACCATGTGTTAAAGAAATAAAAAAGATGGAGGGGAAAATTTACTCCTACATCGATAGCAATTGCATTTTTATACTGCTGATTTCGGAGTAGGCAAAGCATTAGAATCAGGGAGTATATTCATTTTTAGTTTGCACCTAATTTTTTGAAGTGGAGTTTTTCCAGCTAGGAAAAAGCATGCAATAATTTAAAGAAAATGATTTCTAAATGCTTTCACACAAAATTGTAATTTTCACACAACCTAGATGAGCCACGCACACTGAAAACCTTACACAGATCTTTTATCAGGGAAGCTGGGGGCAAGGGGAGAGGGGAATTGGGCAGTGTTGCGAATTTGGCCTTGCTGTTCAGTAAGTAGAGGTGGGCGATCAAATATCAGGATTCAGAAAGAAGAGAATATCCCTAGGCCACCGGGAATTCGTGGAAGTGAGGTTTATTTCTACGTAAAGACACGTTCTGTCCTGGGCTCTGGTGAGCAAGTCGCGTAAATCCTCGCATTATGCGGAGAGGTGTTTTCTCATCCTGATGGGGAGGAAAGGCATCCCGCCGCAGTGGGGTCCTCATTTCACGCCCACCCGGTGCAGCCGGTGCTGACGGCTTGAGTGTGAGGCTGGAGGAGGGTGGGTGCAGTGCTCAGTCTGAGCTGCTCCAGCCCCACAAGGTTTTCCTTTGATCAGATGCTAAATATTCAACATATGTAAAAGCTTATCATGGGCAATCGCACCATCAGGACCCAAATCATCATAGTAACAAGGCAGCTCCTTGGGGATCCCCAAGAAGGGGCTGGACATGAAAGAGGAGGATGGTGTGCACGGAGGTCAATCCTTTTATCTTCGTGGAATGTGCCCTTGTGTCCCGACAGAGCACACACACAGGTGAGATCCCAAAATGCCTGCTCCATCTCAGTCCCCCTGGGTGGCCTGAGCCCCCCTTCATTTGGGACACTTTCTGATTTATTCCTTCTGTCACACTTGACCATCCTTACTCTCCTTCTCCCAGAGACCGCTCTCCCCTGGGGGATAATGAATGATAAGATGCTGTCCTTCCTGGGAAGTTTGTGGACAGCCCATGGGAAAAGTTAAGTCTCCAGAAGGTTGATAAGAGATGCACCCACAGCAGAATTTTAGGGCGCTGGGGCAGACTAGGAACAGATCGCTGTCATCAGGTGATCAGGTGGCCTTCTCAGTGTCCCCTCCCCAACTGTACGGTCTGGTGTTCATCGTCATCATCATCATTTTCTCTTCTGCTTTGCTGTTTATGACGCTCTGATACACGCACAGCTTTGTGTGATTAAATGTTAATGCAGCAGGTCTTCCGCAAGCAACCCCGAGGGGCGAGAGGAAGCAGATCTCAGTCCCGACAGTCCTGCAGAGGACCCAGGTCTCCGGCCATGACCACTCGGCTGAATGAAATTGCACGTTTTAGCTGTGGAGCTGTTGCTGAGGAAGCAATTCCTTCAGACCCGGGCAAGTGTGGGGAGACGAGAGGGAATGTCCCAGGGGGAATGCGTGGGGTCAAGGCATTGAAACCTGAAGGGACTGCGAGGTGCAGTGTCGGGCACGTGGTGTGTTTGGGGAAGTAGCCCTGTACGCATGCATCATCACTAGAGGACAAAATTCAGGATGACATGATAAAGGGGGTTCGGAGCCAAATTAGGGAGGCTTGAATACAATACAAAGAAACATGATCTGACCCACACAACAAATACCTCATCTAGATGGGAAATACACCATCCCTTTCCTTTAACAGACAGGGACCCTGAGAGGCCAGACCACACAGCTATTGAGCGGCGGGTGCGTGCCTCAGATCCAGCCCCCCGACCTTCCCCATCTCCAGCAGCCTCCCCTCATCACATGGACTAACCATGCAGGTGACCTTCGTTGCTGCTCACTCCCACGGCTGGTAAACTCAGCTCTACCCATGGCTCTTGTGGGGTGAAGTGAATCCCCCCAGAAAGACTTGTTGCAGTCCTAGCCCCTGGTTCCTGGGAACGTGACCTTATTTGGAAAGAGGGTCTTTGCAGATGTAAATAAGACGGAAGTTAGGATGAAGTCACACTAGAACAGGATGGAGAGTTCATCCTAGATGACCGGTGTCCTTATAGGAAGAGAGGAGACACAAAGAAACACAGAGTGCAGAGGGCCACATGAAGACCCACTCATGTGATGAAGGCAGAGGTCAGGATGATGCGGCTGCCAGCTAAGGACACCGAGGACTGTGGCCACCACCAGAAGGTGGGACAGGGCTGTGCTGACCCTGTTAAAACAGCCACCCTATGCCTGGTGCTTGGTTCCAGAAGCCGTAGGAAACGAAGACCATGTCCAGAGCAGTTCTGGAGCAAACCCAGCTCTCTGGGTGTCTGGATTACTTCAAGGATGGAATTTACAGAGGATCCGTACGGATGCACAGGCTTCCCTCCCGTCAAGCAGTCAAATCTGGAAGTCACCTTGCCTTCCGCGGGCTCCCTTCACCCACCCGGGGGCCACGGATTTGCTCTTGTCCCTAGCTGCTCCCATCCAGAGTGGGATAAAGGTCAGGTAAGCATTTTCCAAAAGGGTAACATTGTCCCAATCTCGGGCTTATAACTTGTCAGATCATTTGAAATCAGAAAGAGAAACGTTTGACTCAAACATTGGGAAAAGCAACCGAAAGGCCCGCTTGGGCCGTGAAACAGACTCTGATCTAAACTGCCTGGTGTTTACACACAAACTTCATCCCAGAAACAAACTGTGGAGTTAGTAAAACTGTAAGGATGCCAAAACAGAAAACTTAGAGGGCAGAAAGTCAAAAGAAAAGGGCTGACTTTTCTAAAAAATAGAGAAACCAAGACCAAGTAACAACGATTGTTCTAGAATTCAAAACAGCTTGGAAAGTAGCTTCTTTGCCAACAGTGGAAAACTCACTCGAGAGACAGAAGAGAGAAAAACCCTAACCAAATGAAGAAATGCAGTAAGGGGAGGAGGGGGGAAGCATGTAGGGGGTAAGGGTGCATGATGTTGGGCAACATCCAAGCTGATCTAAATATCTAAATGCCGGGTCCTCCTGCAATCTAGGAGAAGCCCAGCAGGTATTAGAGACTTCATTTTACAGATGAGAAAACACACACACATTTGTGCAAGTCACAGAGCTGACGAGTGGAAGAATCCTATTCCAAACTCCTAGCTGAAGATTTAGTGTTTTGGTTTTGTTTTTTGTTTCTGGTTGGTTTTTTTTCAGAACTCCCCAGCTGAGGAAAGAAGAGTGGAATTTTGGCATCCGGATTAAAGCCTATCAGTGCATGAGAGGAAAACGCAAAGGAATTAAACTGAAGACTGTATACACTGGTTTGGGGTTGTTTCTTTCTTCTTCTTCTTTTCATATGGATGAAGAGAAACGAGAGCTTCCCAGCAAAAACCAGAAAACTGAGTTCTGTTGGAATGTCTTCGTTCTAAGGCACGTGTGAATAAAGCAGGCAATAATGCCAGAGGGAAAAGTCTGCTAAGGAAAATGACAATATAATTTTTTTTTTTGGTCTGCCTTTGAATCTTAAAATATTTGGCACAAACCTTCACAATAGTTCAAAGATATTTCCTACCAGCTGTAAGTTAAATATTAGAAGTGAATGTCCTCATTGTGAATACAAACATAAATGTAAGAACATAAAACTGTCGGTTTCAAAGAAGGTTGTACTTCTCATGCAGCTGGTATCTTCGGAAAGAAGCACGAGCACCATTCTTTCCTTCGTTCTCATCTGTGACCCTTGTGTCGAGGTGCCTTTGGCCTAAAGCAAGATGTGATACTCTCTAGAAGGTTTTAAACAGTTTGCTTAACTCGGAGCATGGGGAGAGGGCAGGAGATGGGCCGGCAGGTCATCAACACCAGGCTTTGAATGCGCGCTCTGCCGCTCCGGGGTAAGGGAAGTCAATTTCTTTTTCTCCCCACCCTTAGCCATGAAATGGAGAAACCATACAGCTGTTGTAAGGACTAGATTAGATACTTTGTGTAAAATACTTGCTGTCCTCCATTGAATGGTGGCCCCCACGCCAATTCTATGTCTCCTTCTGACCCCTGGAATCTGTGACTGTGACCTTGTTTGGAAATAGGGCCTTTACAGATGTAATTAAGTTAAAGATCTTGAGATGAGATCATCCTGGATTCCCAGGGCAGGCCCTACATCCATGACAAATGTCCTCATTAGAGGCAGAGAGGCAGAGAGAAGACACGAAGGGGGAGGAGAGGCAGAGATCCGAGCCAGGCAGCCACAAGCCTGGGAGCACCTGGGGCCCCAGAGGCTGCACGAGACAACCAGCGGATTGCCCCCGGAGCCTTCATGGGAACTGCGCCCTGCGGGCCCCTTGATCTTGGATTTCTAGCCCCCAGCACAATGAGAGAATACATTTCCCAGTTTACAGTAGTTTATGGCAGCCCGAGGAAACTGACACACCTGCTAACTTCTCAGTAACGGTGTATTCGGTCCTCCCTTGTTCTCCTTCCCCAGCCTGGGGCGGGGGGCCCGTCTCCACCTGCTGTGGAACCAGAACACGGGTCTCTAGCGGACGACCTGCCACGTGCCCTGCCTGTGGGGAAGAGAAATCAGCAGTGCCCCCCCGTTTCCCCGGGCGTCCCCAACAGTGCACACAAGCCCTGTCGCGCCTTCATGGGGTCCTGCAGGGAAAGGCAGGCAGCCGTGATGCCCGCTGCGGATCACTGGTAGAAACGGCCCGGTCTCTCTGTGCTGGACGCCGTGGGCATCTCGCCACGCACAAGCACCTGTAATCTCCGCAGCCAGGTCAGGAGGCACACCCGGCCCCAGGACACTGTGCTGGCGCTCACACACAGACCTGAACGACGGAACGAGGGCCGAGCGATTGTCCTTCCTGCCACAGGTCACCAGCTCTGAATACCTTGCAGTCTGAGCTCATGCAAAACCAACAGATCGGGCCACAGCACCTGGTGGGTGTGAGTGCAGACCGCCGGCATCAAATCCTGGCTCTGGCACGTCTTCATTCTGGGACTTTGCGGAAAGATTTCAACTTCTGAGTTGAGCCTCTGTTTCCTCTTGAGAAATAAATACAGTCCCCACCTCCTAGCGCAGTGGGAGGGTGGGGTGAGCAAGCCCACATACAGCTGAGCCGCGACCGGTCAGCCCTGTTCTTACCTAACTGCTGTCTCCCTCCTTCGACCCTGGCACACCCTGCTCGTGTCCTTCGTTGACCTCTTCCGCGGGCCATTCTACAGCTTGTCCTTGGATGGGCCCTGCCCTACGGTATGTCAGGCCTGTAATTCCCACAGCAATTCCTCACCATCCTGCCCCTCCCTTTTTACCATCAATGGGAACTAACCCTTTCCCAGGCATTGGTACTGGGCGACAGCAGGTCTGGGCATGGCCAGAGCTGAGCAACCAAGGGCCGGCCATTGGGTGGCAAGTTGTCCAAATTCCAGGGTCCAGAAAGGCAGAGAAGACTCAGCCTTGACTCGAGCCAGGGTCTGTGTCCAAAGGGATATAATTCAGCTGAACCTTTTCATTTGATGCTCAAAAGTCCTATGAGATTGACAAACTGAGATTTTCAACTGAGGAAATGATGACTTACCCAGTGCCCATCCAAATGCAACGGCCAAGGTCAAAGATGGTACGACTACAAATGTCAGCAGAGTGGGGGGTCGGGGGGCCCCACTCAGCTCAGTTCAATTGGCTCAACAAACACTTACTGAGAATCAAGGAATCGTTAGAGCCAGTCCTAAAAAACAAGGGCATAGAGGTAGACACGGAGACGAATGTCTCCCTGCTCTCTGAGAACTCACAGTAAGAGGGAAGCATGTGTGTGGACATTACAGGAGGGAAGTGGGCGCATGGTTCAGTGGCCGTCCTGGGAGGGGGTGGCCCACCCAATCAAGGGGTTCAGGGGGAACCACACGGGGATCATCGGCAGGGTGGAGGAAATAGGAGAACGAAAGAATTTCCAGGCAGAAAGTGGAAGAGGAAAACAGAGATAGCCGTGTGGTCAGCCTTTGTAGGCAGAGGGAAGAGCCACAGAAGCTTGAAAAGCCATTTGTTTCTACTAACTGGGGAGCAGATGTGGGCAAGGGGAGTGTGGCAATAGAACCCTAGCTGTTTGGGGCGGGGGGCGGGGGGACGCAGGGGCCAGATGACCAAGGGCTCGGAACTGTTTCATGCCCAATGTGAACATTATCTGGTGAGTAACAGGAGACATTTAAGTGTTTTAAACCAAGAGACAAAATCAGTTTTGGATCTGAAGAACAGCTCACCACAGAGGATGGATGAGGGCAGAGGTTCTCCATCTTTACCAACAGAAGAATTTAATTGGGAAGGTTTGTTCAAATGCAGACTGCAGGGCCCACCCCCAGAGTTTCTAAGTCAGTAGGTGTGGGGCAGGGCCCGAGCACTCGCATTCCTAATCAGCTTCTAGCCGCTGTGGCTGGTCTCGGGATGTCCCTCTGAAAGCCACTGCCAGGGTCCGCGGGTGGGGAGGCCGGAGGAGAGGCTCCCAGTGATCGGGCCTGAGCGAGGGCTGGGGCTGAGCAGCACGGAAGGGCAATCTGGTGACTGGTCGCATGTGACGAGGCGGGAGGGAGCCGGACGTATCTCCTAGCTCTCCGGCTTCCTACTTGGGTCGATTGGCACAAACAGCTATGTCAGTGGATGGTGGGTGATGGGGAAAATGGTCCTAGGAGGTCAAACAGGTGCAACCAGACAGGCTTCTAGTACCTCGTGTGAGAGAGATCTTTCACAGCCACGGGCCAAGTCCTCTAGTTTGGGGCTCGGGGAAGGGGTCTACACTGGAGAGTGGACTGGTTTTGTAGCCATCTTAGTGACTCATTTCTGTTAGTCTTTACCTCAATTAGAAAATTTCAACCTGTGTTTTCACTTTAGAATAACATGATACATTATCAGTACTTCTTAGCATACGTTTTAAATACCAACTGTCCATAAATAGTCCGGAAAAGTATAAAATAAGATACTCTGAATTTTGCACTAATTTGCTAGTCACCTTCTTACAATATTATTCACCAGTGAATGTGAAATATGTACAGTATGGTCTGTTATGCTTCCAGGCCTTATCTTAGGGGGTAAACTAGGTCATCTACTTTAGGCACCGAAGTAGAAAATGTGTAATTTGTGCTTTATTGTTTTATTAATAATTTTACTCTGCATAAACTTTTATTAAATGACACAGTAAAGAGAAGTTGTAACAACCTTGTCTTTCACTTTTTTTCTACTGACGTTTTAAATTTCATTTCTCTCTACTATTATTACAAATATACAAATGACTCCATTTATTAGAAAACAACTATAGAATAAGTAAGCAAAAAGCATCTGATTATTATCACGCGAAGTTCGGCAACTATCACTTCCAATGTGACATCTAGTACTCAAATTACTACATTAAATCTATCGCTGAAATCTTCTGTTCTATCAGATTATGATATGGTAGGTTTCGGAGAGATAGGTTTGCGCGTGTTACATTTGCTTGACCAGAATGGCCAGTTCTGTCCGGTGTTTGAGCAGTGTGGTTGTCTTGCTGTCCCGTGAAGGGCTCCGTTCAGGGGATCCCAGTGGTGCCCCTCGCTCCTGAGTGGTGACCTGCCAGTGTCCCGCTCACTGCACCTTCCAGAGACACCTGCCGGGTGTGCTAATGGGAGTGTGGTCAGCAGCGTCCGGCTGCGGCACCTGCAGAGTAGCCCCCGGCTCTGACCAACGCCCTGCTGTTCTGGGGGGCCCCAGCCAGTGGACAAGCACAACAGGGGTCCCAGGGCCTGGCTGTCTCTGCCCAATACTCCTCTAGTGAGAAATCTTTGCTCCAGGATTCCAGACTTATTCACATGTTTTCATGGCTTTCTTACCTCTGTATGTGAACTCCATGAAGACAGTAAGTTTTATCCACCTCTTTTCACAGCAGGAATGCAGCTCCTGACACACAGTGGGGGTTTGCACTGAATGTTTGTGTCCTCCCCAAATTCAGATATTGAAGGCCTACCCTCCCCCCTCAAAGTGATAGCATTTGGAGGTGGGGCCTTTGAGAAGTCTTTAGGGGTAGATGAGGTCATGAGGGTGGTGCCCCCAAGATGGGATTGGTGTCCCTTTAAAAAAGAAGAGACAGGAGATCTCTCTCCCCACCACTGTCCCTCTCTTTCCATCTCTCTCCCTCTCTTTCCCTCTCCTGTCTCTCTCTCTACCCCTCTCTCTCCCCCTCTCCCTCTCCATCTCTCTCTCCCCCTCTCCTTCTCCATCTCTCTCTCCCCCTCTCCCTCTCCATCTCTCTCCCCCTCTCCCTCTCCATCTGTCTCCCCTCTCCCTCTCCGTCTTTCTCTCCCCCTCTCTCCCCTGCATGCCTGCACACAGAAGGACACAAGAAGAAGAAGGCTCTCTCCAGAACCCGGCCATGCCAGCACTCTGGGCTCAGACCTCTGGCCTCCAGAAAGGTGAGACAGACACTTCTGTTGTTTAAGCCCCCAGTCTAGGTTATCATGGTAGAGCAGCCCCAGCTGACTAGGACAGCTCCCAGTCATCTGACAACTGTCACCTCTCCATCAGGGTCAGAGGCTCTTCCTGCCCAGTCCTGCTTGCCACCCTCTTTCCTTACATACCTAACAAGTCTGCACTGCAATCCACAGGTCTTCCTGTCTCACCTCAAACAAGTGGTACCCCCATACTTTTCCCATCTCCCTTTAAAATAGGTTAATGGCTCTTGGCTAGGGTAATGATCAAATCTTTAAAGTGTGCTGTAAAGCATGGCGGCGTCTGGCATGCCCTCCAGCCTCCTCACCAACCATGCTGGCCCTGCGGCTCCCTACCTCCCTGCCCATCTCCGTCTGGGAGTGAGAGGCACCACGAGGCAACATTCACACATGGGCTCTCTCTCCTGGACCCCGCTGTTTCTTTTCACGCCCTCCTCACCAAGGCAAACTTTACTCTTCCTTCCGAGCTCAGCTCTAATGAACCTCCTCCGGAAAGCCTACCCTGACTGTGGCATTTTCTCCTATTATTAATTCTTATAGAACTGTGAACCTCTTCTTAGAAACACTCCAGTTGTTATCTTCCTATTTATCATCACGGTAGATTCTACTCCTGTCTGTCTCTCCCACTAAACGGAACACAAGCTCCACAAGGGCCGGAAGCACAATTTCTTGTACTGTTGTTACCACCTCGCCCACTGTGTTATCTCCAACATCAACACCTGGCACAGATCAGACTCTCCAAAAGCACTTGTTGAATAAATGAATTAATACACCTTCTATGATAAACGTGGAAAAGCAGAGGGTCTCCCATGCCAAGTGTCACGATTCAAGATGAGAAACTGTTGCTGGTTTTCTTTCTTTGCTTTTTGCAAGTCTTGCTCCCAGTTTCTGTTCCTGGAATCAGTGACTACAGCTAAAGTATATGAGAGCTGAACTCTGGGAGAAGCCCCAAACAAAGTGCAGCATTTGTAAACATTTAACCCAGGACGTGATGCCAAAGAGCATATGTCGGAGTGGATTGTAGCCATGTGGCATGGAGCTGCAGCGAGATTCTTTATGGTTTTTAATTGAATTGGGGTTGCAGGCCCTTGCTCTAAGGCCCTTCCCCGACCTCCCAAAATAAAAATGTTATGAAACCTCTAGAAAATGTCCATGTTTAAACTAACTCTCGGGCGTCTGGGTGGCTCAGATGGCTAAGCGTCTGCCTTCGGCTCAGGTCATGATCCCAGCGTCCTGGGATCGAGTCCCGCATCGGGCTCCCTGCTCCTTGGGAGCCTGCTTCTCTCTCTCTCTCTCTGTCTCTCATGAATAAATAAATAAAATCTTTAAAAAAAAAATTATAAACTAACTCTCAATTTCAACCCCTTCCTACTGCAAAGTTCAAAAGTTGGAAGTTCTTCTTGCTTAACTCCTAATTCAGTTCCATTATGAGCTGGGCTTTTCTTTCCAATATGGTGGCTAAATAGGTCAGTCATTGAGTCAAACTTCCCATGCCCAGTTCAGCAGTATCGAACCCATAAGTCCTCAAGGAAGCATTAGCAATTCAGAGACAATGAACAGTTTCTGTAAGAATGCGTTTCCGCCTTCGGTCTCAGCAAGGAATCAGAAATGTCTAACATCAGCAAAGCTCGTGAGGCCCAGACAGCCCATAACCCGCCCACGTTTTCAACATATGAGAAGTATGTGATGTGAAGAAAAGGATGAAAGCATACAGATCTTCATGGCTCCATGCCCCGAAGAGAAAGCTCCATGCTGGGGAAGACTTTCGCCCGTGTCATCCATGGCCTAAAACCATTCCTGCCACATAACTCAATACAAATTTCTTGAACGGTGAATGAGTGAATGCACTAAAAACTTAGTAAGTTCCAGATTGCTTTCTAAGTACTTTACGTGTAGCAACTCATTTCATGCCTATGATGTGGCAACTATCACTATGCCTTTCAGACGAAGCAACTAGAGAGGGACCAAATAATTGTGCAAAGCCACCAAGCCGGACAGTCACTTTTCGGGATAGGTTTGACCCCCACTTGGCCAGACCATGAAGCCGGTACCCCGCCCTGGCCCTGCATGCCCACACTTCCCATGACAAACTATGGTTCCAAGTCCACGTTTCCCTGCCATGTTGCTTCTCATCTCTACACGTCTTCCAGATGAGCCTGGCATGCCCCACTATCACCCCAGTGAAAAGTTTGTCCACTGGGGCGTTTTCTACACTAAGCTGAGTTACCCACGTGTGAAGAGCTCTATGAAGTAGAGCAAGTAGTTGGTGGGACCAAGTTCCTGAAACTAGAGAAGTAGCTGTGCTTTGTTCATGTTACAGTTCACCCATATAGCGGCTTCCTTAGCTTGTGACCGTGAAACGAGACCACGCTTTTTTCTAACACCCAAGAAATGACGGCAAAGCCTCCGGGCCTACAGGCCTAGTGGGTATGGCTCCTCCATACTGACTTGTCCCTGCAGCCAAGCTGCTGCCTTGGCTCTTCTGGACACCGCATCTCCCAAAGATGATGCTCCCGATACCCTCCACCATCTTGAAGACGAGATTCGGCTCTCCAATCCCCCCGGCACAATGACAGCAGCCGTAACCTGCTCCCAGAGTGGGCGCGAGGCTGATGGCCTGCAGGAAGACGGCACTCTATGTCACAGATGCTACTGGGGGGGTGGCGCGCTGAGATCCGAACCAGACCTCAGCATCCCTGCCCAGCCTCCCTGGCCCAGCGAGCCCACCTGAGGAGGCCACAACTATCCCCATCCGTGGGAATCTTGGTGGCTCCAACCCCCTGCATCCAGACTTAACTTCCTCTGGGTCCCAGAGAGAGGCCATCTCCCGGTCCCAGGCTCATCTCAAGGAGAGTAGTCACTGCTATTTCCCTGAAGGTGCAGCCCATGTCCCACCCTCCAGTGTCTAACTTGGAAAGCCTGAACCAAACAATGACAATAATTCACAGAGCAATACCCCAAGTCTGGCTTATTCAGTTTTAAGTAACACCATGTGTGGGAATGCACCAGTCCCATTCCAGAAACTCTGTACTGAGCCCCGTTTCACTGCCTTCCCCCACACAAGGAAAGAAAACATCAGGCCTGCTTGTCCCTCATGCCATGGTCCAGTTTTCCAACATGCCACGTAAGGGCTTAGGCAAGAATTCACACACACACACACACACACACACACACACACACACACAGACCCTCTCAAAACAAGCATTAATTTTAGGGCACTTGAAATCATGATTCAGGGGTGAAAGAACATTGCATATGATTCAGCAAGAACAGCATGTTGGTAAAGACTACAGTTTACATTGCTCCACAAAACACGGATCAGCCCAGCAGGACACATCCGGCTGCGCAGTGTGCTGTGGGTATCAAGGCTGTGCCCGATAGCACCCATTTGCCCTCCAAACCCACGGCCCCTCCCCCTAACTGTGCTCTCTGCCTGGGGAGGCCAGCCTGTTTGGAGAGCAGGGGGCTCCCTTGCCCTCCAGTCAGGCTTGGCCAGAGAGGGGTCCTGATGGGGAAGAGGCTCCCTCCCTGTGGGGTCTCCTGGAGTTGGCTGTGCCCCTCCTATTCTCCAAAGGTGGTCCTTGCTATGTGATTCTCCCACATCCCAGTAACGACCCCACCCCATGTCCCAGTGGGCCGAGGGGCGGGCAGCTCTGCTTCATGAACTCTGCTTACTGCACTGCTCTTTGGGACTTTCCAACAGTCCGCTCACACCTTTGAAAACAGTCTCTTATTCACCCTCCCCGGATCATCCTGATTCGAAATGCCAGTGGTTTTCTGGTGGGACACCGCTGGACATGGGGCTTCTGCAAGACAAGAGCTGTATGGCCCGAGTTCGAGCAAAGGAAGAGTCTCCTGAGAGTTTGTGAAGCCACGGAATGTCTCACACTCCTGTGAGGCAGTGTCCCACGTCCGGTTCTTCTTTCTTCTCCTGTCTCCACCCAATACTCCCTCCCCCACCCTAGAGCCAGGCTTTTGTTCCCAAACGTAATAAAGAAAAGTGTCTGGAAGTGAACAATACAAGTCTTGGCACCTAAAGGCAAAGTATATTATTATACTTGTTTTCGTAGGGCCTGGAAAAGAAGCAACCCGAGAAGAGGAA
Organism: Leptonychotes weddellii; assembly: GCF_054177405.1. Taxonomy (NCBI): domain Eukaryota; kingdom Metazoa; phylum Chordata; class Mammalia; order Carnivora; family Phocidae; genus Leptonychotes; species Leptonychotes weddellii. The sequence continues at coordinate 171,391,140 of NC_138371.1, read as the reverse complement.
TTTTATTATAAGCTGGATGCCTCCACCCTGGCCTTTCTAGGCTAACCTCTGGAACTTGCCTGGGAGTCTATTTTACAGGGAACATTGGCTATAGGCATTTTTTTCCCATTATAACCATTTGCTTTTTATATATTATTAAACATTTAACCCTAGATTGAGGTTCTATTGCATTTTTAAATTTTAATATTTCTCAGATGATTTGGAAGTGTCCACTTGGAGCAATGTTAAAAGGGTCCACAGATACTATTACTCTTACCCAAGAAATGGTAGTTCTGTTTGTCTTATGAAATACCCTTTCGGGACCTGGGAGCTCCGAGCTGTGCTGGGAAAACAGTCAAGAGAATCAGATATAAACAGTGAGGACGGACGCAAAGCAGAAGTTTGGGGGTGGTGTGGGGAAGGGAGGGGTCTGGACGGCTTGCCTCCTCGGTAGGAAGGTAGACACAGTATTGGCATTGGGCATCGCTGGGCTGGTGTGAGGAGTGAGTCAGATAAGAAATCTGCAGGTGTCTGGCGCAAGACACACACGAGAAGCAGGCTGCAATTTATTAGTAGAATACTGCAGAGTGTGGATTTGTTACTGATTCTTTGTTGTTCTTATTGCACGAAATGCCTATGATTCCCTAGAGGACATTTGCTAGCATTTGGTCTCTGAAAGAAAGGATGGGAATAAAATGCCCTGTGGACCCCAGTGCAGCATCAATGGCCAGTGGCCAGGCTCCTGGGCAACATTTCCATTCTGTTCTCCGGCAAGCACCATGCCTAAACAAGGGTGGAGATGTCCTGGGCAAACCCAGAATGACCCAGAAGATGCGGGGACCCCAGGCTGAAAACAGGGAAAACAAATGAAAAACATAGGCTGCAGCCCAAAGAAAAGGAAACCCTAGAGGAATTTACTAGGCACCTTCAAGAGTAGACACTGATAATCTGTTACTGAGTATCGGTCAGGAACTGCGCCAGGTGGCTCATACACATTTTCTCAAACCTTCACCACCACTCTGTAAATCAGGTTTTAGAATCACCCTTGCACAGAAGAGAAGACTGAGGGTCAGAGAGAACAGGACCCTGCCTGACCACAGACCCTTCTCATTCTACCCCTTGCCTCCCTTCTGAGAGCTGAACTGCTGTCATAGAAAGGAAAACAGGCCTGTTTCTTTTGGGGTCTGAGGCACAGAACCAGGAACAATGGGTGGAAATGACAGGAAGACAGATTTCAGGTCAATAGCAGGAAGAACTTTGTAACACGGGTTGTTCACAGGCCTGCCTTTGGAGACTAAATTTCCCATTGCTGGGGATATTTGAGCATTGTTGGGGAGGGGATATTGGAGAGGAGAATCGAGTCGCAAAAGTACATCTGCGTTAAGTGAGCTTTTAGATTTCTTTCCACCCTCCTAAAATTTGTTCAGTCTGTGAAACAATCATTTCCCAGATTCGGAGGAGAGAGGGATGGTTTTGCTTTCCCCTTCACGGTCTCCGTAAAGACTGAGCAAAAAGCTGTGTAGAATGCAAGTGCTCTAGGGAATGGCCACCTCCAGCCCATCCCACAAGCTGAAGGGCTCTGAGGTCAGGATATTGCAATGGGCCCTGAGACCGATCTTAGCATCTTTGTGTGTGGGGGACCCCAGCTGGGAAGTAAGTCCTCCCCCTCAAGTGTAGTACCCCATCCCAGATGCCTTAATCCTTACAGTCATGCGTTGGGGGGTAGTCATTCCATATCTCACACAAAATCTTAGCAAAATAAAATGAAACATAAAATGTAAAATAAGACAACTTTCTTGCAAACAAAGCTTTAAAAAGAGAGCCAGCCAATGTGTTTTAGACATCTCACAAAGTTGCCATTGTATTGCAAAATTATTTTTAATGAAGCTGTTATTATGCTACAAGAATGCAATAAAACATCCGAAACATGAAATTTCCTATTTTTATCACCTCCTGTAAATTTTTCAAAAAAGCGAAAATGATTTGTTTCAAAATGTGTACAGGAGTAATTGGATTGAGAGTTTTCATGCCAACTTTCCATTTGGAATGAGATCTAGAGACTGTTATTTCATAAACCACTGAAAATACGAGCACAAAATGAAAAGGGTAAAATATTATGAAATCTAAGTGTAATCAAACATAACACACCCTGGAAGGAACCACTAATTTACCATCTCCCAGTGTGTGGTTCAACACAAAGAACTCTTTCATATAACAAAGTGTTCACACACACACACACACACACAAATTTGTTTTACCTGAATCCCCTAATTACTTCTGGAAAGAGAAATGCTACATACATGAATTTCTGTATGTGAACACATAATGCAAAATACTAATCCTACACAATATTAAGCACAATATTATTCTGGATTATTTACAGAGGTGATATACCAGCTCCCTTAATTTCTTCTTTGCAAAGCAAATCTTAGTTATTCCTTGTTTCAAACTCTGGCAAAAATCTAATCCTTGGGTGCTAAGCAAATGCATCATAGCACACAAAGTATGAGGAGTTTATTTCTGTGATTTGTTCTAACAGTCCTGCTAAATGACCAAAAATTAATCATATGCCCAAACATGTAAGTATACAGGAAGATGTTACTTATCCCGTGATTTCAGATCTAATTTTCAATTCACACCTTTCTTAAAGCCATCCTTGAAAATGAGTCACTGAGGGAACAGCCAAACCCTCCTCACTTGCAAATCAAGTTTCTGTTTTCGGTGAATGCTCTTTCCAAAGCATTCATCTCTGTCAGTGTATCCAGGGCACGCTCCTTCACGAACAGCTTCCAGAATTAAGTACAGCAATTCTGTCTACCATCTGGCTCCATAAGCAAAGGTTTTTTTCTATGCAAAGACGTAAAACTGACCTGCCCCCTAGTCTAGACTCACAATCTTTCCAAAGATACCATTCATCTCCTCATCCATTCCCAGTGCATGAAATCTTAGATGGACCAGTCATCAGAGGTGAAAGGATTGGAATCTTACTGCATATGTTTACTTAAGTTGTTTGTAAAGAACATAGAAGCTGGAGTTACTTTTTTCAAGAGAACCAACATCCCTGGAACTAACCCAATGTTTACTTTTACTATGTGACAATTGAGCACATTTTCAGAAATACGGTAGGAAACACTGCATAATAGAGGCAACGTGGGTCTTACTTAGCTTTGCAGATGTCAGTGGTTAAAACTACCCAGCTTTCACTGGTTGATCTGGAATGAGATTTCCCACCCTTGGTAACAATCTAACCACATGAGTTTATGCTCACATAATAGATAAAATCACAGTTGGAAAAAAAAAAAAAAGCATAAGAAATCACCATAACAAGAGTGAGTTTGAGCTCTCTTTAATTGTTCTTTTAATTCAATGGATTGCCTGCATATGCAAAGTAAGTTTGGGTTTTGGCATCAGAATTGGTTTCTTTCTCCATCATTCTTCGGCCCCACCAGAATAATGTGCTGTGTACTGAAATATAGTCAAGGCCACAAACTGAGTTCTCTTGTCTTCTGCTACTGTGAAATTTTTAAACTGATCATTTTGGAAACACATAAGCCACCACGAAAAGACTTTTCTAAAGAAATCTTATTGTCTTTGACATAAAGCAATTCATGAAATTGGTGTTCATGGGGGTGGGGCAGGAACCACACAAACCCACAGAAATTAAGGCCAGCCAGATTCCGACTCAGGTGAGAATCCCGAAGGATAAGATTTAGTTCTGTGTGCTTAATGAAGCTTCAGTACAAAACTGTCTTCTTTCAGACCCAGCAGCACCGACAGTTACCTAAAGATCTTGGTGGACCCACTGTAACATGCTTGAGTCCCCTGGCTCGATGTCCCACTGTCAGAAAAGTTACTGCAGATGGCCAGCCTCCAGGGCTGGAACTGGCCCTCTCGCTCACCGGCTAAGTGACTCTAATAAGCAAGTCCCTTAACTTCTCCATGTCGCTGCTTACCTGTGCGGTGAATAGTGTAACAGCGCCTAGCTCCAGGCTATTGGGAGGGTTAAGGAGTTAACAGGGAGCTAAAATAAGAAATAAAGGTCTTTCTTTCAGCTCCTGAACTATACCGCTGGCATTTTTGGGAGAGAAATTTTCCCAAGGACTCATGAAACATCAATTTTAAGAAGCTGTACCCAAGGAGAACTGGAGGTAAAGCTATCCACACTTTTTTTTTCCACCTCTGAGAATGTGCCCCATCCTCTGTCCCCACTGCTCATTCGGTCTTTTAGCTTCCCCATAGGTTGACGGTCAACCCAGCTCCTTACAGTTCTGTCTTTCCCCCACTTTTTGGTGGCTGGCTCGGTGTTAGGCTTTCAGAGGTTTAACCAGGGGAAGGACAGAAAGCTGATAATTAATGGATTCTAATGACATCTGTCTACCAGTATGAACATTTGACTTGAGTCCAAAGTAATTCTATCATTTTGGGCTGAGTGACGCAGGGTAAAATTTTCAGGCACAGCAAGGGTCTTCCTAGCCTTTTTTAGATCATATGGCTTACCCCATCCTTCTTATGACTTTTCTCAGCCTCGGATATACAGACTTAACCTGGGGTTATACAGTTTTTTTCAGTAAAGCCCTTTTGACTCCACTCAAAGGGCAATCCATATGACCAATACCAACCTTATGAAATCTACTTCCTTTACAGTGCATTGCAAATATAAACGTTCAGATAAAAGCTTTTTGCTTTTCATCAATTATACTTTGTCTAATAAGAGAAAAGTGCCTCAGGCTTGATTGTGTAAATTACAAAGTCTGATTTATATAGTTGTACTTTTTCGTGTGTCTATTTAAATCAATTAATAGAGGATAATCATCTCGGTATTACGACAGGACTGTCTGTGGTGGTTGAGATGAGAGTGGGACCTCCTCGGAGTGATAAATGCTTGTCTTCATCAGCTGTACTCTCTTTGCAGTCTGCATCAGAACAGGTGAGCCTGGCTCCTGGAAGCCAGGCTCCGGCGGGTGATTTATCCAGGTTGCCGCTAGGGGGAGGTGAAGCTAAACAGTGACCCAGATCTGCGGGAGGGAGAAGGGCAAGTGCAGGGAAGGTGGTGAACACCACTGCTCCAACAAGGGGAGAAGAGGAGGCTGGGGGAAGAAGAAGAGCTCTGGCTGTACATCAGGGATATTTATTTATTCATTCACCAATTTCTTCAGATGAATGATTAGGAGCCCTGATAAATGAGCCGAAGCAAGACTGCCAGGAGCTTCTGTTTCCGAGGGAAAGGGGATTTCTGCTCCCTCCTTCATCAGTGCTCACCAGCCATGAGTGCAGGGAAATGAAGTCACGGTTCCTGATAAGAACAGGGATCATGGAAGAATTATCAGCCATGACACGGAACCCACTACTGAGAACATGCTTGGTTGCGTTTCGGTTTTGTTCAGTCTTTGTACTCAACACAAGCTCCTTCCATAACCTGAGTGACCTAGATTAGAGACTGGGTGCTGGGCTAGGAGGGGACAGTGAGAAGCATGGGGGCTGCCGACCAAGCTCCAGCGACAGGCTCAGTAGAAATGAGCATTGCATCTCCGGGTCTAAAAAAGAATCTCTCCTCCCAAAAGCCATGTCCCATTCAGCACTTCCCAAAAAGAATGGCAAAAGTCACCATTGAAATGGATTGTTAATTGTCTGGGTTCAGTCACTGATAAGAATAAACCTGCTGAGGCAGCTGGCTTTTGTCAATTCAGCTCATAAGCAATATTGTTCCAGCACTGGGGATCCTGGGGGGATAAGGGAAGGAAGAGGAGATGGGGAAGGAGGTACTCAGAGCAGATGGCCTCACCCTCCGGGAAGAGCCTATCACCCAAACGCCCGAATCCAAGGGGCCATAAGGACCCCAGTCCAATCCTCACCACGGGCCCAGAACTTACCTCCACGGGAGTCTTTTGTGCCAAACTGGAGTCTGAACTGCACCCAGAAGACAATGGGAAGCCCATGGGGGTGTTCAGTCGGGCAGTGGATATTACTAGAAACCGGCCCCGTCAGCACTCCATCATATCATTCTAATCCTTGGCATAGCAATTATCACTACCTAATATTTATTTATCTATTCGCTCGCTCATTTCTTCGTTGTTACCTCCTGTCTCTCCCATTAAAAGGTAAGTCCCATGGCGGGAGAGACTTCATCTGTTTTGTTGACCACAATTCCCAAGTGTCCTCCAGCAGCAGCATGGATGATGGATTGTAGTTTTGGAGGAGAGAGAAAAACTGGATACTGAGACCAAAAGTGGGACACTCGCAGTAATGTATCTCATTTCCACTCCCAGATGGGTTGTGCTATCGGAGCTGGGAGATGGAGGACAGAAGCCAGAGTCTGTGGCATGGGGGGGCAGGGCAGGCAGTTGAAGCACAAGTATGGATGTGGTGTTTGGGATCTAGAGGAGCCCAGAGGGGCACCTGGGCGACTCAGTCGGGTAAGCATCTGCCTTCGGCTCGGGTCATGATCCCAGGGTCCCGGGATGGAGCCCTGCATCGGGCTCCCTGCTCAGTGGGGAGCCTGCTTCTCCCTCTCCCTCTGCCGCTTCCCCCTGCTTGTGCTCTCTCTCTCTCCCTCTCTCGCTCTATCTCAAATAAATTAAAAAAAAAAAAAAAAAAAGAGGAGCTCAGAAAGAGACGGTGGTTGCTACAGTGTGTCCAGGTCCTATATATCGTCCCCCAGCTGCTGGGAGTGTTGGTGGCTGTGGGCTCCCCGCCGAGCCCCTCTCTGGGAACTGCCCTCAGGCAAGAGAGCCACCTTGCCCAAGTTCACAGCAGTGGCATCCAATGACTGGTCGACCAAGAGGGTGGATGATAAGGGGCTGGCCCCTCCCTTATGGTAGGACACTCAGAAAGGCCACCCCTGATCAGTCTCCCAGTGGGATTGGTTGAGGCCCTTCTTATGACCTCAACAGCAACATTCAGATTCTCCTTCTGCCCAGGGTTACTTCCGTCCTTCCTTTATAGATATAGATACCAAGGTTACTCCTCCATAAACTTGTCTCACACAGATCTTCAAATCTACCTCTGTTTCCCAGAGAACCTGACCTAAGACAGCTGGTGCCAGGAGGGATCCAGAGAATAGCCTCTCAAACTGAATTATAGAGCGGGATCACTCACCTGCCAACTGGAAATGAAGACTCATCCCTGGTGGTAAGCGAAATCCTGACAATCCCTGACTCTCTGGAGAAGCACAGTTGTTCAGACCTTCACTGGTGATCAGCTGGGATGGGTTACAAGGTGGAGGGAATGTGCTGGTAGGCTGGGACGTACAATATCCAGGCTTTTGGGAGACTCTGAAAAGCTGCCACTCATGAGAACGACGGAACCGGTGGTTTTTGCTGAGTCACTGACACGTTACAGAAAGACCGAGTGAGGCCCAGGGCTATGAATCACCACTGGAAGCAAGGCGTGGAAGTTAGAAAGCCTCATGAATAGCAAGCACCTGAAGAGCTCCTACGCAGCCGGAGGGCAGAAAAGGCCGAGGATAAGGAGCAGGGCCTAAGTATGAGGACAGCAGTGCTCCAAAGAATCGGAACCCCCAGCCCTGGCAGATCCGCTCATCCTTGCCACAGGCTGGAGGGAGAGGGGCCCTAGGATTTGGATGGGGACCTCAGAGTTAGTGCTGATGGCTGAAGCCTGGAAACGCCATGCAGAGCCACGTGGGCCCCATCCTCCCTGTTGAGGCTGCACTCGTCCCTCGTTCGAGCACGAGGCAGAGAGGTCTCCACACTGCAAGACCACACAGGCCCCTGAAGAATCGACCCCCACTCCCACTCCCACCAGACCAATAACTAGACTCGGGGGCAGGCAACACATGGTGGGAAGTGCTGGGCGGCCGGGGGGAAAGAGGGACTAAGCCCCAAGGGCCTGTGGGGTCCAGCCCGCGGGGACTGGCCAAGCTGGAGACGGTATACGGGGCTGGGTCCTGAGGGTGCTGGATCAAAGGGGGCGGGAGATAAGGTTGGATGGGAGCTGTCTCCTGCCATAGCTGGCCAGCCACCCTGGCAAGGGCTCTGGGAGATGGTTGCATCAATGCTACGGGGAGGACTCTTGGAACATTGGACAAAATCATGGTCCATACTAAGCAAGGCTGAAACGCCAGAATGGTTGACACAGATGGTGGAAGAAGTGATAAAATCAATCTCAATCCTTGAGCCAGTTTTCTGACCCAGAACCCACTAATGAAAGGGAGGTCGGGTCCTCAGGAGTCCCGATGGCAAGCGAATACAGTAATGGTCCCACAGTCCTTTGCCAAAGAGATCTCCGGTCATTTATTTAGGAAATCGTGTACTGGAAAAGTGGAATGCTCAAGAATAGAAGTGCCTGGGCACTTTAATCTCATGCCATAAGGCCATCAGGCAAGAAAAGGAGAGATCATCCTGGCAGAGGGGTTGAGCCTTGACCCTGATCATGAACAGGCAGTGCCCTGCTTTGACACAGTGGGGACAAAGAAGAATAAATTTGATACCCAGGTAATCCACTGGGTGGCTCTTTGCGTCCTCATGACCAGTGCTACAGGTAAGCAAACAGATGCAGGAGTCACAGCTGAAGAAGGGCATTGTGAGCAAGGACATAACCCTCTCGGAAATGGAGGTCACGTCACCAGGTAAGCTACCTGTCCCAGCAGAGGGGCCAACTGAGGGGGAAGGCCGTCTGGAATTGGTAATTGAGGAGGAGACGATGACTATCCGTTGTAGTCTTAAGATCAGCTGCAGAGTCTGTATTTGATCCTGCCGTGGACTGAAGGTCTTTGTCCCCCAAAATTCCCATGTTGAAACCTAACCTTCAGTGTGGTGGTATTGGGAGGTGAGGCCCTTGGGAGGTGATTATTAGGCCACGAGGGTGGTGCCCTCACGAATAGGATTAGTGCCTTAGAAGAGAGACCCCACAGAGCTCCCTAGGCCCCCCCACCATATATGGACACCATAAGAAGACAGCCATTTATGCTCCAGGATGCTCTCATCGGACACTGGATCTGCTGGAGGCTTGATCCTGGACTTCCAGCCTCCAGGACTGTGAGAAGTCCATTTCTGTTGTTATAAGGCCCCTGGTCAGTGGGATTCTGCTACAGCAGCCTGACTGGACTAAGACACATCCCACCAACCTTCCTCTTGTAACTTCTAAGAAAAGAGAAGAAGCAAAGTGTTGAGGAAGCTAATGGATTCAATAGCATGAGGTGTGGACTGTGATGGGTGCTGTGAGCCATGCAGAGCCACCCTCCATGAGCTGAAGAGAGCGCCGCCCAAGTGCATGCCCTCCCTGGAGTGGGGGGAGCCCCGACTCCATGACTGGTCCAGGAGTGCAGAGGAATAATAAAGACCCACCCCTCTCTGACCTCAAGGTGAGACAACTCTAAAAAACCATCCAACTCCAGAGCTCCCCATGAGATCAGAGACTAAGGAGGAGTGGTTAGAAAGAAAAGGTATAATAAACAAGGAAGTAGTAACCCAGAATCAAGAGAAGTTACTAAAAGGAGTGTGTGCAAGTCTCTGGGATTTTATTTAATGGAATCTAGTTAGAGGGGCAGAGAGGGCAAGTGGAGGCAGGTAAACAGGAAACTGGATTGGCTTCTGTAATTGTGAAATTGGGTGACGGCCACAAGGAGTTTCATTTATATTTCCTCCACTTTATATATATTTGAAATATGTTGTAATTAAAAGTTAAAAAACAGAAACGGAGGGAATATGAGTGACTATCAATACCATCTGGGTGGCAAATACAGAAAACCAGGAAACTGGGGCACCTGGGTGGCTCAGTCAGTTAACCGACTCTTGATTTCGGCTCAGGTCATGATCTCAGGGTTGTCAGGCTTCACGCTTAGCTCGGAAACTGCTTGTCCCTTTCCCTGCCCCTCCCCCTTGCTTGTGCACACACACTCTCTCTCTTTCTAAAATAAATTTTTAAAATCTTAAAAAAAAAAAAAAAGAAACCCAGGAAACCAAGACTTACCTTTTCCTCATCTCTCTGCGGCACTGTCCTAGGCACTGGGAATACAGCGGTGAACAAAACAGGTGAAAATTCTTGTCCTTTATGAAAATTAGATTCTGGTCGGGGGAGACAGACAATAAACAAAATAATTAGGACCGGAAAAGTGATTTTGTGTACCTCTGTGTTGACCCTGCCTTTCCCTCCCTCCCATAAAGGTCTAGGATGGAGTCTTGGTGATCGAGGCAGTACGAGAAAAATATTCTGTGAAGGTACCAGGACCACAGATTGCATATACAAGTTCTTCCTGGGCCATGCTGTTAGGCAACCCCCAACCCAACCATAAAGTAGAAATATAGTTTCCTCCTTCTCAAAGCTAGCAGGAGTTATAGCACGGAAAGAACCATCTACAGGTCACCCAGAGCCAACTATGCATTCCACTAGGTGGATTTCTACTCCAGGCTCTAAAAGATGCAAAATGACCATAGCAGCTCCACACCCTACAACCTCTGCCATTCAAGTTGCCAGAGGAGGACCAGAGGCTCTTTCCCAGGTTGGTAGGCTGAAGTTCCATTATGTGTCATTGGCTCCAATGGACTCATGTACCCTAAACCAACCGTTGTCACCAAAAGATACAATACACTGATTGACTCAGGCTAAGTCTTATGCTCCTTTCCTGAGCTGAGGGCGGAGTCTTGCTCAAGGACTAGTCATATACTAGGAATGGCAGGATTTGTTTTGACAGTATAGTCCTCAGGACTTGATGATGAATTTTAAACAACAGAGCAGTGATTTCCAACGACGGTACCGCCACTCGGAAGGCAGTTTCAAAAATTTGTGGGAGTATTTCTGATTGCTACAATTATTAAAGGGGAATTTAGTGGGCAGGAGCCAGGGACGCCAGATATCCTGCCTGATATAGGGCAGCTTGCAAAGAGAACATAGGCCTGCGTCCTGCACAATTTCCATACAGCTCATCTAGAATTAAGCCCGAATATATGCTCTACAACAAGATGGGTTGCAAAGAGATTTGTTTTCTGTGATACTGTCGTCACCCCTGACCCATAGCATAACGAAGAAATTGTTTTGCCCCTACACTTACAAAAAATAAAGCTGAGCTCATTTACAAGATTACCATACTTCCTCATTTTTTCACTTCAAGAGTCTCCGGCTGTAACGTGTCTTGACATGTTATCAAGTATCCACTCCAATTAAGGGTATTTCCCTCATCCTCGTATTTTATGCCCTTGTGGGAAACAGACCACAGACTCTGAGGCCCCTGCAAGATTTTCCCCGTGGTCATCAGAGAAGGAAGGGCCTCATACAATCAACAAGGAAGATGGGGCATCCTGATGCTCAGCAGAGAGGAAAAGGTGCAGCTGTCGTGAAAAGTTTGCACACAATTGGAGGGGGAAAAAAGGGCATTTAAAAGAGTATTGGAAATATGCATTTTCAAAGGATTACAGTATCTATTCAGGAAAACATTTAGGTTCTAAAAATAAATCACAGTGCTTGTCCAGGGAAGTGAAATCCCAGGATCTCATCGTTAGTTTTTTAACGTAGAGTACAGGGCATGAAGATCGCTTGGCTGTCAAGGGGCTGATTTTTTTTTCTTTCTTTTTTGGTCAACATTGGAGTAGCTCTGGTTTTCCTAAAGCTAGTTTCTAATCTAACATTGGTTTTTAATCAGTGTCAACTTGGATCTCTGCTCTTTCCTGTTCCTGAACTTTCTGTTCAGAGTGACTTCTGATCTTCCATCTCTTAAATCCAAATGCTTCCCTAGAAACAGATGCATCTCGCCAGTTCATCGTGGACCGTTAGTATCTCTGCCAAGGAACTCATTACCTCAAAATTTAGTGGCTTAGGGTAATATTTATTACCTCACTGCGTGCCTGCGTCGGGCCTACGCCTCTGCTGCCTTATCACGTGATGGCAAGATTAGAACAAGAAGTGGCTGGAATAAAGGGCCATTAAGGCTGCTCCCAACCACAAGAGATCCTTGTAAGAAAACATCTGCACTAAATGCTTTTTGCATTCCCAAGGAGCTTATCTTTCAGAAGAGAAGCTTTGTCTTTTTAGTTCATGTGTCCCACTTATGTGGAGGCAGAAGTCAGCATCTCGTCAAGCTTATACATCCTAGGAAGCAGAAGGTACCAACTAAGACAAAGAAAATATGAAGCAAATGGGTACGACCCATCAGAGGGTTGAGTTAAAGAAGTCCTTCATTCAAAATATTTATTGAATACCTTCTCTGGGCCAGATCTGTGTTAATTACTGGGAACTGTGCTGGAGGCTAGTTAAAATTTTAATAGCAAGATACCCTCATCTGTGTGAAACTAGGTCAGGGGGACAGAAGGACTCAGGCAGAACTTCTTAAGTAACTAAAAATTTCAGACACGCGATAGACCGACGTCTTGGTCAAGGTTAATTACAATAGTAGGAACATTTAATATTTGACCCAGATGTGGAAAGTTTCCCTGGACACCCAGTATGGGACAGAGGAACTGTCTTACATTGGACTGCTAGAAGCCGAGCCTGAGAGAGGATCTTGGTTCAAGAGGTTTACTTGGTGATCTTGGTCAGGAAAGGGGAACAGAGGCGGCAGGACAGAGCAGGACGAAAGCAAAGCAGGAATGTGGTTTCCTGAAGACGGGCTCCAGGCTGGCGCCACAGGGAGGCTTGGGAGTGGAGCCTGCGCACAGAGTTTGTCCTACCTTGAGGCCAGGGCAGTGATTTATACCTCTGGGCCATTCAGTCAGTCACTGGCCATGTGGATTTAGCAACAGGACTACCACTTATGACCTTAATGACCAGGTCCAGTGGTGGGGTGGGAATGTGTTCAAGAGAGAACGGGGAGTGAGAAACTGCAGGCAGTGGGTACGGGCGACTCTTTCCAGAAGTACAATTGCAAGCGAAAGCAGAGAAGAGGGTTCGTGCGTGGCTGGGTGGGCACATGGGCTCAGAGGGTCTTCTTTAAATGAAAACAATTACATCATACTACTCTACTGATGGGGAGAATCTAAGAGAGTGGGAAGATGATGATACCGAGAGAAAAGTGAGAGTTGAGGGGGCAAAGGGAATAGAAGCCAGTGCACAGGAGGCGGGCGTGACCCTGGTGTGGACAGCGCGCTTGGACGGACAGGGGAAGATGGCCTACAATGGGGCGGGGATGGTGACCGGGCGCGTGGACATCCCCTCTGGGCTGCTGTGAGCTTGTCTCTGGACCAGAAAGCATGATCGTGCACAGAAAGTGAGGGTGCCGGGAGCCTGAGGAAGAGAGCAAAGGTGATGGAGGTCCAAGGAGAGGACAGAGGGCCAACAGGCACCGACAAGAAAAATTCGGTTCACAAATCACTTCTTTAATGCAAATAGATTGTCAGTTGATTTGAGATCCCCTGGGGATATGGTCTGAAAGTAACGACTTCCCATATTCTTTCTGTGTCATAGCATGACCTTTACTTCTGCTACATTCTCATTCTCTAGCCAGAACTTTCCAAGACACAGACTCGTGTTGGCTTTTGTCTCCTAAATATCTCTCATTCTACTTTGTTCTCATCATCTCCACTACCAGCACCTGAGGACAAGCTGGTGTTTCTGGTCTGGACACTACAACAGCCTCGTAGTTAGTCTCCTGACATCCTGGCTGGCCTTCATCCAGTCCATTCTCTTCCAAAAGCTGAGTGAGTTTCTCCATACACAGATCTGATCCTGCTGTCATCACTCTAAACCCTGCAATGATCCCCACTGCTCTTGGGCACAAACCCTCCACAACCTGTCCCACCATGTCTCACACCTGTCCCTTCACTCCATGAGCATTGGCCATGCAAGCTTCCTCTCGGCTTTGCTCAAGTAACCACATACTCTTCCCTCTGAAACACTCTTACACCTGCCCACTTTGCTCCATTAACGCCTGCTCCCATTTCTTATAAAATATGAAAGAGAAGTAACAAGAAGTAGAAGGTACACTGAGATGAGTAATATATGTTTGGAGCTCCAGAAGTAATGGGGAGAGAAAGAGTGAGGAACAAGAATATTTGGAGACATATTTACTGAGGACTTTTCATAAAGACATCTCCCTCCCTCTCTCTCTCTCTCCCTATATATATATATATGTATACATATATATATATATCTTTTCTCTTTTGTAAAATTCTCTTTGGTAAAAATTCTCTTTTATCTTCTGTAAAATTCCTTTTTTACATTTTTTTTGGTTGTCTTGTCTTACTGAATGATGGGAGTCTTCTTATCCTGTAGTATCCGTGATATCATATGTATGTATATACCTTCAGCCACTTTATGTCTTGTATGTTTACCTTCTTTATGGCATCTTTTTGTGAACAAATGTATTTAATTTTAATATAGTCCAATTTATTACAAAATCTCTCTATATATTTTATACACACACACACACACAAGTACCCAATACATACAAACCCCATAAATAAGAAGAAATCCATACCTGGACACATTATAGAAAAACTGAAGAACATCAACGACAAAGAGAAAAACATGTTTAAACGAAGAGGAACCAGAAGAAAAAAGACGGAGTATCTTTAATAAAGTGGCAGTTGGAGTTTCAGATGATTCCTCAACAGCAACAATGGAGCCCAGAGGACAGAAGAGTGGTGCTTTCAAGAAATAACCCTCCCCCTGAAATTGTAGACCAGTCCAAGTGTTTAAGAACAAGGAAGGCAGTGAAAACATTTCTGAGGACTTTTCTGCCTAAAGGCAGAAAAAGTGATCCAGATGGAGAGGAAAGAAGAAATGAAGAGCAAAATGGTAGTACATAAGTGAATGGGCAAGCTGGCAACATGGGGGACCGTAGGGGCACGCTTGGAAAGAGATGGAATCTTCTGAGTCCTCTTGTTGTCTAGCTGTAGGATGAAGCCGTTGATTAATTTTAGACTCTGACAATGTAGGCATGTGATTGGACTTCTAAAATTCCAATCTTCGTATTTCAGCCGGACCACCTGCCTCTCCTGCATTCGACTGCTAAATTAAAGCTTAGCTGTAAAAGGCAAAATTGGGGAATACGAAGAGAAATATGAAAGATATTTACAACCTCGAGGTAAGCAAGGATTTTTTTTTTAAAAAACAAGAGACAAAAACCATTTCTAATAAAATCAGGATTGATAAATCGGACTATATTAAAATTAAGGACATTTGTTCATAAAAAGATGCCATAAAGAAGGTAAACATACAAGACATAAAGTGGCTGAAGGTATGTACAATACATATGATATCATGGATATTACAGGATAAGAAGACTCCCATCATTCAATAAGAAGAGACAACCAAAAAAATGTAAACGAGGAATTTTACAAAAGAACAAACTCAAATGGTCAATAAACGTTTGAAAAGACGATTAACCTTAGTAGCAATATGGGAAATGCAAATTAGAGCCATAATGAACCAGCATTTCATATCCAACAGCTGGAAAATGAAGAAGTCTGATGATTCTAAGGTTGCCAAGAGTACAGAGTAGGGGAAACGCTTCTAGAATGCTTTGGGCAATGGACTTTGTAGAACTACCTTCAAGAAAAATTGGCAATATCTAATTAGCCTGAGAATGGACAAGCTTATTACCCACCATTTAAATTCCTAGAGAATCTCTTGTAGTAAGTTACATACAATAATATTCATAGCAGCATGTTTTGTCTTAGCAATAAAAGAGGGAAAAACTGGAAACAACGTAAATATCTTTCAACTGTACAAAAGATAAATAGTCTGGATATATTCATGTCATGCCATACTATACTTGGAACATAATTCAGCTACCCACATCAACACAATAGAAATTCGATAATGTTGAGCAAAAAACCCCCCCAAAAAATAAAAAAAGAAAACTAGTTTAGGATGTATACAATAATATGTCCTATATAACAGGCAAACTAGAAAATGTGTAGTGTAGTTTAGGGAGACATACAAAGCAGGGAAAACCATAAAGAGAGAGATGATTATCACAAAGTCCAGAAAAGTGGTTATTTCCATGGGGGCAAGGATATGTGATTCAGGAACATCATATGGGGGATTTCTAAGGCTCTGGTGATGTTCTAGTTTGGACATAGATTTCTAAACCTGTTTTATATTTATATAAGTAACACATATGTTTATATATAAACAAATACATTTATGTTTTATGTACTCTCACATGCCTGCTCTATTTCATAATAAATCTCACGCTTTAAAAAGTGAAAGTGAATAGCAATTGAGTATTACTACTCAATTGAATAGCTACAGTAGCAACGTAGACTTTTTCAGTAAGTTTTGCTATGAGACAGCAGAGAAATGGTGTAGCTAGAAGAGTATGACAGGTCAATAATAGGTCCTTTTAAAGATTGTACTTATTTATTTGAGATTTTAAAGATTTTATTTATTTATTTGAAAGAGAGACAGAGTACATGCACAGGAGTGGGGGGGGGCAGAGGGAGAGGGAAAAGCAGACTCCCCGCTCAGCAGGGAGCCCTACGGGAGACTTGCTCCCAGGCCCCTGGGATCGTGACCTGAGCCGAAGGCAGATGCCTAATGACTGAGCCACCCAGGTGCTAAAAATGGGAAACCACACAGCCTGCTCAGGTGCCCATGGGAATGAGCCTGTAAAGCAGAAGCAATGGACGATGCGTAGCAGAGAGACAGACTAGCTTCGGAAGTACAAGCCTCCAGCAGGTGGGAGCGGGCAGGCAGTGCAGATGGAAAGGAGAGGAGCTTGCCCTTGAAGAACAGCACTGATGTCTCACTCTTACAACAGGTTGTAGGGCCAGACAAGTGTGGGATTTTGAAAGGAAGGAAAGAAAGGAAGGAAAGATGAGGGGTTGCCCATCTAATAAGTCAAGGCTGGCTACTAAAAGAGAAGCAAGTGGAGAGGAGGGGATATAAGAATTTCGAGAAGAGTTGAGAAAGTGGGAAACGTTTTGGAGAGTGTAGCAGAACCCCAAGGGAGTGTTGAGTGCCCACATGGAGCTTGTGGTCATGAATGTTCACTGAAACCCTCCCACCTCGTGTATAATTTCCCCAGATCACTTGTAACTTCCCACAGGTGAAGGTGCACATGAGCTGGAGGGCTGGGTCCGTGGGTTAACCAGGGTCAAGCTCAGGTTGGCTGGAAGGAGGCTCTTCATTTTGTAATGTTTCCCAAAGTCTGCTCGCACATTTGTCTATTATTGTTTCTTGAGACCCCAACTACCAGAGCCCCAATCTCCCCAATGCCCTGAAGGTCATCCTAGGATGCTTTCTATGACTGGCACTGTGTTACTCACCAAGGCGAGAGGGTTTCACTTACTTAACATCTGATACTAAGTTACTGAATGTTTAAAAAAAAAAAAAAAGCGTTCACTCTCACTAGTCTCCGAAAACATACAAATCCATGGAAAAGGGAAAACACAATGTTTGGCAACCAGTTCAAAAACATGAAACAGATAATGCCCAATGTGGTTAGGAGTCAAATGAAACAAACACTTTCATGTGCAGCTGGTGGGAAGACAAAAGCTTTGTGGGGCAATCTGGCAAGAGCGTCGGAAGTCTTTAAAAATGCTTCCCCTTTAACTCAGTAACTTCTAGAAATCGTCACCAAGAAAATACACTGGGAAATATATAAATATTTAACAACATTAGCTTCACTACATTTTTTTAAATAGTAAAAAGTTATAAGAAGCATAAATGCCTACACAAATTAAGAGAGTTGTTAAATGAATTATGGCCCACCAGTAATTTCTTTGCAGCCATTAATAATAATCATATAGTGTGTACTTACTGATACAAATAATACAAACATTTTAGAATAAAGAAGAGTTGCAAAACAATATATAGTTTCTATTTTTAGTTATAAATATATTTATGTACTATTGAGGTCTATCCCAATGGGGCTTTTTCTATAGACCTACACTGTTGGGAATGCCTCATATACATGTGGTTTCCTTTACTCAGTCAAAGAAGTCCAACCAAAAGAATTGTGGACTGACAGTGACAACTGTGAATTGAACAAAAATTCTTTTTCATTTATTTTTTTTTAATTTTTTATTTTTTTAAAGATTTTATTTATTTGACAGTGAGAGATACAGCGAGAGAGGGAACACAAGCAGGGGGAGTGGGAGAGGGAAGACACAAAGCTAGGATGCATGTCAAACTGGAATACCTAGATTTGGGGTCAGCCTCTGCCTGCTAAAACACAGAGGTAATTGCCCCCCCTCCCATAACCACGCTGTTATAAAATCAGGTAAAATAAATAGCGTTCACCTTTCGACACGGAAGTGAGATAAAATAAAACGTTTAAGGTAAGACACAAGTTCTAGTTGAACAGAAAACACATTAACTTAAAGGAAAATGATAGTCCAAGGACATACACACAACTGAATGCCAGGGAAGACAGGCTGCAGGTGCAGAGGGCAAAGCCCTGGTAAGGTCAAGGCGGACGTGGGGGGCGGGCAGCCCGAGCCTGACTGAAATGACGGGGAAGGAAGAGAGAATGGAAGTGTGGGCACTGTGTTTGGGAAAACGGAGAAGAAATGAAAAGAATGTTCTTGTAGAAATGCTGTGAGAGGTAAGGGTGGCAAGGTTTAGATGCTACACACACACCCCCGCGCAACATACACAACACACACACACACCACAACATACACAACACACACAACAGACACAATACACACTACACACAACATACACACAACACACACAACGCACAACAGACACAATACACACTATACACAACACACATTACACACAACAAACACACCACACACAACACATAACAGACACACCACACACAACAAACACAACAGACACAATATACACACCACACACAACAGACACACTACACACAACACACACCACACACACAACAGACACAATACACACAATATATACACCACACACACAACACACACACTACACCCAACATACACACCACACAACATACACAACATACATAACACACACATACAAAACACTCACCATACACAATACAATCACACAAACACACCACAATACATACACCACACACAACACACACCAAACATAACATACACCCTAAGTACACACAATAGACACAACACACACAACATACACATACATATAACATGAACAACACATACACTCACATGCACCACACACCATGCCACACATACAAAACACACACACATCACACACAACGCAAATCATAAGCATAAAGTAAAAGTAAACACCTAATTCCTTGATCCCAAGTTAAGTTCTGTTATGGACAAATCACACTTGTTTGGAATATAACTTAATTTATTCGCACTTCTGTCACAAGATACTTGTCTGCATCTGCCATGTCTCCCCCTGCCCTCCCCTCAGCTGGGCTGTACCTCCTGCAGTCTGTGACAAGAGAGGAAACCAGCCGAGCGACTCTTCTTCCTGTCAGCCCTTCCTCCTCCTCGGCCCAGACCCGGGTCATCCGCGACGCCGCCCGCCACTGCCGCTGGCTTGCTTCTTCTGAGGTCCCCTTCTAGAAATACTAAGATTCCAGATTCTGCCCCTCTCCTAACTCAACTAGTTACTATTTGGCTTCCATTTTCCCACTTCTAAAAATGCTCTGATCACTCACCTGATATTGTCCCCTCTCCTCGTCTTTTTGTTTTTATGTTTATTCTTATACCTTTGCATTAAAATGACTTTGTGGCCATTCTGTTGGAGTTTAGGTGGGTGGGGATTGTTAATTACCTACGCGGACTCCTCCTACTTAAACAAGGCCTCTAAAATAAGTTCTAAATGTGGAAATGACAAAGGGGTCTGGGTAACAGTAATGATTAAACCTATTCCCTCTCATCTGCATAAAGTTTTGCTTTTAATCCAACCTCTAAGTTTTTCCCAATAAACGCACACAAAAGCATTGACCTGCATATCTACCCCACCCCCATGCACTGCAGAGCTTCTGAGACCAACCAAGGAGAACCACATTTCAAATAAAATGATCTCAGACTCTTGGCAGTAGGAGTGCCCAGCATGATATACAGTCTGTTTAAGCAGAAATAATAATAACTTTCCACACAGATATAAATTGACTCTAAGCATGCGTGACTTTGCATTTTAATCCGGTCACTATCGGGTGGAACCAACGTTTATTAAACCAACTTAAGCAACGGAAAGAAAAGTCAGTTATTTAAAAATGAGCTGGAGTCCCTACTCATCCAAACAAATAAGAAAATCATAGACTTAAATTTCTGATAGCATCTGGTTTTGCTGCTGCCTTCGGACACCATGCAGGTGAATCTTTAAAGCAGTATTTCCTGCAGATGAATCTTTAAAGCGGTATTTTCTGCCAAATGCCAGGCTTTCCAACGGTGAAGCGACTGTCGGCTTTCCAAAGCTGCTGATGCTACCACTCTTACTCAGATATTTCACTCTTACTCAGATATTTCACGCCTTCCTCCCTTACCCACTACTCTCCACTCTCTCTGCAAACACACACCCCATTAAGCAATACCAGAAAGAAGGTACTGATGAGCCCACAACATTGATTTTAGGGGTGCTGCTGATAGGAAATGTAAAGGCCTTTAAAAAAAAAAAAAGGCAGAATTGGTGTGAGAAGGGGTATTGTAGAGAGTTTCCAGGAAGTTGGAGGGAAAAAAAAAAAAATTTCACTTTTGTTTTGTTTTTTTTAAGATGATGGACTTAGGGGCACGTGGGTGGCTCAGTCAGTTAAGTGTCTGCCTTCAGCTCAGGTCATGATCCCAGGGATCCCATGATCCCGTGGGATCGAGTCCCAGGTCTGCTCAGTGGAGAGTCTGCTTCTCCCTCCCTCTCTCCCCCTGCCATTCCCCCTCTCCCCTTGTCCTTCCCCCTGCTTGTGCTCTCTCTCTCTCAAATAAATAAATAAAATCTTTAAAAAAGAAAAGAAAAGATGATGGACTTAAATAAGGGCTCTGGGCTTCTCCAACTCTAGCCCCGTCATGGACTCTGTGAGCAGAATGACTTCTGAGGTCAGGAGCCTTGTCCTTCTTGTCACTGCTTCGTCTGCAGAGTCCAGGGTGCATTTTTGTTGGGTGAATAAATAAAACCAGTAAAGAGAAAATAGCTCAGTAATAAGCCTGTATATGTACTCTGAAATATTATGTAGCATTAAAAAAATGACTTAAATCTATGTGCACTGACAGGCAAAAACTCTAAGACATATGGCTAAAGTAAAAAGTTAAAGAAAAAAATATATTTGATAAATATAAGAAAAATCCTAGAAGCCTGTGCACCAGATATAATAGATTTTATCTCTGGAAACAGAAAGGCCAAGGAGACCATGTTTCATCCATATTATTTGAATATTTCCAACAAGAGTGCATTCACAAATTACTTGGGTAGATAAAAAATAAAGCAAATGTTTCCAGCTGCCAACTGATGTTTTTTATGTTTTATGTACTTGTGGTAAGTTTTCATATTTTTGTTCATCTTTTTAATTTCCTGTTTGCTTTTCTTATTTTTTACTTTACCTTTTTAAAATTAATTTTTCATAATTTCCATTTGTCCTTGATAACATATTTTTACTGTAACAAGTAACATGCCTGATTTTTTTTTGCTTTGATCTCATGTAATAAACATACACTTATTAACAAAAATCGAACTATACTATTTGCAATCTGCATACTTTTTAATTACATATTAGATCTTTCCATGTAAGTATCATAGTTTTACGTCAGTATTCGTAATGACTTTGTCTTATTCCTTTGCACAGATATATTAAAATCCTACAATGTCCTATTTTTAGATATTTATATTGTAGTCCAATTTTTTCTTTTTTAAAGATTTTATTTATTTATTTGACAGAGAGAGACACAGCGAGAGAGGGAACACAAGCAGGGGGAGTGGGGGAGGGAGAAGCAGGCTTCCCACAGAGCAGGGAGCCCGATGTGGGGCTCGATCCCAGGACCCTGAGATCATGACCTGAGCCGAAGGCAGACGCTTAACGACTGAGCAACCCAGGTGCCCCTGTAGTCCAATTTTTATTTTTATTTTATTTTTATTTATTTATTTATTTATTTTTAAAGATTTTATTTATTTATTTATTTGAGACAGAGAGAATGAGAGAGACAGAGAGCACATGAGAGGGGGGAGGGTCAGAGGGAGAAGCAGGCTCCCCGCCGAGCAGGGAGCCTGATGCGGGACTCGATCCCGGGACTCCAGGATCATGACCTGAGCCGAAGGCAGTCGCTTAACCAACTGAGCCACCCAGGCGCCCTGTAGTCCAATTTTTAATGTAACAATTTTAAGAAATATAAGTTTAGATTTGATTAGTTTATGTTTTTTTAAAAAGCTACAGTAGTGCCGGTTACTATCCAGAAAAGTTGCACTAATTTAAATTTGTAGTGTATAGGAATTCACGTTCCCCTTTCAATACAAGGAATCACTTTAGCATTTTAAAAAAATCTTTGCTATACGGTAAGAGAGAAATAGAATCATGTTGTTTTAATGTATCATTCTTTAACTATAAGTAAAAAAATGTTAGTATTTGTCTTTAATTCTTTAGTGAAGTAACTGTTCATGGGTATTCATTTTACCTACTGGGTTTTTATTTTTCTTATTGATTTATAAGCTCTCTTTATATACTAAGGTTATTAGGTCTTTGCAACATATATCAGAATCTTTTTTACTAGGTCATATAACTTTAAACATTATCTCTAAGTTCTTATTTATTAAAATGAAGTAATGTGTCCCCTTATTGTTTTTTCCTTAGGATCATGGTTTAAACAATCACCCAAAATATACATGTAAGAAAATATAAATTCTCAAAGCACTAGCAGAGTTTTGATTTTTACCTTTAAATATTTAAAATATAAATAAAAAAATACACCAGGGTGCACAAAACATAAAAACATAAATTTAAAACATAATTTAAAGACTTTAATTCTCCTGGAATCACTTACTTACTTAATTTATATGCATACAGGTAGGAAATGAAATTTATTTTTCCCTATATGGTTATTAATTAATTATCCAGATACCAATAAATAAATATCATTTACCTATCTACTGTTTTGTAATACCATTTTCATTATATGCTAATTTTTTACATAAACTTGAGTTCATTTCTGAATGTCCATTCATTCCTTCCTTCCTTTATTCATTCAACCAATTTTTATTAAGGAAATATTATGTTCTAGGCACTGTTTTAGGCAGAAGTGATACAGCAGCACTGAATACAATGGATGAGATCCTTGCCTTTCCTGACTTCTGTTCAACAAGTAGTCACAGGCAATGAACAAATTGGGATAAGCAGGAAGAAGAAAACGATGCCAATAATACAGTAGAGTAACATTGTGGACAGGAGGACAGCTATTTTAGCAAAAGGCTTCACAAGCCTCTGTGAAGAATGGTAACTGAGCAGACACCTGAAAGAAGCAAAAGGAACATGAAAAATGCAAGGGAGTCCCCCATGGAGTACAGAAAAAAAACCATGACACTCTGGGGGTAGAGGAACAGCAAGTGCAAAGACACTGAGGCAGGATCAGGTTTGGTATTTGGGGGAGGGGAGGGAGAGCAAAAAGGCTAAAGCAGCTAGACGGAAATCAGTGAGCAGAAGTTCAGGGATTTTAATGGGGGTCTTTGCAGGCCATGGGATGAAGATTCTGTAGCTAGGGAGTATGGTTGGATTTCCATTGATGAAAAGAGCACCCTCGGGGGGCACTGCGTCGAGGACAGGCATGGAGAAACAGGAGCAGGACTGGAGAGGCCAGTTAGGAAGCACTTGAGGTCATCCAAGAGGGACAGAGACAGCAGTTCTGAGGACGGTTGGGAGCGATCAAACTCAAACATAGCTATGTTCAAGCTTACGGGACCTGGTGATTTGCTGGATATAAGAGAAGGGAATTTGGATATGGTAACTGAGGTGCTAAAAACCTGGCGACGCGCTAAGTTCCAGGTAGGAATACCCAGAGCTTTGTCTTAAATAAGCTAAGGCTGAAATTCTTTCTCACTGTCAAGTGGTGGCATTAAGCAGATGGTAGGACCTCCCTCAGGAGGAAAGTTCTGGCTGGAAATACAAGTTTGGGAGGGTCATTAGCATTCCTGAGTCTGCAGGGATCAAGGGTCTCCTGGACAGAAAGTGTAAATGGGGGGGCGGGGTAGTGGAGGAAAGGAGAATGCAGAGGAACAGCCAGTGCGGGAGCCCGGGGGGGCGGCTTCCCAAAGCCTGGAGAGGAAAGCACTTTAAGAAGGAGGGGAGGTCTGCTCCTTCAAAGCGGCTGAGGGGTAAGATGAGCACTGCAAAAGGACCGTTGGGTTTGGTCATTGCAGTGGAGGAGGAGGGCTCCCAGCTGAAGAGAATAGGGGTGAAGACACAAACATAGGGAAAAAAGAAATGCATCTGGAGAAGTGTGCGGAGAAGTGCGGAGACTCAGGGAGCTGTGTTTTGTTTTGTTTTGCTTTTTTAATGGGAGCTAATTCATCCTGTTTGTACGTTCATGAACTGACTCAGGAGAAAGAAGCAGCTAACCCTGCAGATGAGAGGGGTAAGGGCAGGAACAAGAGGGGGTGGGATCTGGACCCATCAGGGGGTTGAGCTGTGTTCAGGGCAAGGACGTTTCTTCCATTTCTGTTCCATCCCATTCATCTGTGGCTCGGACATTTGCCTAAACCCACTTAGCTCTATAACTCTGTGGAAGATTTCAATGTCTGATAAAGCAGGAGACACCTTGCTAACATTATTTTTAGTCCTCATTTTAAAAATTAACACATATATTTCCAGCTGACCTGTTTTTTCTTTTATTTTTATTTGTACCAAGTTCATTTCACTTGAAGTGATCATACATTCATATGGTTAAAAATTCCAAAGTTACAAGAGGCATAGAAATGAAAAAACTCTCCCTTTTGCCAGTGTCTCCCAAATATGCATTTTTCCCCACGTGGAGGACCAATGTCACCATCTCTTGAATATTATATTAAAAATATTTTATGCATATACAAACACACTTATATTTCTTCTTTCTTTTTCCCTTTTTATATAATCAGTGACACAGAGCTTTGCCTGTTGCAGACTCCACTGCTCAAATATAAATATTGACAAATATATAATGACTGACAAAATCAGGTTATAGATGAAAAAGAGGGAGGGGGAAGATTCAAACGTCATCAATGCCGTCTAAAAAAATGAAGGAGCAAAAGTGTGGGTAATATCATACTTATACAAGGGGCGCCTGGGTGCCTCAGTGGGTTAAGCGTCGGACTCTTGGTTTCGGCTGGGGTCATGATCTCAGGGGTGTGATATCGAGCCCCATGTGGAGCCTCACCTTGGGCTTCATGCTTAGCGGGGAGTCTGCTTGAAGATTCTCTCCCTCTGCCCCTCCCCCCAATCTCTCACTCAAATAATAAATAAATCTTCCAAAAAATATTATATTTATACAAGTAGCCAATAAAATGAGACTACATACCTTAAATATAAAAACCCTATACAAAAAGCAAAGAAAACAAACCATATAGAGAAAAACTTTTTAAAAAATGCCCTAGAAACTGAAATACAACATAAAATAATGGGACAGAGCTAATACCAAACGTATGTGTTAATCATTAAATGATTAGAGGATTAAATCACTTATTAAAAGAGAAAGATCTTCAGGTTTTATCCCAAAGCAGAATCCAACTGTATGCTGTGCACAAGAGACACACCCCATAAAGGTGATTCAGTTCAGTTAAAGAGATGAGCAAAGTACAGCAAAGCATATACAAATAAAAAGAACACTGTGTTCCTCATAGGAAAATCAGACAGAGCAGAATTCTGCCCCCAAACCATTAGAAATGACATGAAGGGCACTTTGTGATGACCTAATACCCAGCAGCAATATTCACAAGGAATGGTAGGAGACCGAAGAGGAAACAGACACAACCCACCAGCAGGGAGAGATTTTAATTCACCTGTAAGCATAGGTCAGATTCATGGGACAACGATAGGCATCTATAATCAAGACAGAGTAATATCAATAAACTGGGGGAAAATAGTTTCAGTCATGTCTGGGACAGAGGACTGAGCTTCCTGATATGAAAGAGTTCCTAGAAATTGAGGGGAAAAAACAAAAACTTAATTAAAAAAGAGAAAAAAAACCAACCATGCAAAGGATATAGACAGCTCACAGCAACACCAAGGTGAATAACCTTTACACATATGAAAGACTGCCCAACCTCAGCCACGAGAAGAAAACTAGTTCTAAGAATTACACTGTGATGCACAGTTTCTCACCAAACAGGAACCAGATTCCCAACTTTTACAATATACTGTGTGGGAAAGCGATTCTCTTACAGAGCTGGTGGGATGATCACAATGCTCCGGGTGGAGGCGGTCACCTTGGCAAATCCGAAGGGATTTCTGTGGTGTCCGTGAAGTATGATCAGGAGGTCCCCACGGTTCACGGGTACAGCAAGAACTGCCTTGACAGAAAGAAAACCAGGAAGGATGTGCTGTGTGACGAGATTTAGCAAATAAAAATACAGGTCATCCCCTTAAATCTGAATTTCAGATAAACAATGAATTATTTTGGTATACATATGTCCCCTGCAATAAGGAGGTCCCCTGCAGTATTTATGACATACTCTCAGTACCCCCTGGTTAGAGGTTTGTGGCAAGGTACTTGACATAGGACTTTGGTTAGTCAGGTCAGGCCCACCCTCCTGCCCCTGACCGCTTTCTAGGTTGATAAGCACACCAACTGTGCTTCAGGTGCTCATAGCCTTAGGTCTCTGGCTGAGCGGAGGCCTCCGCAGTGAGGGGTGGGCCTGCGCAGATCCACCCCTCAGGAAGTACGGAGGCTGGGCTTGCTATGAGTATAGACAGCCAGCGAGGCCAAGAAGCGGCCTCCAGCACTTGGAATACACGGAACCATGTCTGCTAGTAATCACCATAGGAAGAAGTAGAGTCGAAGGCCTGAGATCAGACGCATTTCTGCTTCATTCTGCCCCAGACAGCTTTAAGTGGCAGGAACGTCACTGCAAAATTCAAACAAGAACCTCTAAGGTTTTGACTAGTGAGATGATAAGGAAGAACCATAAAATCACAGCTCGGTGCAGGAGCTCTGGGGTGGGCCTCCTGTGGCCCCTCCTTTTGCAATTAAGGATTGAGGAACGTGAGTGCCAGGCAGGGGCAGTGTCTTGCTCAGCTCAAACAGAAACCGTTGAATGTCCTCAGCTCAGTGCATCCCCACTGTCATTGCATGCCATGTGAAATGTTTCTTATTCGTAAAAGGTGTTGGGCTGATTTGTACACACGCCTGCACATTCCTCAGACTCATCAAGAGGCAGAGTCTAGACTCCTCACCTTACATCTGGGCCGACCTTAGTGACTCCCTTGTAGCCAATAACATGTAGCAGAAATGAGCGACACAGCTTCACAGGTGAGCAACACAGGTGAGAAAAGGCTGGCTGGTTTCTGCCGCCTTCATTCTCGGCTTGCTCAGCGTGGAGCACTGAGCTACTGCAAGGCTGCCATGTAGTGAGGAAGCCTAGGCCACAGGAGGTGGCCACATGTAGGTGAGACAGCTGACCACCTCCAGGCAAGCACCAGCATCAACGTTTCCTCCCTACTGCTAATAACTTTTAGATGGGAAGTGAAGACCAGAAGTCATTCCTGGTCTACTTTATCTTCACTTGAGGCCAACAAAAGCCAAAATACTGTTTTTGCTTTGGGAAGATGATGAAATAAAACCTGGTTTTGAATTTTAACTTTCGGTAGCACAGAGTCTTCGGGGAACAAATATAAGGCAATCCCAGGAAGTTGTTCTTTTTTAAAGGTCAGGAGATTTTCAGATGATAAATACTTGATCAGCAATCCAGTTCCCAAGCAAATACCCAGGCAATTAATCACAAGTAGACAAGATCTTTCCTGTGGAGAAAATTTTGCTGTTTTTGGAAAATACAGCTTTGCTTCAAAAAGTATTTGAAAAGGGGGCGCCTGGGTGGCTCAGAGGGTTAAGCGTCTGCCTTCGGCTCAGGTCATGATCCCAGAGTCCTGGGATCGAGTTCCGCATTGGGCTTCCTGCTCAGTGGGGAGCCTGCTTCTCCCTCTGCCTCTGCCTCTCTCTCTCTCTCTCTGCCTCTCATGAATAAATAAAACATTAAAAAAAAAAAAGTGTTTGAAAAGAAAAGCAAACCAGGGGCTTCTCTGCTCTAAAGCCCAATATGGCCGATTTACTTTCATAACGTGAATGTGCTTACATTTTCCTGATTCTCATGGGCAAAATAAACAGCAAAGTGGGGCGAGGTCTAGAGTGGGACTAAAGTGCTCTGAGCAGCCCCTGAACCTGCCTGATGACAATCCATCCAGAAACACGGAAAAGCAAAGCATTGTGTTAAGTGTTTCTACTAGTTTCCTAGGGCTACTCTGGCAAATTACCTCAAACTTGGAAGCTTACGATAACAGAATTTTATTTTCTCAAGTTTTGGAGGCTGGAATCCTCAGTGGAGGTACAGACAGAGGCACGTTCTCTCTTAAGCCTCGAGGGGAGAAGGCTTCCCTGCTTTTCCAGCTTCCGGTGGCGTCCGGCCAGGAATCCTGTGTCCCTTGACATGTGGCAGCCTTACTTCACTCTCTACCTCTGTCTTCACACGGCATTCTTCTCTGTGCATGTGTCTGCATCTCCTTTCCAGTTCTTAGTAGGACACCCATCAGATTGCATTTAGGGCCCCTCCTCCAGGATGACCCCATCTTCACTTGATTGTATCTGTAAAGATCCTATTTCCAAATAAGCTCACATTCGTGGGTCCTGGAGGTCAGGACCCGAACACACGCTTTTTGGGAAACACAGTTCCAACTCATAGCAGTGTCCTAAACAGAGATCTAACTAGAGGGCTGTGGTTGTGGGGATGGCAGGATAATTAACTGGGAGAATTCCCGTGGCTACTTCTTTTGTAGTCTGAAGAACGTGGATTCAAATACTGACTAGCTGTGAAGCTGTGTAAAAGCTATGTCTCCCCTCAGTCTCAGATGACTTATATATAAGTGGGGATTAATTGAGACAAGTGTGGTCCCAGACCAGCAGCCTGGGCATCATCTCGTGAGAAATGCTCAAGTCAGGTCCCAGCCCAGACCAAATTGAGCTGGAGTTTGCACTTCAAACAAATCTCTAGATGACTCAGAAGCACAGTGAAGTTTGAGAGGGACTTAGCACAGTCCTTGGGACATAATTTGCCAATAAATGCTACCCCATCCCCAAAACCATATAAAGGCAGTTCAATAAAACAGTTGAGTTAAAAAACAGAGGAGCATAAGGGAAGGGGGGGGAAATAAAACAAGATGAAATGAGAGAGGGAGACAAGCCATAGGAGACTCTTAATCGTGGGAAACAAACAGGGTTGCTGGAGGGGCAGGCGGATGGGGTAACTGGGTGATGGATATTAAGGGGGGCATGTGATATAATGAGCACTGGGTGTTATATAAGACTGATGAATCACTGAACTCCACCTCTGAAACTAATAATATACTATACATTAATTAATTGAATTTAAATTAAAAAATAATAAAAAAATATTTAAAAAAACAGTTGAGTTAACATTTAATTTAATAACTATGGACTAAAATTAAAAAAGAGAGAGAAAGGACAAGGTTAGGCCATTTTTAAACTACCCAAAAAGAAACTGGTTGACTAGCAATAGGCTGGTAGTGAGATACTAAATTTTAGGACTCTTTGAATATTTAAAAAAAGAAAAATATTTTTTAATTTATGAAAATATTGCTCATACTAAGTGGGAAAAAGAAATCCAGAGAGGGGAGAGGGTTCAGATACATTTTTAAGACCGTGTTATCTGAGGGGCACCTGGGTAGCTCAGTTGGTTAAGCGTCTGCCTTCAGCTCAGGTCATGATCCTGGACTTCAGAACCTGCATTGGGCTTCCTGCTCAGTGGGGAGTCTGCTTCTTCCTCTCCCTCTGCTCCTCCCCCCACTCATGTGCTCTCTCTCTCTCTCTAATAAATATATATATTTTAAAAGACTGTGTTATCTGAAAAAAACTGAATTTGGAGATTACCAGTGTGTAATTCTTGTGAGAATTTTAAAAATTATTTAAATGTATAAACAAAAAAACTCCAAAGCTTGGAAGTCATGTTTCTCTCCCTCAGAACAACAAAGAAGCTGAACAAACTGAAAATCAATGACTTTTCTTACATTTACCAGAGAAACGAGGTCACAGGATAAACCAGCACCCTGAAAACTGGAGAGACAAGTGAATACAGAGACCACAGACCAGCTGACCTAAAGCAGAAGCTGTTGGAGCCAGAATTGGCAGGAACATGTATGTGCTTCAGAAATTGCTGGAAGCTGAGGATGGACTAACCTGAGAGTTAAAAGCTCCTGGAGGCCCAGTTAAAGCAGGGATCCCCCACATTTTCACAGAGTTCTACTTCCAGCACCCCCAGTGGGTTCTCACGGTGAAGACAGGAGAAAAACCCTTCATGTCTGGCTGTGGGTGGGGCAGGGGAGTAGCCATTCTGAAATACATCACAATAAACACTTACCCAGCAAGAGAAAGGAGCCTTCTTAGGGAAAGGAATGTTAGCCAATTCCAGCCAGCCACTTCTAGCCTTCCCATCTCACCTCAGGGGAAAGAAAATTAGCTGAGAAACTTTTATGAAGGTCACAGACAGGGGTACAGACTCACTGAAACACTGAGACCTAATTATAGGATTATAGAATGATTCCCCTCCCCACCCCCTTACCACCAAATCAATAGGCTCCCTGTATAATAACAGGGGGTTAGAGCTAAAAGAACTGCAAGGCCCAGACTCTATCTAAGGAGGAGTTCCTAGGGAAACCCAAAGACAATGGAGAGACAAAAACCAGGACACTAGAGGAAACTGAAGTCTCTGATACCTACAGCCACTATAAACACAGCCTGACTCCTAGCCAGATAAAAATAAACTTCACACCAAAGGCCTATCTACTCAATTCTTATTACCCAATACATCACGTCTAGTTTCTAACAAAAAGTTCTTGCCAAAAGGCAAGAAAAAAACCAAAATCTGAAGAGACAAAGCAAGCATCAGAACCAGACTCAGATACAGCAGAGATTTTGGAATGATCAGATTGAGGATTTAAAATAACCATAAATAAAGGTGCTAAGCACACTAATAAAAAGAGTAGATGACATGCAAGAACAGGTGGGTAATGTAAGCAGAGAGATGGAGACTCAAACTCAAAGATAATCATAGAAATCAAAACAACTCTAACAAATGAAAAATGCTTTTAATAGGCTCATTAGTAGGCTGGGCACAGCTGAAGAAAGAATCAGTGAGCTTGAAAACATGTCAATAGAAACTTACTACTGAAATGCAAAGAGAAAAAAGAATGAAAAAAAAAATTGAACAAAATATCCAAGAACTGTGGGTGCAATTACAAAAGGTATAACATAAGCTAATGGGAATTCCAGAAAGAGAAGTGAGAGAAAGAAGCAGAAGAAATATTTGAAATAATATAGGCTGACAATTTTCCAATATTATTGACAAAAATAAACCATGGACTCTAGAAGCTCAAAAAAACCAAAAACCAAAAAACCCAAACCAAAACAAAACAAAAAACAAAAAAAACCAAGTATGATAAATACCAAAAAATCTACACCTAGGCATATTGTACTCAAACTGCAGAAAGCCAAAGCCAAAGCCAAAATCTTGGAAGAAGCCACTTGGAAAAAAAGACATCTCACGTATAGAGAAATAAGGACAAGCATTACACCAAATTTCTTATCAGATTCCATGTAAGCAAGAGAATGGAAAGAAATACCCAGATTTTTAAAAGGAACAAAACAAAACAAAACAAAAACACCAACTCAGAATTTTGTACCCAGCAAAATTATCCTTCAAAGGTAAAGGAGAAATACTTTTTCTCAGATAAAACCTGAAGGCATTTGTCATCATTAGACCTGCACTACAAGAAATGTGAAAGTTTCTTCAAAGAGAAGGAAATGGATAAGGGAGTCAGAAACTCAGATATATGTAAAGAAAGAAGGACTCAGAGAAGGAATAAAGGAAGACTCTGAGGTTGTCCTTGGAAGCTCACTGCCAATAGCGTTGAATTTGAACTGAACCCCATGCTCCTGGAAAACAACAAAGAATAAGGATATCTCACCCATATTTTGCCTTCTGGAAATGGCATATTGCAAAAAAAAAAAACCCTCCTCCAAATACGACTTAGGTAAGACTCACAGAAGCAGCTCCCCACCTTAATTACCTAGGACAAGACCAGACATAGACCCTCCAAATTCCCATTCTTTGCCTCAAAAATGAGCTGAACTATTTTGTCTTCACTGATCAATAGGAACAAAATGCTTGTTCATCAAACTTTGGTTAAGCTTCTCTTCTGCCTCCAGGTGCCCGAACTTTGGTCCACCCTCAGCCTGACCAGTTGACAACCCCTCCTGAGACTAGGCTGACCTCAGACTAAAATATTCTCTGATGTACAATCCAATCATGCTCTGCTTTCACCCCCCCACCCCCCACAACAGGGTATTTCTATCCTTGTTTATCCCTCTTTATCAAAGAAAACCCTTATCTGCCTAACTCTGGAGACGCCTGCAGGTGCTATGGTCATGACATTCTCCCCATTTCCATGGTCCCCCACATCCCATTGCAATAGGGCTTCATCCCCCACATGCTACACCCCACTCCTTGCAATAATCCTTTTGAATAAAGTCTCTCCTTTTTAAGTTCAGACTTGTTTCTTATATGAATGAAATTTGGCCTCTGCTCTGCATTGGTTCCATGTCAGAGCTTGCCAATCGCATGCTCCCATCTCTCAGAGATGGGATCTAGTCACTGTCTAGTTTGGGCAAATTTCTGGAGGGGCTTTCTTTGCCCTTCTGTGCTCACAACACCAAGACTTTTTGCAGCCTTGCTCTTCAAGCATTTGAGCAGAAAGGCAATCTGCATCTGTTGCTGACTATCTGTATGTGCTTAGTCTGAAGGTTTTCTTCTTTCTTTCTGAGTAAAAAATTCCCTGTTTCTTAGGCAAATACTGTATTTTTTTTTTATAGAGGTGCACTTACAATTTTACAATTAACCTTGCTTAGCATAGGGCTTCCTGACAATACTTTTAGGTGGAGAATTGGAGTAACATTTGTCTAGGACAAAAAAAGGCGGTATGTTTTGTACAGAACTGAACATTTTTAATTGAATCAAGATAGTTGTCAGAAGCTAAAGTTTTGCTGATTTTATTACCAGAACTGTGATTAAATCAGTTTACTTTATATTCGAAGTATGTAACATTCTGTAATTTTGAATTGTCAAAAGCAGTTTTAAAAGAAGCCATGTTTTATGGTTGCTAGGAGAAACCAGACAAGGCATCCCACGTTTATTTACTCCTTCAGATTGTTTTGTTAAATGCCTCCCCCATGTAAAGTCCCATGGCATGATGGGAAAACAGCAGCAAACAAATCAGACGTGGTCCCCCTGCCTTGAGGAGCTCACTAAACAACTTTTTTTTTTTTTAAATTACAAGTATGTAAAGTTCTGCTAAGGAGAACTAACCTGCCAAGGGGTAAGCAGTTGAGTGGGGCAGGGAGGGATGAGTATGTCAGATAGCTCAGGGCAAAGTTAGGGAGATGATCTTCTAAGAAACAACAAAAAACTAATTGGTTGTTACGTGAACTATGGGGAGATTTGCACCTGGTGTCCACAGCTCTGCCTATACTTGAAGTGTAGGTATGAATCTATAAGCAGTTAGCACAGTAATTTGCACAAACTATGTACTCAATATTTATGACCTGAATAAATGGGGCTTCATCAACATGTTACAGGATACACCTCAGATTTTGAAAAGCTGGCAAAAGGAGTTGAGGATTACTAATGTAAGAATTAGGAGGAAAGATATATTTAGGCAGTTCCTTGGCATTTTTTTTTTAATATATATTAGGAGATCGTGCTTCAGAATGATCTGCTTCTAAAGGATCTGTTATTTACACTTGGCTATTGTGATTATTCAAAAATGAACCGAGGGAACACTTTGGGAGAAAGGATTGGAGGAGGCGGGCATCTGGAAATTTAAACAGAAGCCAAAAGCAAAACAAATAAAACCAAACTCAAAGCAAAACACACTCAAATCCTCATCATTCAACATGTACTCAGTGTACATTTATCAAGGTTAGCATACTAACCTGTGGGTGTCAGTGAACACAAAGCAGCAAAAGCCCTAAATTTGGATTTCAGTGGTGAAGAGAATCGATAAACAAGTAAATATATAAGGAAACAAGGTAATTCAGGGAGTGTTAAATGCTGAGACTTCGATGATTATATTATAAAGTGGAGGCATGAAATATGTATGCCCCTCGTTCCTTCCCTGCACCCTCAGAGAAAACCCCTAGTAATTTGGCTGGGGGTAGGGTGCTTGATGTACTTTTTTGTGTGTGTGGGGTCCCCCCACCCAGGGGCAGCAAAAAGACATGGCTTGAGTGTGATATATATCATCTTCTTTTAAAAGTTCCATAAATTAGCAGCATTATCAACAATAGCCAAACTATGGAAAGAGCCCAAATGTCCATCAACTGATGAATGGATAAAGAAAATATGGTAATTATATATACTACAACATATTACTCAGCCATCAAAAAGAATGAAATCTGGCCATTTGCAACAACATGGATGGAGCTAGAGTGTATTACGGTAAGTGAATAATTCAGAGAAAGACAAATACCATATGATCTCACTCATGTGGAATTTAAGAAAGAACACAGATGAACATATGGCAAGAGGGAAAATAAAAAAAGGAGAGAGGGAAACAAGCCATAAGTGACTCTTATTTATAGAGAACAAACTGAGGGTTCATGGAGGGAGGTGGGTGGGGGATGGGCTAGACAGGTAATGGGTATTAAGGAGGGCACTTGCTATCATGAGCACTGGGTGTTGTATGTAAGTGATGAATCACTGAATTCTACTCCTGAAACCATAATTGCACTGTATGTTAACTAACAAAATTTGAAAAAAAGTTCTAGAAATGATCTTTAAGCCAACTCCAGAATACGTGTAATCTAAATAAAATAAATCACGTGCTTTGCAAGCAACCAGAATAAATCCCCAGACTACTCCTCCAATTCTAGATCCTTCTATGTAAATATGTAGCTATCATTCACACACAGAAATATAAGCACACATATGTTTTGAGAAACAAAAATGAGACTGCAACCTGCACATTCTTCTACAACTTTCCTTTTTCACCTACCAGCCATAATTATAGTAAGAACATATTTGCAAGTCAGTCCATATAAATCTGTATCATACTAAATTTGTGGCTGTGCCGCAGACTTCTCATCCTTCCATGTTCGATTGTTTTCAATTGTCTGACATCCAAATAATGCCCCAATGAATATTCTTATACATCAGTATATCATGCATATTGTGTTATATCTGTGAGACAAATTCTTGGAAGTTAGACTGCCAGCTTATGGGATGTAAAAGCTTAAAGTGCTGATAGGCATGGCTAAATCAACCCTTTGCCATACCACTTTATTAGTAATTTTTAAAATAATTGTCAATATTAAAGGAAAACATACACACACACAAATAATTGTTATTTAAATTTGC
This sequence comes from Leptonychotes weddellii, assembly GCF_054177405.1. NCBI lineage: Eukaryota > Metazoa > Chordata > Mammalia > Carnivora > Phocidae > Leptonychotes > Leptonychotes weddellii. The sequence goes on along the minus strand of NC_138371.1, from coordinate 171,355,773 downwards.
ATTTCCTTGGTTATTAGTGAGGTTTAGATTCTTTTATCAGTTTTTTTTTTAATTGGTTGTATTTCCTTTGTGAATTGCAGGTGTATATTCTTTGCTCATTTTTCTATTGAGCGGTCTTTCTCTTATTATTAGAAACTCTTTTTAAGAAATCTTTATACAGTAGAGATATTAATGCCTTGCTTGCTAAATATTATAAATATGTTCTCCCAAAGTCTCAAATTTTACTTATATAGACAAATGTATTAACCTATTCATTTACACCAGTGTTTCTCAAAATGTGGTTGGTGGAATACCTACAAGAGAATGTGGAGTACTTGTTAAAAATGGAAATTCTAGGGCCCAAGCACTGTATGAGAAGCTTTGGGTAAGACACAGGATTTTGCGTGTCTTATTACATCTCCAAGTGGTATATTCATTGCTTCATGTTCTTATTTTTGTATCTTGCATGATTATTAAAAAAAAGCATATGCTTTTGAATATATTTAGATTTCAATCCATCTTAAATTTACTTTTGCTCCTGTTAGGATGCAAAATTTTTAAATTAACTGCATTTTATTTTTAATCTCTTTAATTACAGCAACAGTATTTAATAAACCATTTTTTCCACTAAAGCATCATCTTTGTCATATATGGTGGAGTTTTTCCACATTCCTGTAGTTTTTAAAAGAAATATCCCTTTTTTTTTCCTAAAATATCATATATTTATAAAGAATTCACAGCATGTAGAAAAAACACTAAGGAGAAGTTTTTTAAAAATCCAACCTGTAGTAGGTTGACTAGTGTCCCCCAAAATTCATGTCCACCTTGGACAGGTGATCTTATTTGGAAATAGGGCCTTTGCAGATATAATTAAGTTAAGATGAGGTCATGTTGGATTAGGTTGGGTCCTAATTCAGTAACTAGTGTCTTTATAAGAGGACAGACACATAGTCGATGCCATGTGATGAAACTGACAGAGACTGGAGGCTAAGGGATGCCAAGGATTGCCAGCAACCACCGGAAGTTGAGAAGCATGGAACAGACTCTCCCCAAGAGCCCTTAGAAGAACCAAGCTTGCCAACATTTTGATTTAGGACTTCTGGACCCCATAAGTGACTAAGTTACTCTGTTTTATGCCACCCGTTCGTGGTGCTCTAGGAAACCAATGTATCAACTAATCAGAAATAACTTATCTTTAACATTAGACGGGTATCATCCCACGTGTGTGTATACATATTAGACTGACAAAAATATTTACACTGTCATGGGGATAATGCTCTACAATCTATATTATTAAAAGTTTTTTTCTTTTACTTGAAGGTATCTGAAGAAAAATAATAATAGATCTATCCTCCTATTCCATTGATTATTTTCCTATTGCTGTGTCAGTATCTTGGTGTTCAGTGTATTTTAATTTTTTGTAGGGCAAATGCTTACTACTCTTTTTTAAAGGGTTTCCTGATAATTCACAACAATGTAATCTTCTGTATAAAATCTAAAATTAGTTCTAACACATTCCCAAGAGAACTTGGGACTCCGATGGAAATTGCGCTGATTTTGTGACTTAACTTGGAAAGAACTGGCATAATTTTGATACTGACTTGTTATCCAAAGAGATGGCACCTATTTTTCACTTACTCAGGTCTTGTTTCTGCCTTTCAGCAAAGGTTGAGGGATTTCATCCTGAGGATCTTGTAACTTGCTCATGTTCATTCCTAAGTACTTTATACCTCTTGTGTAAGAGGTCGTGGAGGAAATCTTTTTTATTATTTCATTTGTAAGAGGCTATTATTTGTTCAAAAGGGAAGTTTTTAATTTTCTTCTTACCTCTCTCGAGTTAAGCCTTTTCCTGAATGTTTTAAAATTGAGGCACTCCGACTCTCAAGGTTTTCTACCACCTGCGCAGAGTACGTCTCCTCCCTGAAGGAGTCTGGGTTGTGCCCTGCAGGAACCGAGACCGCCTGGCTGGGACCTAGCGGGTCTTAGCGGCCCGCCCGCAGACGCACGCCCCTGCCCTGCCACCGGCCAGCCGCGTGACCTGGACAACCAACTTCTGCACCTGCTGGACCTCAGCGTCCCCACCCCTAAAACGCGAATCGAGCACCAGTTAATAAACGCAAAGCACTGAGAACAACTCCCGCCACATGGGGTCCTGTACCAAGCACTGGCTTCCCCTTATCAAAGCCGACGTCACCTCCTGGAAGCCTCACAACCACTTCATAAAGCGCGGTTATCTTCACCGAACAAATGAGGAAGCGAAGCTCAGAGACCCAAGTCATCCGCTCAGGGTCACTCGGATACAATTTGGGGCTGCCTGAGACAAATCCGGCTCCTAGAAAATAATGCAATCAGTCAGTTCCTGCTGAGGCACGATTTCATTCTCACCAAAACGTGACGAGTTCATTCTCCCGGCGTTGGCATCTTACCGGAAAGCAGAAGTGCACTAAAGCTAAGGTGGGGACTCCGGCTCCGGAGCGTCAGGCGGGCGCGGGGCTGGCGGAAGGAGCCGAGTGCGCTCGGAAGCACTCGCTTCGCCTTCGGCAACCATCGTCAGGGGGCGGGGCTCGCGTAGCGGCGCGTTCCGCGCGGGGCAGTGTGGGAAGGGCGGCCGGTGCAGCCGCGGCTGCCATCTTTGCAACTCCTGGCGTTGCGGCCTTGTCGTTGGAGGCGGCCTTCGTGGCGGCCGTCGACCTAAGAGAGCGGTATAAAGTCAGCTGGCTGACAGCTTTCCTTCCCCCGGCCTCGACAGCCCGGCCAGCCGGGGTCCGGAGGCGGAAGCGAGGGCAGTGGGACGCGTGCGGGGCCCGAGGCCAGCGGCTAGTCACAGCGTCGCCCGGAAGGATGGGCCGGTCTCGGAGCCGGAGCTCGTCCCGCTCCAAACACACCAAGAGCAGCAAACACAATAAGAAGCGGAGCCGGTCGCGGTCGCGGTCCCGGGACAAGGAGCGCGTGCGGAAGCGCTCCAAATCCCGGGAGAGTAAACGGAACCGGCGGCGGGAGTCGCGGTCCCGCTCGCGCTCCACCAACACCGCCGTGTCCCGGCGCGAGCGGGACCGGGAGCGCGCCTCGTCCCCGCCCGACCGCATCGACATCTTCGGGCGCACGGTGAGCAAGCGCAGCAGCCTGGACGAGAAGCAGAAGCGAGAGGAGGAGGAGAAGAAAGCGGAGTTCGAGCGGCAACGAAAAATGTGAGCGCCCGCGGGGGGAGGGGCGGGGAGGCTGGTGGGGGTGGGGGCTGGCGGGGCTGGGTGGGCCGGGTGGAGAGTGAGGGGCTGGAGGGGCGTGGGAGCGGGTAGAGGGGTCGCAGGAGCCCGCCCGAGAGGCTGCAGCCTGGCCGAGTTGGAGAGCCTGGGCCAGTACAGACCCACGAGTTGGCTGGGAAGGAAAACAGTGGGGCTTGCGCAGGAAAGGCTCGGAGCGGAGAAAGCGATTTTGGCGCGAGAGAGGAGCTGAGTGCCGGAAGTAGGGGGTGGAGTTGGGAGTAAGGTGGGAGAGCTGCTGGGGCCAGTGAGGGCGTGGGATAAGCGAGCCTGAAGCTATGGACGGGGAACGTTTGCAGGCCGGCTGGTGAAGAGTCGAAAAGGAATTAACCCTTGGGAACAAATTGCAGCTGGCCAGAGCATTCTTGTATGGAAGCTTCAGATTGGGACAGGGCTCCCTCGGGAATAAGACGCTGTAGGTGGTCCAACAGTACACCCCCAAATGCATTTTCTGTTTGTGCATTTCTTTTGTTAAAGATGTGGTTGCGTTTCTTTTTTCGGGCCTGCTCGGTTTTTGTTATTTTGTGAGCTGTAAAAACAAAATGCACACGCTTTTAAGCATACAGTACAATGAGTTTTGACACTTGAGTTCACCTGCTTAACCACCATCACAATCAAAACTTATTCCATCTTTATACTTCTTATTTATATTCTTTTGTAGCAAACTTAAGTGCAATCCTGTTATTCGTTTTCCTTTTTAGTATACTTTTGTTTAGAAGACACTTGAATATTTGCTTTTATTTTCGCATTGCTCACATATAGGACTTAGATTTGGGGAAAATCAGAGTCACAGTAAGGTTCTCAACTTGAAATATTGTTAGGGTGAAAGTATTTCTGAAAGAGTCACCTCTCAGGTATTTTTAGATCCAAGAGTAGGTGCAAATAATTCCAAACTGATCATCTTTTGGTTTTAAAATGTAGGGTTTTGTTTTGGTTTAAGACCATGGTACTGTGATGCTCTGGGTATTCATTTCCCAAAGTTAGTTTGCAAACTCTCCCTGTTTAACCAGCTGTCTTCCTCAATTCTTCAGTTCATGTTTAGAAAGTGCACATGAGGCAGTAAAGTTAACTGAATTTAGGATCTTTCTGGGACAAATACATGTGTGCTGAACTGTCTAGGGATTTTAAATTTTTTTGTGTTTGGGTTTGTATTATGTAGATTTTCCAGCAGAGTGTGTTTCTGAGAAGCAAAGTTATTAAGACGTACAGGACTAGAACACTAACAATATTACAGAGGAAGCAGTACCAGAAGAGCTATTTTGTTGCATACCTTTATTTTTCCTTTATGTAGAAATGTTGAGTTTATATATATATATATGTGTATATATATATGTATATACCACACACAAATAAATACATACACACACCAAATACAAGTAATTGTTTCGCAACAAACCTTGATTATATAGAATCCAGGTTTTTTGGTCTGGAACAAGATCCTTCACTGTAAAAATGCAGCTCTCAAATGTCAGCAGATGAACATTTGAAAGATTACTGAAGACATCTCTGAGATAATTTTCCCATTTGAAAACAGATGTCCAAAGAGAAATGATTTGCCATTCACTAGAAAGCTAAGACTTGTAGGAAAAATGAAAGAAACCTCGGTATGCAAAGAATAATTAGAAGTATTTAGCAAGCTACACATGAATAGCAGAAACAAAATCCAGGGATTACATGAGAAAATTGGACAGCTGTATAGTTCCAAGTTGACAGAAGCATCAAACTACCATTAGCATTTATGAAGGGAGGAGGGGGCAGAGCTAGCAGCCACCTATACACAGAATTCCTCTGTGCCATGCAGTAGGCACTCCTTAATTTTTTTTTTTTTAAGATTTTATTTATTTATTTGAGACAGAGAGAATGAGAGAGAGCGAGCACATGAGAGGGGGGAGGGTCAGAGGGAGAAGCAGGCTCCCTGCCGAGCAGGGAGCCCGATGCGGGACTCGATCCAGGGACTCCAGGATCATGACCTGAGCCGAAGGCAGTCGCTTAACCAACTGAGCCACCCAGGTGCCCGGCACTCCTTAATTTGATGTAATGTCTTGGAGATAACACAGGGAACAATGGAAAGACCTAGGTTTTGGAGCCATGAAAATGGGCGTAAGTAGTTGTATGTCTACATGTCTCTGTTGGTTAGCTCATTCATTCAACTAATATTTATTGAGCATTTAATAAGTGCCAGACATTGTGCTAGGTGCTGTTAATATAAAGATAATTGAGTCCTCTCCAAGAAGCTTAAAGATTTATAAGTAGCTACATAATAACACAGTGTGGTAAAGTCAGTGACCGTCATGTGACTAAAAAGAAAGATCATGGATAGGTAAGCACCTTAGTTCTAAGGAATGTGGGTGGTAGATAAAGAGAAAATAAGAGACTGTCAGGTGAGGCATAGGAAAGTACATGTGGACCAAAGCAGAGTCCCCTCCACCCCTAGCAGAATAAAGGAAGACGGGGTGGGAATGGCCCTAAAGAGAGGTAAAACCGTGGACATTGACTGGAACATGAAGGTGTATAGGTACTAAAATCGTGGAGTGACTGGGGAGGTACATAGTGGCTGAGAATCATGAGAAGTGTCTTGTGTGCCATATTAAGGAGCTTGGTTTTATTTCATCATAGAAACAGGAAAAGTTTTTTGTTTTGTGTTTTTTTTTTTTTTAAAGATTTTACTTATTTATCTGACAGAGGAGACACAGCGAGAGAGGGAACACAAGCAGGGGGAGTGGGAGAGGGAGAAGCAGGTTTCCCGCGGAGCAGGGAGCCTGATGCGAGGCTCGATCCCAGGACCCTGAGATCATGACCTGAGCCGAAGGCAGACGCTTAACGACTGAGCCACCCAGGCGCCCCAGAAACAGGAAAAGTTTTAAGGAGGTAAACAGCGTGGGCTTTTTTTTTTTTTCTTCTCCCCCCCAAAAAACTGCACGGACTGCTGTATTGGATAGATAAGTAGTTACAGTAAGGCCACACAAGAGTAGTGAGGGGATGGTTATTGGAATGGAAAAGAGGGACAGATTTAAGAAACTAGTGCAAATAAAACTGGATTGGAACATAAGGGAAATAAAACATTAATGTTGGTTCTCATGTTTATGTTGTGTCTGTTGCACCTCAGCTACCAAATGTTTAAGTAACTGTGTGGCAGACGGTGGTTAAAATGTCAGAAACCCTGTGGGTAGAGGACAAGGAAAAATCAAGGGGAGCGTCCATTTGTCACTTCCACTGTGGGCACTTATACTTGGATATGATGAGTTTATTCAAGGTTGATAAGGGAGACTGAAGCCTGCAGGAAATCTTGAGAGTAGATAAAATGACCCAGGAAGAGCATGGAGGCAAAAGAGCAGTTGGTTCACAGGACTGAAAGAACCTTAGGGAATGTTTGTTGGAGGAAGACAAAAGCTTCCTGGAAGCAGAGAAGGGACGTCAGAAGAATGCATAGTGTCAGTGTACCTTGAAGAGGTTCAGTGTAAGATGAGAGACCGCAAGACAGCAAAATTAGATCATTCTGTTGGGCTTAACCAATTAGAAAGTTTGGGGTAATATTGGAAACCAGATTGCTTTGCTCTTTATAGTTGTGAGGCCTTGAATAAATCACCTGTAAGCCTGATTTCTTTTTCCTGAAACGGAGATACAGATCCTGCTTATTACGAAGATCAGAAGTAGTGCATTTGTAGTATCTAGACATACTTGGCATATAATGGGTATCACTAAATAATGTTGGGTAATATAATTTTATGTACATGCAACCAGATTGAGCCTGGTGAGTTTAGAAGTGATCTTATGAGTTATGTATTAATACTGTGAAAGGCAGACCTTAACATTAAACCTTTTTTTTCCTCATTTTTGAATAGCTAATTCACATGTTTCAGATGGAGTTCAAAAGTTCTCTCTTCTGTGTACCAGCCATTCAGTGTGGTTCCCTCTCCTTATCATTTTCTTATATATTCTTTTGAGATGCTTTGTGAATGTCGTATTAACTGCATGTTGAAAAAATGGGCAGCTGTAAATGTCTTGGAGCAAAACAAGAAATGTTAATGGTTACTGTTAATTTACTGTAGCCTGTGATAATCTATGTATGATTATGCTTTATGTTCAACTACATGACAGATTGAGAGCCTTCTAAATTAAAGTATCTAAACTGAGCTGGGATCTATATGAGTGATTCTTAGAATACTTGAAGAGCTCATTTTGAGGGCAAAGAGCCGCTTTTAAGAGCAAATTCAGTATGTGGAACTGTGTGTTTTGGGGAAGTTAGGGCTTTAAGACAAAGTATTAGGGCATAAAATCTAGCTGATGTTGATAAGAATCCTATGAATTTTTAAAATAACCATTTTGGTAGTTAAATCTTTCTGCATGCTTTTCCCTTTCACTTTTGTCCTGGAGAAACAGTGTAGGGTAGTATAGTGCTTAAGATGATTGGCTTTGGAGTCAGGTTACCTAGGGTGGGCGTCATCTTAGCAAAATGCAATGAGCTGGAGCCCCACTAATAAATTGTTTCTATGCTTGAAGAACCATCAGAGCTGTAACATGACATGGTGCATAAAGCTGTTGGCACAGTATTTGGTACCAAGTCAATACTGAATTACTGCTATTTGCTGATGTTATGAAGCACTTCTTCAAAGTAAGCTCCTAGGGTTGAGTTTGTTCATTTAAAAATATTTCTATATATATTATATTTAAAATTATATTGCTGGTTGTTGTATACAGAGTCATACTCTGTGCTGTATTGCCTGGCCCTTGCTGTTTTAATAGTTGCCATTTTAAATTGATTGTTACTAGTGTGTTACAAAATTCTGAAAGCATGGAGAAAATGGGGGCCTAATGTTATATATACTAGTTCCATTGAAAACAGAAGCTTCATCAGTGGCACAAATTCTTGGTAAGGGAATATATTCAGCAGACTAGCCTGAGGAAAAGATAGGGACCCTAAACATCAAGAAAGTGACAACTCCTATGGGGAAAGTTTGAAGGAGTGAATAGGCAGTGACATTAAATGATAGGTCTTCTATGAAGTGCTAATGACCAGAAGTGTTTGTTTTTTTTTCCAAGAAAGTTTCAGTGTCTCTTATGAAAGTTAGCCTTACAGCTGCTTTATCATTGATTATGATAATAAATTTGTCATCAGTAAAGACTCATGTTTAATTCAGTTGTACATGTGGCCATTGTTTTTTTGAATTCAGTGAGAGGAGAGAGGAATTGAAGCAATAGCTTTTCAGGGCAGAAACTGAAAAATTTCTGTAAAATTTTTTTTCTGATTACCGAAGTAATAATTTTAACCTTACTGAGAAAAATTGCAACAACAGAAAATTACATTCTTGATAACCTTGTAGGGAACAATTCTGCTGTGGCTCCCCCCCACCTTGCCTGTCTCCACGTGGGACCCAGGAGAAAGCCTTAATTACAGTCATGATGGTACGTCCTTCATGTTCCTAGAATAAGGAACAAAGGGAGATAAGCGGCCTTTTGAGAAACCCCACTAGGCCATTTTCTTATCCTCCCAGTTTCATTTGAGGTTGGGACTTTCCACTTGCCCTCCCCTCTGGGCTATAAAACTGCTGAGCAGTTCTTAGAATTGACTCCATCGCAGCAGACCAGCCCACTGCCTGTGCCTCTGTTGGGTGTCATCTGGCCCCTCTGGTTTGGTGTCTGTGAGGGGACAAGAGACAGAGCTCACACCATGCTGATCTGGCTTTTGCTGTAAGTAACAAATGAATTAATTTATTTAGGCTTATTTTCTCCTTACTGACCAAATTGGTGGAAATGTGGCCCCATTAGCCATTGTGCTACTGCTATTACTTAGGGACTGCTTGAAAAAACCCTGAATATGTATCAAGTGTCTTCTATCTTTACCAAATTCCTAAGTTGTTTGGCAACTTTTCTACTGATAAGCTAACCTAAAGCCTTATTCCAGTCTTCGCTCTCCTTTTTACTTTGTATTGAAAGTTTTAGTTGAAACTGTTTTACATTGTCCGTAACAGTTGAATTGTACCATTTTTGACATCTTAAAATAAGATTTCTTTTTAGGCTTCTTTACATTTATTAATACCATAAGAACCAACTAGCAAAATGCATGTTTGTGGGGGTGCTGTATACTTCTAAAACTTTGTTATTATGTAAACTTACAGATGTATGCAAAAGTAGAGAGAATATTATAACCCTAGTGTACCCATCATTCCTGTTCAGCAGTTACCAGGCATACTTATTTCGGCTCATATTTCTCTTTGGATGAAGTAGAGAAACAAAATTTTTATATTTGAAATGTAGTTTAATTTCCACTGAAATTACTGCCTGATTTCCTTTAGATATTTCTGGCAATTCATTTTAGTGTTGGAGTAGATAGCTATTCTCTTTTATTGAGCTGCTATAAATAAAGCCTCCTTGAAACTACCTTAAACTGTATTTTTTTTTGGAATTTCAAAAGGAAAAGGAGCATTGTTACATATTAGGCTTTCGTATCTTTTTAAATAAAAATCACCATTAATTTGGGGTGCCCCGGTGGCTCAGATGGTTGAGCGTCTGCCTTCGGCTCCGGTCATGATCCCAGGGTCCTGGGATCGAGCCCCACATCGGGCTCCCTGCTTGGCGGGGAGCCTGCTTCTCCCTTTCCCTCTGCTGTTACCCCGGCTTGTGCTCTCTTGCTGTCAAATAAATAAATAAAATAAATAAAATAAAATAAATAATTGAGAGTTGGGAGGAAATATTTAAGAAAAAACAGTAGTCTTCAGAATGGGTAATGCATGTATCTAGAACCTAAAATTGTGTTTTTTCAAGTAGCTGCTATCTCCTTGACAGAAAAATGGATTATAAATGCAGAAACTGAAATGAATCAGAATGTTAGAGATACACCGGTGTTCGTATGGTATCACTGTGAATAAGTAACAGGAGTTGAGAATGAAAGCACTTGAGTGGGAATTGAATCAACCCCCCAAAATAGAGTTTAGTTGAAGTGGATTGGGGTCTTTAAAGGTCACTTAGACACTATAAAGTCTTTACTAAACACGTAAATTGAATGACTGGCTCATACATATTTATGAGTCATCAAAAGATAAAAGGTTACAGGTTGTATTTAATTTTGTGGGTTGTGAGAAAGCTGAAGCATTACTACTAATAAATTGGCTTCTTGGGATTTAGATATATTTCCAGAGCCTCTGAATTTATTAATTTAGCACAAATTATTGTCTCAACTAGTGCAGTTCAATAGAAAATACAATGTGAGCTACATCTGTAATTTAAAAATTTTCCAGGAGCCACATTAAAAAGAAAAGAGTGAAATTAATTTTAATATATTCTCAGTCTTTAAGATGTTGTCATTTTAACATGTAACCAAATAAAAATAATTAAAATATTTTTTATACATTTTCTTTATACTAATCTTCAGTTCAGACTAGGCAGATGTGGCCAAGAAGCTATCATACTGGGTATCAGTGGTATAAAATGTGCATTGTTTCCACTACAGAGCCTTGATAAATGTCAGTATTTTCAGTGTGGAATTTCATTTTGAGTAATTAAGTTGGTTTATAATATCTAAATGTGATTAAAAGAATTAAAACTGTCATGCTTCATTGAACTTTTTCTTAGAACTGATGATATATTTTCATCCACTTTCCCATCTCTTGAAGAGCTTTTAATTGAAAATCAATTAACCAAAGAAAGAAAAGGTACAGTTAAAGGTGTTAGGTTCAGAATCTGAATTAAGTTGTCTGTATTTTCAGTAAAAGCTACACTACATTGCCTTAGCAGTCTGAGTCTCTTTGAATCTGCATTTATTTTGATTTTGTTGGTGGGGGAGGGGGGGTGAACTTTGTCAGTCTGAATTGCTTGCTCCATAATATTTTCTCCTGACTTCTCTGTAGCTCAACCCTTAGACTGAGTGCATTGGCAAATGAGCAAATCCGTACACTTAACAACAGCTTGTCCTTTCATTACAAAGTTGGTACCAAAAAAGTAGACTTCTTATTTCAGATTTACTCTACAGTTCCTAAATTAAAACTAATGAATTAAGCTCTTTGTATATACATACTAGTCATTTTGTACTTGGAAAGTGATAAAAACAAGTATTTCATATTTATTTGAATTTCTGTATTCCTTAATATGTTGGTATCTGATATTTCCTTGAATGTTGCATGAAAATGAATTACAGAATTACAGAATCAGGCTGTATGTTTGATAGATTTATAACTAGTTTTGTTAGGTTTACTTATCTAAGTCATTGTTTTCTACTTTGTTTGCTAGTCGGCAGCAGGAAATAGAAGAAAAACTCATCGAGGAAGAAACAGCACGAAGAGTGGAAGAATTAGTGGCAAAAAGGGTAGAGGAAGAATTGGAGAAAAGGAAGGATGAAATTGAGCGAGAAGTTCTCCGAAGGGTGGAGGAAGCCAAGCGCATCATGGAAAAGCAGTTGCTCGAAGAACTCGAGCGACAGAGACAAGCTGAGCTTGCAGCACAAAAAGCCAGAGAGGTAACGCTCGGTCGTTTGGAAAGTAGAGACAGTCCATGGCAAAACTTTCAGTGTTGGGTGTGCCTCCTGCTCAGTTCGGAAAGAGATGGAATACAGACTAATTCCTTTCTCATCTAAACTTAACATTGCTGCGAAAGTTAATTTTTTAGCCTATTCAGAAGTGCTGACTGATATTTAAAAGTTATTTTCATAAAACGTATTCAAGGATACTTTTTGATTTAATGGAACTGGCTTACATATTTGAGAAGTGTTTGAAACTTTTGCCATGGCTGCAGGACTTACATTCTTTTTTGGGAGGGTGGGGGGAGACAGGGAGTGGTCAAGGGAAAAGGTTAAAATCCACCTGTGGATATGCATTCTTCTTTTCTGTGTGTCATTCTTAACTGCTGGACTGTGAGAGGCTGTTTGCCTTCAGTCAGATTACAGAGCAGGGCCTGACATTGAGTGACCGCACCTGCTTTTGATACATAGGTTTTCTTGCTCTTCTTTTTGTCCTCCTTTTATCCCTCACCCCTACCCCAAATCCTGCTTCAACACAGTGGACTAATTCTAGCACTCTGATCATAAGGCCCTCCATTTTCCTAATGTGTTTCAAAGAATCTTTTTAGGAAAAATGTCCAGATTATTCATCCACTTTTTTAGTATCTACTAACAACTCCTTTTTTTCTCTAGAGAGTTATGAAGGAACAGGTTGTCCTTGTCTGGAGTCAAGCTAAACACATGATTTGTTTTATCAGCAGCTGGAGCAGAAGTTGAAAATGTCTTTCTGTGAGACAGTAATTTGCTACTGAAGCTTTATGGCTTATTTGCACTGATTACTCCAGGTTCCTAAAACTTGCTGAAAGTCACTGAAACACTCAAGGCAAATTACTTTATGGCCCTGAGTGTCCCTTGACATAGTTTGCATAATGAATATGAATTCCATTGGTGTATGCCATAGAAAATCCTGTAGTTACATTTTCTTGAACTTAAATATTTGACTCAAAATATGTGTCTCATATCATTGTTAATCTTGGCCTTATTGTGTACAAGTTGGCATCATATTAAATCTCTTTTTTTCCAGTAAGCTTAGCTTTTCAAATGCATTTTCCCTTGTGCTGTCTTTAAGTAGATACACGTGTTTATATTTGGTAGCTATCACAGACTGTGCAATTTGAATGTATGAAATTTTATTTATGTCAGTGCTTTTAATAATGATAATTTTGGAGTAATGGTGCTGTCTTGTAGCGAGTTATTAATCATAGGAAGATTTTTTTCTCTTCGTTTGCTTTTTGTTTCATGTTAACAATTTTTTTTTACACGGACACAACCCTCTGACAGTCTTTCCAAATATTAAAATCATTTGAATATGTATGCTGTGATCTGAACACTGCCCAAACCATCAAGCAATCTTCATATAGTTTGCATTATAAAATTTCATTAAATGCTCCAATAAAAAATAAATTACAGAATTTTATTTCCGGACCATGCACCCCCTGGATTCCTGAATTTCAGTTCAGACTGTAGATGACAAGATAAGCTGCCTTTAGAAATTGTCAACATCTGAATGTTAAGTCCATTTTCCCCATGGAAGAGCCCTTAGTTCCATGAAGTATGGATTACCATTTGTATTTTTCACTAACAGTAAATGTATTTTTCTTATTAATTGTTTGCCTTAGGAATGATGAATTACATTTTTTGTTCCTTCTTACCATAAACATCTGCATTCCTCAGCTCAGCCTTCCTTGTATGTTGTTTCTTTATAAATGGTTGAGCTGCTGATGCAGGTATTGCCAAGCTAACAGTACAAATCATTTTAAAGAGGAAGCTGGCGCGTATGGCAGCCGAGGAGCACACTCTGCAGGACACTGGACAAGACAGTAAATATTCAACTTTTAATGCTGATTAAAGGAGTATAGGTAAAGAATACGTAGGTATACATAATTGGTGAGACAAATATTCACTTTATTTATATTTTATATATTATTTTTTTAATTTGGTAAATACTATCCAGTTTTGTAGTTGTCCTTGTTGATTTGTGTGATATTAAAGTATTAGTAATAATTGCCAGGAAACTATCATTAGGGAGGGTTTAGTCGGTTGCTGTTTGGACTGGGAGGGATGATTTAAATTTCGTGCTAGAAACAAATTTTAGTGACTGCACAGTTTATCATTTGTCAGACAGAAGGTAGCTATAAAGCTACCCTCTAAGTCAGATCAAAAAAGTTCAGAGGAAGATTAGTAAATATTTATCAGTAAAAATAAACATTTTATTTTTCTAACATCTTAACATGTCCTCCCCTTTAGGAGGAAGAACGTGCAAAACGTGAGGAACTAGAGCGAATACTGGAAGAGAATAACCGAAAAATTGCAGAAGCACAAGCCAAACTGGTATGTATGAAGTATATATGAAAATTACTTTATATTTGCTTTATTTTTTTCAGATTTTGTGGAATGATTTCTTAGAGTTTTCAGGGCCCTTTTCAGGGATTTGAGGCAAGAGCAGGAATAGTTGACTAGATTTTAGCGAGTGTCTTCCAGAGGAATCTATTGGGGCTATCCAGAAATTCTACTTTCTGGAGAGAAAATTCTAAAATTCGCAGTGGTTTAAGACCGGTTTCCTGGGAGAATTGGACTAACCCCACTCTAAAGTTTTTCTGTCTTAACCTCATTTACATTTTTATGCCTAACCAATAACAACAAAAGTTCGGAAGTGTTTAAACTAAAATGCAGCATTTCACTTCACATTAGTTACCTTGTTCCCTACCCATTACTAGGTGAAGTAGATAGCATGTGTTTGGTGGTAAGTGTACCAGACTAATAAGCTCTTTACCTGTTCCAAGTTTGTAGTCTAGCAAGGAATACAGAGACTGAAGTAATTATGATCTAGGGCAGAGCAATTTAAACATTTTAATGAAGAAGCCAATGTAAGAATATTGAGGTAATTTTTTAAAAAATAAAAAAAGAACTAATCTATTTTTCCTTCCAGTTCTGTTTTTTAGTACTTTCTGAGTTTTTGGTTTGTTTCTTTGTTTTTAGCACAGACTAGCATTTAAAGTGGAGTAAAGAAGTAGAATAAAAATTTGGTGTCATAGGGTTTTCCATTTAAGAGTATATATTTTGAAGCAGTCTCTGTATGAAGAAGAAAGCTAGAATTAAAGGACTGTGGATATAAGGAAGCCAAAAAACAAAAGGAGGCTAGGTTTTGGAAGGAAAAACTTTCTTTTCTCCCTGAAGGTGGCGTATAGGAATTCTGCTTCAAAGTAGGAACATAAGTCAGAGATGGAAGGAAATTTACTTAGGATGAATGTGGGATGAGTGCCATTTAGTGCCCAGGAATAGAGACATGACCCAGGATGGACTCTGGGTTCTAGACATCTTACAGAAGTTTTGTCTAGTTAGAAATGTGTTGAGACCAAAACAGTCATAGGAAGACATTTGCTGCCAAGTCATACTGTTGACCGGGGCGGGGGGCACGGGGGTGCGCAAGTTGTAAGCTCCAGCTAAGTGATTTAGAAAAAAGAAATTCTGTGACTGTTTATAAAGGCACAGAAAAAGATCTGAGTTGGGCTAACCAATCCCAAGGAGAGTAGGGATGAAGGAGGACCATAAATAATGTGATAACTTTTTACATAAGGTTAAAACTATGGGGCAATTAGTTCTAAAGCATGAGGTTTTAAAAGATAGCATACCCCAGAGAAAAGCCAGTACTGGAAATATCTGAAGCAACTTAGCATGACACCGTGGATTCTTAGCTATTACTGCTGTCCTGGCTGTTGTAAAGGCCGTCATGAAAGGGAGAGACTTAATCCTGCTTACCCAATGAAAAGACCTTAAAATCTCTTAAGGTAGAAAAGCCCTATCTATGAATGATGATGCACTCTGAATGGAGTAGGAGTCATTATAAGGTATATCCCTACGTGTTTATCAATTAGTATATGATAATGCCTTTTTTAGTGATTCTGTATAAGAAAAAGATCTCAGTGCAGGTAGGAGGAAGTAAGATGGAAACTAGGAACCTTAATTTGAGTTTGGAAGGTTGAGCTTTGAAAGGTAAATATAGTGTGGTTTTTAAGGCATGGATATTTCCAGAAGGGAGGAACAGTATAGTTGGTATTTAAAACGGTGAACCAGAATTGCCAAGCGGGTGGAATGGAATTCCTCTTAGAACATGATAAAAGAGTGGCTAGCATGGTGAGTTCAGTTTTTGGGTCACCTGGAATGCCAGATTGTGACTTACAGAGCAGAGCTCCTCAACCTGTTAGGCCCTGCCAAGATCCCTTCTGATCCTGGGATAACTGGGTGCCTTTAGGGAAACTTGGTTGGGCTCTTTATATTCCTTTTGGCAGCTTTCTTTGTTTACCCACATGGACCTTAAAAATATGACTTTGTGTGTCACTACTGGGAAAAGATTAGCAAGCTTATTCTAGAGCAGTGCTTCTCAAGTGGTGGTAATTGGCCAGTTTTTGTTCTTTTAATCCTCATTTGTCTCAGACCTCTACTTTTGCAAAATACAATTAAGATGAATTACTAGAAAAATGAGGTCAAGTGGCTATAAAAGCTTCTAAAACACTCCTGGTTTCTACATATCATGTTATGGATCCATTACAGTTTGCAGACTGTTTGCTGATTCATGAGCCATACTTAGACGAGCACTATTCTAGAACATTTGAGTTTGATAGAATAGATTGTACAGTGACACTGTTTTGACTGCATGTTATCAATAGACTTCAGTGAAAAGGTATCTTGGAGAAAAGGAGTTTGAATTAGAGAATATTTGGTAAGGATTTGGGCGTAACTCATTTATTTCCTGTGTATGATAAAGTTGGAAGTTTAAGAAATCGTCCATGTTGGAGAAAATTAATTTTTATTTGGTTCTATTGGTAGTGAGTCATATGCTTGCAGGGAAAGTGGAGCATCCTTTGTGTTGGAAAAGACAAGGAAATGTTGCTACATAAAGATGGCAGGCACAAATGGAGATTTCTTTAATTTTTGTTCTCCATTCCTTGTCCTCTCAATTTTGAGCAAGTTCTTTAATCTTTTTACACATTTATTAGGAAATATTACATGGACTATATTGAATGTCCCATTAGAAGAATCGATATTTAAGAAAGGAAGGGGAGTGTGCTAGTGTTGTAGATAGCATGGGACTTGTCCTGGTTATGTCAGTATTGGTCGTTTATCTTGTTGCAACAGCAGTTCTGTTTGCTTTATGACATAATAAATATGCTAGAAATGTGGATCGGTTCATTGTATGGCGAGAAGAATGCGATGCATTCTTACTTCTAGAAGGCCAGGGAGGAAGAGGCAGTAGCCAAGCTTAACTATTCACATAACCTATATTGAGAAGTTAATTATGTGTAAAAAGCAATTTGGAAATAAAAATGGACAAGACATTAAGTTCTCTTATTTAATGTATCAATGGTGGAGACAGGGACAATCCCAAGAAAAGTTAACAAGTAATAGGAAAGTATTTGGTAGTGGGATGGATGATGTGTGGTAATTGACATAATTGCCCCAGGGTGGCCTGGGAACCTTCCTGGAAGAGACAGCCATGAGCCAGGCCTCAGTGGCCAGTTAGGAATTGAATTTACCGTGGATGCAGGAGTGTGAGGAAATGAAGCCTGGCAAAGGCCTTTTCGGGATTTCATAGAATTAGAATAAAGACAAGAGTGTGTGGGCACTCTGAGGGTGGTAGTAGCTATAGTAGTAAACCGGCTTACTGCATAGTAACAAGTCTGTGGGGTAAGTAATGGTAGATGCGGTCTGAAAGCAGATTAAAGACAGGTTGGAAAAGACAGTACCCGGGGGGAGATTTCTTAAACATCATAACCATGAGAGAATAATACAACAGTTTCTTTCAGGTCAGTAAAGAAGACCAACTCCGTAATAGAAAAAGAAAAGTGAGAGATGTAAATGAGAATTCACACAAGTAGAATGAAAAGTTCTATGATCAGTTCTTAAAAATATATCCCAGTCTCGCAACTTCTGAAGGAAAACAAAGAAAGGACTCCCCCATCCCCTTTCCTTTTTCTGCAACAGTAAATACCATAGAAAAGACTTTATTTCCCTCATTAACACCAAGTGTTGGCAAGAGTAAGGTATAAAGAGACCTTTTATATGGTGATGGAAGGAGTTTATAATGGCCCCTGACCATTTTAGAAAATAGTACTGAATCAGTAAATATCAGGAACCTTAAATCTGTTTCTAAGAATTTATCTTGTGAACACTGAATCAGATACAAATATGGTAATACAGAAAAAAATTCTCACCATATTATTTAGAATAGTGAAAATTTCGCAGATTTTTAGATGAATTATAACATGTGCTTACAGCTGGTTTTTCTGTAGTCTAAAAGTATTTGAAGGTAATACAGGGGAAATAGCTAAATACAAAACTTATGTATACACTATCCTGCTAATTTGAAAAGTACATTTGCGCAGTTTAGTAGATGGGAAAATATGCCAAAAGGCTAAAAATAGTTATCTCTAATTGGTAGACTTAAATGTAACTTTATACTTTTCTCCAGTTTCTGTATTTTATGCAACTAACATACATCACTTTTCATGATCACATAAAAATAATTACTAAAGAAAGTAAATTTAAACCACACTTTAACGGACTTTTAAGTAGGTCCTTGTGACAAAAGTTCAGATTGATTGTAGTAATGACTGTAATAAGGAATGCATTAACTTAGCCACATGGGCTCTCTCGTATGTGAAATTCTTTTTTTTTTTTTAATTAGAGAGACAGAGATAGGAAGACAGCAGGAGCAGGGAGGAAACGGGAAACAGGCTCCTCATGAGCAGGGAGCCTGATGTAGGACTCAGTCCCAGGACCCTGGGATTATGACCTGAGCCGAAGGCAGACGCTTAACGGACTGAGCCACCCAGGTGCCCCTCGTATGTGAAATTCTTATGAGGTGCTCCAGACCAGGGTAGTTTCTGCTCACATTCCAAATTGTTTGTGAAGATACTTGATTTTATCTGTCCAGAAGGAGGCAAAAGAATATTAATCAACAGACATGTTTGATTTATAACCTCAAACATGAATTAATTCACATGTGGTTTGGCTTGACTGGACTTGGCCTTTTGGCAGATTGGTTTCTAGTTCTGGGTTAGTATTGGCAGTGCACAACTGTCTTCAGATATTTGAAAGGCTGTTAATACGACGGAGAATTTTAACTTTTTATTTGTTTATTTTAAAGATTTTATTTATTTGAGAGAGTGAGAGAGAGCATGAGAGGGGAGAGGGCCAGAGGGAGAAGCAAACTCCCCGCCGAGCAGGGAGACCGATGTGGTGGTATCGATCCTGGGACTCTGGGATCATGACCTGAGTCCAAAGGCAGTCGCTTAACCACTGAGCCACCCAGGCGCCCAAATTTTAATTTTTTAAAAAAATATTATAAATGGTACCTAAAATTTTTTTTGCTCCTCTTTTCCATACAGGTTTTTTGTGATGTGTCTGGGGAAGGCCTGGGTATTATTCTGAAATGTGTGAGAATTTATCCAAAAAGGGAAACAGAAGAAAAGTGATAGGTGTTGCTTGGAATTAAATGTCCTTCCAGGAGGCTGTATCAGTAGAAAAATGACCCTCAAATTATCCATTGGTGAATGAAGGTTAGGTAGTAAAATGGAACCTGGTTAATTTGCGTGTAAATACCTGAACTATAATAGATTGACAATTTCTAATAAAATTATAAAAATTATTACATTATGGTGATAAGGTAAAATTAATTTTAACTGGGAAACCTTTGAAGTTTTTTTTTTTTTTTAAGATTTACTTATTTATTTATTTGAGAGAAAGAGCGTGCATACAAGCTGGAGGGGGAGAGGGAGAGGAAGAGAGAATCCCAAGCAGACTCCATGCTGAGCACGGAGCCTGATGCGGGGCTCGATCTCCTGACCCTGAGAGCATGACCCGAGCCGAAACCAAGAGTTGGACGCTTAACTGACTAAGCCACCCAGATGTCCCCGAAGTTTTAAAATATATGCAAATCATAAGTTTGAGATCTACAGTGTATTTCTGCTCTTTAATACTGAAAACAGTTTTCTCTTTACCTACTTGCCAAAAAGGGAGATTTACCTGTTCATCACTCCTTTGAGAAATGAAAAAAACAGTACCACGTTTGGAAGTTGATTTATATGTGAAATGTGTTCCACATACTTAAGCTAGATCTCACTTTGCAATTAAGAGCTATTTCTGGAAAATCCCCCCCCCATCTATGTATTCTATGTCCTGATCCCTGGAACCTGTGAATATTACCTAATGTGGCCCCAAAAGAGGGTCTTTGCAGATCCGATTAAGTTAAAGAGCTTGGGAGTTTATCCCGCATTAACCACTATGCCCTAAATGCCATTGCATGTATCATTATAAGAAGGAGGCAGAGGGAGATTTTTTTTACCACACAGTGCATACACAGGAGAAGGCTGAAGACAGAGCAGAGAGAGATTTGAAGATTCTGACCTTGACGATTAGAGTGATGGAGTCAGAAGACAAGGAATCCTGAAGCCACCAGGAGCTGGAAGAAGCAAGCAATAGACTTTCCCCTCGAGCCTCCTGAGGGAGCATGGCTCTGTTGACACTTTATTTTGGACCAGTGATACGGATTTTGAATTTCTGGCCTCCAGAATAATTTTATATTGTTTCGAACTACATAGTTTGTGGAAATTTGTTGCCTAAAAATGTGGAAGTGGTTTTGAAGTTGGAGGTTTAGAGGTTGGAAGAATTCTGAGGCATATGATAGAAAATGCCTAGACTGCTTTAACAAAGACTGTTGGTAGAAATATGGACTTTAAAGGTGCTTCTGATTAGGGCTTAGACACAAATGAAGATGTTACTGGAAGCTAGAGGGAAGGAGGTCCTCGTTGTCTAGTGGTAGAAAACCCGGGTGAATTGTGCCCTACAGTTGTGTGGAAGGGGGAGCTTGTAAGGGTTGAACTTTCATATTTAACTGAAGGTGTTTCTAGATAAAGTGTTGAGTACAGTCTGCTTTCCTCTGGCTGTTTATAGTTAAATTCAAGGAGATAAATAGAGGAAATAACTGATAAGTAAAAAGGAATGAGCACTTGATGTTTTGGAGAAAATTTTAGCCTGTCTGGATTACAAAAGATGCTGAAGTTGGTTATTACTGTTAGAAAAACTCTCTGGAAAGAAGGCCAAGGGTATGGCTGGACAACCATTTGCTAGGGCTGAAGAGATTATGTATGTGACTCATAGGTTCCCTCAGCCACTTTAGCAAATGGCAGGAGTAAATGAGATTATCCAGGAGCCTCTTGTCTAATGGCCTGCCAGATGTGGGAGACCCACAGTGTTTTCAAGGATGCTATATCTGCAGAAACACTGCCAACTTGGACTGAAAAGGACAGAGGGAGGACACAATGATAAAAAGACTCTTCAGACTCCCAGCAGACTCCACTCATAAAGGAAAAGTGATATGAGGACAGAACAGAGAGAGATTTGAAGATGCTGGTCTTGAAGATTGGAGCAATACACATGCAAGCCAGGAAATCCTGGCAGCCAACAGAAGCTTGAAGAGGCAAGGAGCAGATTCCCTCCGAGAACCTACAGAAGGAAGGTGGCCCAGTCAACACCTGTTCCAGTGATAATGATTTGGGACTTCTCTGCCTCTGGAATAAATTTCTGTTCTCTTAAGGTATCCAGTTTGTGCTACTTTGTTAGAGTGGCTACAGGAAACTAATGGAAAAAAAAATTGGGAAAAAAATGTGCCGTTTATACTAGAGTGAGGGTATATAAGTTGAAAGAGCATAGTATCTAGGATAGTTAATATTGATATATTTATACATTGTAAGAAACAGGCAAATACGGAGTGGTGCCAAATGTAAATGTCAATTAAATATTTTAATTTGAGGGGCGCCTGGGTGGCTCTGATGGTTAAGCTTCTGGCTTTGGCTTAGGTCATGATCCCGGGTTTCTGGGATCGAGCCCTGTGTCAGGCTCTCTGCTCAGTGGGGAGTCTGCTTCTCCCTCTCCTCCTGCTGCTCCCCCTGCTTGTGTGTGCTCATGCACGTGCACGTTATCTTTCTCTCTCTCTCAAATAAATAAAATCTTTTAAAAAATATTTTAATTTGAAATGAAATGGTGGGGAAGTTATGGAAGGATGTTTAATCAGTGAGACTTGTTTCCAGTTGATAAGATAAAAAGCTCATTTAAGGTTATGTTGATGTATTTTGGGCAACAATTATTTTAAAACTTCCTGGGCATTAGTGTATTGGCACCGTATAGGGTGGCTTGAAGGACAGAATGTCAACCATAAACCACTGAAAGCCAGTCAGAAGATGGGGCTTGACTTGATAAGGTGGCTGTAGAAACTAAAGAGAGAATGAACTTGGTGAGTGATAAGGGAGAGGGAAGGGGAGTACTGAAGGAGGAAGTGGAGGAAAAAGGAAGGGGAGAAAATCTGGTGTAGGAACCAGAGAAGATGCCATCATGCTGACAACCCAAGTGTCAGCAGGCACTTAAGAAAACTTCCACAAAAGGGAATGAGTGACCAAGACAAACAACTGACTTGAAAGAAAAGAGAATTTAGGGTATAGAAGAATAAAAGAACCATATCTGGATGAGATCATTTTTTGTGAAATTTTAGGACATAAATGATAAAATCCTGAAGGTATGAGATTGCTCTTTTGGCAATTTTCCAGAGCAGTCTTTCCAGAGCTCTGGGGGACAGGGATTCTTATGCCGAGTATCCCATACCACTCTCAATTGTCAGTTCCTTCTTGAAGCCATGGTCTCCACGTCAGGTAAATGTAGGCTCTCGGGAGATACTACGTAGTGAAGTTCCAAAAATATATTTAAGATTATAAATATATTTAACAACTGGGTAATTAAATTGAGAAGGAAAGGGGCTAGGAAGAGTGGCTGGGGGTAGGAATTCTCTTCAGGTGGTAGCTAATAATATCCTGTAATGGTAGTATATACTGTAAGGAGAGTAACTATCAGAATAACCAAATTGCCATTGGTAGGGATTGCTTTTTTTAATCCTGTGTGTTATTTTTTTAACTTTGTACATTAATAACTTTAGAAAATTTTACTGATCCATAGTTTGCTGAGGGTCAGAATTTATATCAAATTTCGTTTTAATGTTTTTTCATTGCTTACCTAAAGTGGGCTACACGTGTTATAGAGGGGAAGATGAATCAAAGAATTAAAATTTATAAATGGCACAGTGGAACAGGATGTGTGTGGGAAAGTTAAAATGCAGAAATCCACATTTCTGAGTAGTGGCATGACTTCCTAATTGTAGTATTTCTCATTCTTACCGTTTCCGTAATCACTTCTGATAACAAATATTTCTCTTTGTATTTTTAAAATTTTGTAAAATTTCATATATATTTTTTAAGTAGAGAGTAGTAGATTTCAGCATCCTTATTTACTGAAAGAAACTGCTGCTAAGGATCACCTTGATGTACAGTATTATAGACAGTGTAAGAAGGAGAATGCTTATTAGAAAAGTAATTTTTTTTAATGATTTTTTTTTTTTTGAGAGAGAGAGAGATGGTGAGAGAGAGAGAGCACAAGCGGGGAGGAGAGGGAGAAGCAGGCTCCCCAGTGTGGGGCTTGATCCCAGTACCCTCAGATCATGACCTGAGCTGAAGGCAGATGCTTAACCAACTGAGCCACCCAGGTGCCCCAGAAAATGAGTAATTCTAATAAAGGCACTGGGCCCTCTGGATAAAGGGGGAGTGGGACAAAAGGTACTGGGAGAGTAAATAGGTCCTTCTACTAGAATGGTGTATTTTGCTTTCATGTATTTCATCTCACCAATCACTCGAGTGAGGTGTAAGGTTGAAAGCCACCTTTGCGAGGGTTCTGGACTTAATGGCCTAGGAAGGCCGACCCTAATTTCATGGCTCTAGGATTGTGGATGTTAGCTTTCTCTTGGGCCTCCATGATGTCCATCATGTAATCCTTGTAGGAGAGCTTAGTATTGTTTATCTGTATGAATACCATATACATACCCCCTCCCCCCCATTATTCGGAATAGTTCTTTAGCATACATTTGAAACAACAGAAGGGTAGAGGGGGAGCAGTGGATATTCTGACAAGTGGAGTCATCAGGAAGGAAATGGCATGTCAGACAGATTGCAGAGGGAGGCTAGGGTTTAGAAGAACACCTAGCAGATAAGGTATAGGGTCAAACCTCACAGATTGATTTTCATCATTTGAGAAGCACTATATTAAAATAGTAGATGGCTTTGGGTTTTGCTCAGCTAGTCTGTTTGTTTTAGCCCTGGTGTAATTGAATAGCATTTTTGCTTCTTTTAAAGCTATAATGGAATAAATTACAAATATTTATACGTAAAGACGGGATATTCACCTGCCCACTTTATTTTTAAAAATCATTTCATTATCAGGTACTTCCAATAGGCACTATATGCTTAACACTAAGGGAAAACCAGAGAAATTACAGCAACCCTTCCACATACACGCACTTTTATCTCCTCTATTTGTAGACCTAAATGAAATTGAAACTTGCTTTTTCTTTACCCAATCTAAAGTTAATTTCAGTGCAGAATTAGTATTTCCAATCTATGAAGGAAATGACTTTGCTTTAAAAATCTTGTTTTTAATTTAGGTAATGTGATCACATCATTCAAATTTATTTTTTAGAAAAATAACTGGTTATATCTTTTTCCCCCATCCACCTACTTTTCATTGCCATGTCCAAAAGGTATATTCGATTATGTTTTTTGTCTTTTTTAGTGTTTAAAATGCGTATTTTGGCAGATACAGATATATGTATTTTTATTCTCCCCTTTTTGCAGAGAAATCGTATACTGTATATACACTATTCGGGACTTAGTTTTTCTTAACAGTGTAACTTAGGGATTTTTCCATTTTAGTATGTAGGGATTCCTATTTTTTTTTTTTTTTAACTACACAGTATTCTATTATATGTATTTTCCATAGTTTTAATAGTCTCATCTTGGGGAATATTTAGGTTTTTCCAGTCTTTTGCAAGCTACGTTGCTTTAAAAAACCTTGTTCAATTTTGCATGTATGCAAGTGTTATTTATAGGATCTATCCCAGGAAATTTATTTGCTGGATAAAAGCATTATGAAGATAGAGCTTTTGGTAAGTAGTGCCAGAGTACTCTTCACGAGATAGTATTGTGTATCTTTGGAATTTGTCAGTATGGTAGGGTGAAAAATACTGTGTAATTTAAATTAGATTTCTCTTAAGGGTTAGGTTGTGATGTTCAGACCCTTCCCTCTTCAAGGTTCTAATCTGCTTTTCTCAGGGCTGAGTGAGAACAGTAGGGAACAGTGAATCTCGGTGTTTATATTCCTAAGGGTTTCCCAGGCACATGGACACATCAAGAGTCTTTACCTTGATTTAATTGCACTTGCCAAACTCTTATCCAAATGTCTGATAATTTGTTAAAACTGGATAAAGTAATTGGCATATGAATTCACTAAAGATGATCAAAGGCAGTTAATTCTTTTCTTTAGTAATTATCAGTGGAAGTCTAAGCACGAAAGTGGTGGTTTGAAATGGATGTACAGGTTAAGGTTTCAGTAGGTGGAAAGAATGGCATGAGCAGAGGGGGAGGTAGGATAGATAAACCAAGCATAATTTGAGAAAGAATAGTATATACACAGTGGGAGCCAGATTATAGAAAGTCTTAAATAGTATGCTCATTTGGGAAGTTAGGCCATATTCTGCGCATGGTAGAAGTCACTGGAAGCTTGAGGGCATGCGAGAACAGAATGATGTTCCAGAATGGTGAGACTGGTAGCATTCTGTAGGGTGGATGAGGATACTGGGAACAGGGAAGTCCTGTGAGGTCTCTAAGGGAGGTGGGGCCCTGCGCTGGTATGGTGGCTGTGCATGTGGAGCTCCAGATGAGACATCTTAGTGGAAAAGACAGCATGAAGGAAGTAATAACCAACTGGTTGGCTATTTGCTTGTGTCAGGGAGGAGGGAAGAGACAGAAGAAAGCTACAGAACACGGGTGGTGGTAGAGAAGGTCCTAGAAAGGACCTAGAAAGGGCTGATTTATTCTCTGGTTAGGTTTGAGGAATTTGAATCTTGGACATGTTGAATTTTGAAGGTACCCGGAGGTCTCCCTGGTATGTGTCCTACTAGCCAGCTGTAGCTTAGGAAATGCAGCTTACGAAAATGGTCTGAGAGATGGGAGATCTATTTTACTTCTCTGTTGGGTTTTCCATCTTGCCTGCCGACCACATTCCCACTTCTTTAAAATACCGATCTTCCTCATCTTTGACCTTTACTTGATTACTGTGGATGTCTCTACCTTTTTGTCTACACCCCCCCACCATCTTGAAGTAAAACAAACCTCTTTGTGTTACTTTGGTATTTAAAAGTCAGGGGTTTTTTGTTTTGTTTTGTTTTTAAACATTTTATGTTGCATACCGGAGTCCATCACCTTTCCCATACTCTGGCATAAAGCCTGTGATGCAGTCACATTGAATGTTACTGTTTCTGAGCAAAAAGCCTATCAGTGGAGACAAACCGGAGTGAACAGGTGGAGAGCCTTAATGTTTTTGAATCACCAGTGTTTCGTATTAAAGAACATGTGGGAGGGGAGAAAATTTTTAAAAGACCTAAGTTCAAGTGAACAGAAGAATGAATAAAGAGGTCGTTAAGCATTGTAGTTCTGACCATCTAGGAAATAATTTTAGTAGAGTAATGGAGATGGAAGCAATGACTTTAAAATCTGACTTTGGGAATAGGAAAGCATTCAGTGGATGCAGTGAATGTTTTAAATTGAGGGTCAGATAGTGATTTTCCTGAGATTTAAAAATTCAAGGTTTGAGCAGGTTTTCTTCAACCTTGGCCCTGTTAACATTTGGGGTTGGATAATTCCTTGTTGTGGGGGGCTGACCTATGCATTGTAGGATGTCTAATAGCATGCCTGTGCTCTGCCCACTAGATGCCAGGAGCCACCTCCTGTTTGTGACAACCAGAATCACCAGCACACATGGCCTAATGTTTCTTGGGAGGGGAGAGGAGGGGTAAAACTGCACGTGGGTGAGAAATAAGGACGTGGGCATGGGGTTTGGGGGAGGCAGAACGAGAGACTTGATGAGGAGGGAGAAGGAGAATGGCCTGAATTTTTTTGGGGTGAAGACAGGAAATGCGTAGACAGCACAGGAAGGAAGTTGGTTCCATAAGACTGAAGGAGTTAAAGGCCCTGCAGAAGTTAATTATGCCAGTGTCCACTTGAAAGTGAAAAGCATTTCATAGTCAGCTAGGTGGAAAGGGTCTTTAATTTTTTCTTCAGAGAAAAGGGTCTTTAGTATTTCTTGGTTGTATATTGACAGTGTAATGTAGCCCCAGTAGGGATTTTTTTCTTACAACTTCGTCTTTCTAATGATAAATCTATGGTAATTGGTAGATAACTTGCTCTTTGGAAAAATTGATTCCTTGTTTCATAATTGAAAATCTCTTCATCTGATACACTGAAGGTGTAGATAAAAATAGGTAATAGGACAAAATCTATACTGATCTTAAAACATGATTTTAGAAATTTCCATTTTCAAAATGTGTTAAGTGCTTTTTTGCAGTATTTTAAAACATTTTTCATAACAAAATCAGAAAATTAGGCAGAATTAATAAGGAGTTCTAATTCCTCAGTGTTTTTTCCTTGATCACTTTTTGTGTGACCTTACGCAGGTAAGTATGTTATTCAACATACTGTTGTTTGTAAGCTGTCACCTGATCTCCCAATATTACTAATAGAAGACATGAAATTCATAGAAAGTTTTAATGTTTACTTTTCACCTTCAGGCTGAAGAGCAGTTGAGAATTGTTGAAGAACAAAGAAAGATTCATGAGGAAAGGATGAAACTAGAACAAGAGCGGCAACGTCAACAAAAAGAAGAACAAAAAATTATCCTGGGCAAGGGGAAGTCCAGGCCCAAACTGTCCTTCTCACTAAAAACCCAGGATTAAATTGCAAACTCTGAACTTTTTACGAAGAAAAATGGAAAAACTTTGTATGGTAGCTTCATGTTGAAGTGGTTTTTTGTTTTGTTTTTGTTTTTGTTTGTTTTTTTTTTAATTTGGAAAATCTGGAAAAGTTAGCTTGTTCTAATAGGGGCTATGCTCTGCATTCCTTTTTTCCCCCCTTAACTTCCATTAAGTCAGATCCTTATCAGATCATTGTTGTCTTCTAGAAAGTGATCTATTTTTCACCTGTTTGAATTCTGTGTTAGTGGTCTGAAGAAGAGCAGATCACTTCGTAAACTGTGGATGGTCTGATAAGGTTTTTACTGACCCATTGACTTCAGAGTTATACTCTGTCTATTACATCATAATGCTGGTTTTGCTGACTTTTTGTTTTTTTATATATTTATAAAAAAAGAAAAAGTTGGAAATTGCATTGGAAGCTCCCAGGGTGTTATTGGACCTGTGTGGTGTATTGTTAAACCAGTGTCCTTGTGATACTGTTGCTCTTGATGTTCCTGATACAGGTAAGGAAACAGTCGGTCAGCTCTGGTACAAAATATATATACAGTTCAGTATTGTGTCTGTTCAGTCTGTTTTTATTTCATTGACAAAATCAAACCAGCATTCCCCATTGTGTAAATAAATGATTTTGCTGAATAAAGTAAAGTCTTAAATTCATATGTTGAAGCAATTTTTTTTAAAGTTCTGTTAAGTCTTAAAGAGGGTGGTTTACTTTTTGATGGTCAACAGTTTAGAAATCCTAGAACTATGCTATATTTCCTCATTTATACTTTTAATGTAGGATTTATATGTACATTAAATATACTCATGAACTAGTATTTAATGGCTATTTTTACAAATACCTAATTTATGCTGCTATGGCAATTAAGACATCAGTATTACCTGTAAGAAAGATTAAGCGCCCAGAAGATGATTTAAATTCTCAATCCTGTGCCTCTGTTTTAGGATAGAAGTATTACTACCACAAATTATACTTAATAAAAGACTAGAAAAATGCTTCTAAAAATTTATAGAATCTTAGATTATTTTCAAAGTGGGCCATCAGAAAGAACTTAGCTTTGTACTTTCACAAAAGGCTAAGGTAGTCAAATCCTCTTCAATGTAGGGTACCTGCACGTTTATTTTCAGGACAAACACATTTAAACTTCTTACGAGTTTTTGTTTTGTTTCTGCATGTGAAACCTTATGGATGACTTTTATACACTAGACTCTGCCTCATTTATCTTTACATATGTTTGTTTTAAGTCTACTGGTATTAAAACATTTATTGAAGAAAGCGATATACCTGAGATGCATAAACATGTCATCAAAGTAGAATGTTCTCCAGTATTTTTAAGACCATTTGATCACTCTTTCCAAGTGAAACATAAGTTAATGAGATGACTAAATGGTAGATTATTTTGTGTGTGCATGTTAAGAAAATGCTATTGCTTTAGTTAGAGCTCTTCAGTGAGTCTAATTGTGGTAAGGAACAATACTATCAGTTTAAATATCCTTAAAGGTAGAATTTTAAGTAGGCATGAACTGTAGTGAGAACTGACTTATAAACATGATACCTATTACTCTAAAACAATCACTTTATTTACCTAAAGAATATAGGTTGCTTATGAATCTTTTTTTTAACCTTTAAATATAGGTTAGCTCTAATTATTTCATGATTTTTTTTTTTTAATGTAACTTTTTTTTGCTGCAGATCCATTGTTCTTAGGCTGTGTATTCAAGTTTTGGGAAATGTTTACTTAAAATTGTTTTGCTCTTCAAGTGTTATAAACATTGTATCTAAGAGAGTAGCCTGGACTTAATATTTGAAATTAGTTTATGCGTGCCTTTTAATTTTTAAAGAATCTCTTACTGCCACATATGGTGTGAAATCACAGTAAGTTGCTTAGTGACATCGCAGTATCTGCTTGCTGTTGGAGACTCTCATCAGATACTGAAATTGTTCCTG
Organism: Leptonychotes weddellii; assembly: GCF_054177405.1. Taxonomy (NCBI): domain Eukaryota; kingdom Metazoa; phylum Chordata; class Mammalia; order Carnivora; family Phocidae; genus Leptonychotes; species Leptonychotes weddellii. Next base: position 171,326,197 of record NC_138371.1, on the reverse strand, counting down.
TGCCAGGCTACAGGAAAGAGGATGTAATTGTTAATAAAATACACCCAATCTTTCTGTGCTGCAACAATGTGTAGTAATTTGTTTTCTTCATTTGTTTCCACTGCCTTTGTATACGTATTATAAAAGTTCAAATTCTCTCCCAATTTATTAGCAGTTCAGATGTTCCCTAATTTATTAAATATGCCTTTATTCACAATTTGTTTTTTAGGTTATTCTTAATGCATTATAGAATTAACTAATGACTTGTTTATTTTTATTCCAGTATTTAAAATATGTAGTTATTGGATTTTTATTGTGGAGTTTGCAGAATTATCAATTATATAAATGAAACCTTTAAATTAGCTTGGTGTGAGGACTCTTTAATGCTTGCAAAGAGGGGAAGGGGTTTGTAGTTAAAGATTTACTGCTCCAGTTTCCCTTATGAAGATGTAGCAAAGTAGGCCCTGTCTTCAGTTAACTACCCAGTCATGTAGTTACGCCTAGTATAGGTCTACAGCTATTTTGTATGGCCACCAGTATTTTAAAAATTTTCAGTGATGTTGCACCTCTTTTTAATTTTCCAGATTAAAATAAGCATAGAATCCTGGCTTGTTGAAGCCCATGTATCATTTCTGATACCTCATTTTATATTAAGCATCCTCCACTTGTCACTTAACTAAAATTTCTCCAAAGCTGTTACTATTAACTAGAGCTTCTGATTTCAGTTATCTTAATTTTCTGCTCTTTTACACCCAGAAACCTCCGTTTTGGATTACTAGCCATGAGAATTTCTGAAGACAGGATATCTTCATGTTTGAGACTTGCCATTCTCTCCAGGAGTCTCAGGAACACTCAAATGCCAGAATGTTACTAATTTGTGAAAGGACCACTAAAGGGAGAAGAGCCTCAATCTAGGAGTCTCGAATGGGTGTTGAAGCCCAAGCAGTAGGTCCTACTTTCTCATTGGTTGAATTGGCCACTTAGCCTAGATGCCTTTATCATCTTTGTTATTCCTGTTTTTTGTTCACTCCTCTGGTTTTGTTTTTCTGAACATTCAGTTGTCTGGAATTAGAGTTGCTACTGGTTCAGTAATCTAGAAGATTTGCACTTGCTAATGCACTGCACAGTACATTTTGAAGCAGATTTGTCATTGGTTTTCAGATGATGAGATCATATTGATCTGATATATTGTGTATCTGTAGTTACTACAGTAACTGATACGCAGAAGATTGTTCTTTTCCAAAGCATCCAGTGGTTGGATCAGAAGATGTTGGAACAGTTGTATTTTATATATGTATTTCTTTAGACATATTACTGTGAAGCCAGTAAGTTAAAAGAGTAAAATTTTCAATGGTCCGGCAGTTTCACGCTCGCTCAGGAATTCCTAATTGGGGGTGGGGGGGGTGGGTGCTGTGTGTTTAGGAGTGTCACTACAGCTCGTGATTACTAAACCTGGCTTACGAGCATTAGAATAAAATAGGTTTATTCTTTGTATATGTTTGAATAATGATTTTCTTCCTCATTTTCCAGGCTTACGGAAATGCAGTATGGGTTGAGGAAAAAAAGTAGCAAGGAATTTTAACAAAGGAATACATAATTGCAGCCTCTTCTAAGTGCTGTTGAATATCTTACTGTAAAGTGGGATAGAGGGCACAAAAATGGTTTTATGGACCCATAACCTATTAATCTCCTTACGATTTCCATTAGTGATATCCTTTATATGTTCAAAGCAGAATTTAACTTGTTATTATAATGGTGTGTCTATATTGTCAGTCTACAAAGTGGGAATCCTGTGTAGAGAGGTTAGAGTTAGTATTAATGAGTGGTAAAACCGAAACTGCACAGCTTTTAACCTGTTTATCTCCAAACTACCTAAACCAATTTGGAAGGGTGACAGGAGTTTGGCCCGTTCTCTAAAACCTGTTGGTTTGCAACTCAGGAAGTGAGATTTCATGCCAAGTGCTTAAGTTAGTTGGAGCCATAACTGTACTCTTTCCACATATGCTCATTTTGCATTAATAATATAAAAGCAATGATCGATTATAAATGAGATTTAAATGAAGCAATGATCGATTATAAACTAGAGATTTAAATGACTACTGTAGTGGAAAATAATGGTATTTTAGTTCCATAAGGGATATATTGTTAACAGTTGAGAAGGTCAGTTGTCACCAAACTTCCCAAAGGGAAAAATGATGTTATTTTGAACCAGAGCGCAATGTAGTAACTATCCCTACCAAACTCCTAAATATAGGTAGATGCTAATTTAAGGTGTTTCAGTGTGTAAGCTGAACTTTAGAAGCACATGATGCAGGAGTGTACGGCAAAGTTTACTGAGAAAAGACTTCACTTTTGTTTTGAAAGGTCTTCCCTTTGAGGAATTTGAGCAGTATCATTTGCAGAAGAGTCCTGAAAATTAACGGTGACTTTTATGAAATAAACTGCATGCAATGGCAGGAAATCTTAGTAGAGTCTTACAGCTACATAGAAAGTCTATGGCTTGGACAACATTTACTCAACATGTATATCAAATTTCAGTAATTTTTCTGTAATGTTACATTTAGATAAGGCTTTTGTTCTTTGTTTTACAGAAGTTATGTTAAAGATGTCTTTTGAAGTACACCTAAGAATTGATGGATTACTATACAAGAAACAACCATAAGGTCTAAAGACTAAAGCATGCATAGGAACTCAAAAGGGGCAGGAATATGACCTTACTAAGGTGCATGTACTAGGGCGAAATTGGCTGCCATCTTAATTTTTTAAAGCGAAATTACCTAGCTTTACATTTGCTACTTCATCATACATTTATTCAAACATATTTCTATCAATTTTTATTGACTATCTGGAATTCCCCAAATTTTTATTAACTTAAGAAACAAAGTAACTTGCTCAACTGAGATAAAACTTCATTTTTTTTTTTTTTAATGTGTGGGTGAAGATGTGCTGGTAAAATCGTGGATTTTCAGAAATTACCACATTTCTCCTGACAATTTAGTCACAAAATGAAGTCAAAGTACAAACATGCATTAAGCTGATGTGATAGGTTCTTTCTGGTTTGGCATGCATTAAAATTTCACCTTTTGTCTTGTACATGCTGATGTAACAGTTTTTGCGTAGCATTGTATGTACAGTAGTAGACACTGATGGCTTGAGGTGATGCTTTTAATTACAGTTGCCCCTTGAACAACTTGGGTTTGAACTGCATGATTCTATTTACACAGGAATTTTTTTTTCAATAAATATAATACAGTACTGCAAATGTATTTTCCTTATATTTCTTAACATTTTCTTGAGCTTGCTTTAAGAATACAGAATATACATAAAACAACAAAATATGTGTTGGTTGATTTTACATTATCGCTAAGAGTTCTGTAGTTAAGTTTTGGGAGAGTCCAAAGTTAAACAGGGATTTTTGACTGGGGTGGTTGGTGCTCCTTACCCTCTCCCTCGTCCCCAGGTCAACGGAACTGAAATTACCATCTCAACAGCAGTGGAACATTTTATCATCTTGAAGTTGTTACTGCTGATGTTTTTCACCTAGTCTTCTACAGATAAATTAATCCTTATTTACTGAAAATAAATTGATGAATATTCACACTCTAGTTATACCATAGGAATCTTTGTGTAGGACTTTATTTTTTGGTCAAATACACTTTGTTTAAAAAAGAAGCAGTTTTTACATGTACATTTACATTTTCCCCAAGGCAAAATGCTTTGGGTGTGTGAATATCTGATTTACTAAAAATGGAAGCTAGGGTTATTTTCAGACAATGCAAATTTCCTTTATTTCCTCTAGTTTACTTGGAGAGAGGATGTAGGAGCTAAGAGGTCACCAACTTAAACTTCACAAAAGAAATTCGCCAACTATGAAACATGGTACTGAGATACTCATTTCTTGTAGAATATTAAGCTCGCTTTACATTAAATTTCAAACGAATTCCTTAAAATGTTTTAGGCTTACTAAAAACCACTCCTTTTTTACCCTTGTGACAAAGTTATGAATAATACCACCTGCCCCTTCCTGGTATTTTAGTCCTCATGGGAATGCCCATGACTTCAAATCGGTTTGCAATCTTTGAGCCTTTTTTTAAAAAAATTATTTCCTCAAATTGGAGGCTTATTTTTAAACTAGCTAGCAAATAGGGAAAATGAAGTCGTTTTCAAAGATTTACCTGGAGTAGTATAAATGTATTTGTTACCTCCCGTGCCTTAGTGTTTTCGAGCGCAGCAAACTAGTCCTAACAAAATGTCAACACTCCAGGGTGAAATGTACATTAGCTTATGTTTACTATTTCCAAAAAGGAATACTTACTAAGCCGTAAAAATCTTCGAACTTATAAAGAAGAGTGAGAGAAACACTAGTATCTAAATGAGATGTTTTACAATATATATTTTTTAAATTTAGCTTAGTAGATAATTTAGCTAAAGAAATACAATTTGTAGGAATACCGTCTGGTTCCTTGCGTTTGAAACATTAAAGAAATCCTGGAGTAGACAGGATTTTTTTAAAGCATGTTGTGGGTATACGGCATATTTTATTTTTTTCAAACTGTGACTTGTACATTAGTACTGTGCCCTACCGCCGCCGAATTCTCCCTGCTGTTGGTCATTTTAGAAGCTTCTGCTTCGGGCTTTCTGCGGGGTTGGGTTCCCGGGGTTCTGGTTCCGGGTGGGCGGGCTGTGGTGCGCTCGCGGGGAAGTCAGGCCGGCCGCTAGTGGGCGCTGTGGGTCCGTGGAAGCCGTCGACGCGGTGGCGCTCGTCCAAGGCGTTCTTTAGGCAAGGGCAAGCACTTGCCGAGAACCACAGTGAAGAATTCCTGCCACCTCTCCATTTGGGCGCTATTTGTCACCGTCACCCCTAAACTCTCGGTCACCTTGGGGCGGCGTGAGTGTGTCCCAGAGGCTAATTAAGAAGAAGGTCCCGCGGCGGGCGCGGGTATGCCAGCGACACTCGGCAGGGAACGCCTGGAGGTTCTGCCTTCCCGGGAAGCGAGGAGCGGAGGGTGCGGGGCCAGGATGCCTGTGCCCCATTGTCGGCAGCCCCACCGGCTCCACGTCCCCGGGGGTCGTTTTGCATCTCTCGGCCCCGTTGACTTTGGTCCGGCCGCAGCTGACGTTAGGAACCGAAATCAGGTGTGTAACACATCGCTCAGAGGCCTGCTGGGGGCAGCGAAGGGATGCGCGTGCAGGGGGGTGAGCCAGTCTTGCAAAGGAGAGGCTCCACTGAAAGGAGGAAGACCCGCGGAAAAACCCACTGCCTTCCGCTCCGCAGGGAAAGTTTCGCCCTCGACGTTGTCCCTCTGATGAAGTTAGAACACTTGCCGGGCAATGCAGGCGCGTGCTGCGCTCGGGGACAGGTGGCCCCGTGCTGTCCCAGCTCGCCTCTCGGCCGTCCCTAACTGCGTCCCCACCCCGCCGCTGGAGGGGCGCCGGGTGCACGCGCAGGCCACCCCCTCCCCTTTTTGGCGGTCCCGGCTATGCTCCCTTTGCGCCACCGCCCGGGGCCGGGGGCGGGGCTCACCTGTCAGACGGCGCCCCGCCTCGCGGCGCCCAATGTCGGGCGGAGGCGGATGACGGACGGGCCGGCCGCCCAACCGGCGCGCGGCTGCTGGGCGGCGGGCCAATAGGCTGCGCGGCGCGGGGCGGGGCCCCGCGTTTATAGTGCTCTGACAGCGCGCCGGCCGCGCTGACTCTCCTCGGCGGGGACGGCGGCGCCGGCCGGAGCTGGGAGCTGCGCGCAGAGAGGGTCCCGGCGCCCTCCCCGCACACAAAGGCCCGTGCGCGTCCGGCGCCCGCGGCGGGGACCGAGCCACTCCTGCCTGCTCCGCGGGCCGGGAGCCGCGAAGATTGAGGAGGCTTCCGCGCGCCTGGAGGCGCCCCTCACCGCTCCGCGCTCCGCGCCCTGGGACATGGAGCCGCGCCGACGCGGCGCCCGCGCGCTCGGGCCGCTGCCCGCCCCCCTGGATCTATAGTGCGAGGTGGCCCGCTCGGAGCGCAGCGTCCGCCGCCCGCGCGAGTCGTTTCTCCGCCTTTGTGTCCCGGCCGCGCGCCCTCCCTGCAGCCCGCGCCCGGCACCCTGGAGCCGCACGGGAGCCGGCCGTCAAAGCTGCGTCCGGCGCGGCGCCCCGGAGCCCCGAGCCCGCCGCGCCGCCGTGCCTCGCGCGTGCGCTCCCGCCCCGCACTCTGAGGGCCCCGAGTGGAGCGCCCCCGACCTCGGCGACGGCTGGAGCTGTCCGGCGCGCCCCGGAGCTGCCTGCGGTCTCCCCCTTGTCTGCCCGGAGGATTGGGGCTCCGGCCCGCACCCAGTCTCTCCGTCGTCCGGAGTGTGCGGCGCTGGGAGCGGCTTGGCCATGGCCGCGAGGAGGGACTCCGTGTGGAAGTACTGCTGGGGAGTTTTGATGGTTTTATGCAGAACTGCGATTTCCAGGTCGATAGTTTTAGAGCCCATCTATTGGAATTCCTCGAACTCCAAGTAAGTGGCGTCCGCGATCCCCCTCGGTCCCCGCCTGGGGTCCGCCGCGTCGCGCCGTCCGGGCGGGAGGAAGGGCTGGGCCGCGGAGCCTCGGAGTCTGTTTCTGGAACCCCGGTTCCCCCACCCCAAGTTCCCTGTCCCCCACCCTCGCCACATTTTACTTGATGAAACTCTTTTCGCTCGGCGTTCTGGCCGAAGCGCCCGTTCTAAGGGGCTCCCTCCCCGCCTTCCTTTCCCCATGAGCTCCGGGGCTCTAAGAAACCCCTGGCGGCTCGGCTCGGGTGTCACGTTCGGGAAAGTGTCCGATGGCGATACCTGACCCTCATTTCTTTTAGAGGACGGAGAACATGGCCACAAACAGGGCTGGCCGGCGCGTAGGCGCTGGCGGGCTGCGGGGAGAGGTGGGGATACTGTGCTCTCGAGGAGCCCCGGAGTGCGGTCGGATCCCCGCAGGTGGGCGAGGGCTCTGAGCCCGGGGCAGAGGAGCCCGGAGAAGAGAGCCTGTGGTCCCTTCTCGCCGCCGCAGCGCCCCGGAGCCCGCGCGCCTCGGCGCCGCGCCGCCTGCCCGAGTGTGCGCGGGGAGCTCGCCAGCTCCGCCGGAGAACTCGGGCGGCGAGCCCTCTCCTCCCAGCCGGGGAGACGGGTCTTAGGTTTCTCCCGGAGAGCCCTCTGCACGTCGGCTTCTCCCTTCGTTTCTAAACCAGTGGCCCCGAACTCTGTGCGGTCCAGATAGTTGACTTGATTTTAAGGACGCTTTCTGCAAAAGCTTCAGGCCCTGCCCAGTCGATACAGCTCCTGACGCCTTGGCGCTCGGGGAGCCTGGGCAGGAATGGGATCCTTGGATCTGACTTGCTTTTACCAAACCGTGTAGCCAGGAGAAAGCCAGGCCTCGTGGAGATTAACTTCCAGTGTGAGCTACCAAAATAGAATACATTGAGAATTTAGAAAAGGCGATTCGTCGGTAAGCATGTACGGCCATGGCTCCTAAGTAGTTACCTGTGCATTCAGTTTTGCATCTTAGCTCCTTCTTGGAATACGTTTCTAGTTAGATCCAAAAATACTTTACAGAATCATTGAATTTTAGCCTTTGGAAACTTGGAAAAAGTGTGGAGACATTGGCTGGCTCCTGGAGTAAGCGTTTGAGATCAGAGGGAAAATCAATGGCCTAATTGAAGACAAGCAAGTTGGCCATGGATTTAGGAGTAAAGAGATGGGGAATTGATTTACAAATCACATTTTAATTAAAGAATTATATCCATTCTTTTAAAAGTGGTAAATTTCAAATTCACCAACATGTTTTACCAAGAATTCCCCTTGATAAGGGCAAGAAACGTCACGGCTGTAAATCGGATTAAACACATTCTTGCATGATGCCGGATGGCACTTTCCAACACGGCTCATATTTAAAAGTTACTTCATTGCAGCCTCCCTCTATGCAGCCCGGTCTCGTATGGACCACTCTTTTTCCTTGATTGATGTAAGGTTTGTGTTTGCCGAGAAAGTAGTTGCAGTGACATCTTTACACCGGTCTGGAATTGTGAGGCACCAGGTGGTGCGGGAAAGCGCCGGGCTAGGCGGGCGGGGAGCCCGGGCTGGGCGGGCCGGGAAGAGGCCGGCCAGTGTTCGCTTTGCGCCTACAGAGGTCACTCTTCCACGCGCAATGCTCGCGGCGCCAGTCCTCACCTCTTCCCCCAGGCTGTCTGCTCCGCTCCGCTTTGCACTTTCGCTGACGGATTATTTGGGGAAGCTGATTCCCCCCTCCACCACCACCACCAAGATTTAACATTACACTTAAGACATTCCCATTAGGGCGCCTGGGTGGCTCAGTTGGTTAAGCGACTGCCTTCGGCTCAGGTCATGATCCTGGAGTCCCTGGATCGAGTCCCGCATCCGGCTCCCTGCTCGGCAGGGAGCCTGCTTCTCCCTCTGACCCTCCCCCCTCTCATGTGCTCTCTCTCATTCTCTCTCTCTCAAATAAATAAATAAAATCTTAAAAAAAAAAAAAAGACATTCCCATTAACCCGTCCATTGCTCAGCCCCGTGTATGTATCTCTGCGCTAACTACTTACTACTTGGTGTGTGATCAGGAGGCAGAGTAGAAATACCTACTTGGAAGAAAAGGTAGAGCAGTACCTGTTCCCAGCACGGACATTAATATCTTCTTTTCCTAATGTATTTGGGGTGGGGGGAGGTGACTGCTATTTTACGAACGGTCCTGATGAGCAGCATTCCTCGGTTTTTCTGTGCTGTAGCCACAGACTTGGAGACCTGCTGGAGGCCTGCATTTTGGAGAAGCCTGCCTCCCTGCACTGATGAGGTTTCTGTTGCCATGATTGCTCCGGTTCTCCAGAGTAGAATTTCTTTTAAAATTCTCATGATAATGGCTTGCCTGGAGGACTGGATAATTTGTCCCTGGAAAAGGTCTACTTAAAGTATGCAGCTGAATGCTAGCTCGAGAGATCAGAAAGATTTCTTCCTGGAGGAGTGATATGAAAGAGCCTTTTCTAAGTTGGGGAATGAATAAAAACCCCTAGTGCCAAGGGGTTGCTTTATTTGGGGAAGTTGCATATTTATTTCCAGGGAAAAGTTTGAGTCCCGTGAATGTGATGTGGCAGGAAGGTGATCAGATGCAACTGAGGTTTCACGTCAGTTCCTACGAACTGTGGAACAATTCACTTGTAATGAAGCCGCCATCAGTAATTAGATTTGTTTCATTTGGAGGTCAGCTTTTTTAGCAGGTGGTCGACGTAGGAAGCAGGAGCAGCTGTTTGGATGCAGTGTCCAGAAAATCCTTTGTAAATTCACTGTCTCCATAACTACTTTAATCACACTGTCTGCTGCTCCCATCCCTGAGAGTTTATGCCGCAATCAAAAGAAGTTCTGTGTGCTGAAACATTAGCAACTACCCTGCGAGGTGGATTACTCACATCAGGCTCAGTTGTGGTCCGTTAGGTCGTCGAAGCCTATTCCCCCCCCCCCCCTTTCAACTGGGCAGAGAATAGCAAAGCCTGGCTTTCATTTCCAATTAACGGATGTAGAACAATTTTTCCAAGCATGATGAATAGTTGCCTCCTCTAAAAAATATCCACTTTCGAGTCTGTATTAGTATGGTGCTCTATAATGAATTACACTGACTTTTGTTGGAAATTTCAGTCGAGCCGTAATTTCTTCTGTCTAGGGGTACTGTTTCCTGTGCACCATATACTAGCTAGTTAACAAAGCATTTTGCTTTTCCCATGTCATTTTTTCTCTGCATAATACTGAATTCCTGGTATTGATTGACTTGATACAAAAGAATGGCTGGATAATATCCAGATAACCTGTAATACGTGGGCCCCACCACAGTCAGGCTCTGAATAAATACGGACCTGTCAGAGATTGATAAAATAAACTACAATGGATACTGCTGTTTGAACAGTCCATTCAATACCATATACAAGCCAGCCTGCCTTCCATTGTGTCTGAAATTCTTATTTTTGTAGGTAAACAAATGCACATTCAACACTGATTGAATAGCCCCTTGAACTATGCTCCACAGTTTGCGTTTGGGTTAATCTTGTCGGTTTTAATATAGAGAGAAAAAAGCACAAAGCACCAGGGGTGGAATTGTTAGTCCTTTCCCATCCACATTCCTCACATTTTGTCAGGATGATAAACTAGAGGTAATGGAGTGTCGTTTCACAGGACAGCCGAGCCAGGGAGAACACAAAGACGGAGCTGAAGTGATAGCTCACAACATGCTTGGTCGCCTTCTTTTCAGGCGAGAAGAGAATTTATTTGGGAATCATGTGTCTAGGGACTGCACTTTTTAACCTCGGCAATTATAGCTTCAAGCCTCAGAAACGGGGAGCTGGAGGTTAAGATGATTTGTTAAGCACTTGGTTCTAAATCTTTCACAAAGCGTAGCTGTTGACACTTGTCCTACCAATGTAAAGAAATGCAAATGACTGCCAGTTTCCTGAACGTTTCTGACTCTTGCAGGCAAAGTAGAAGGACAGGTGAATTAGCCATCATCCCCAGACCAGCTAAAAACTACAGATTGGAATGTTCTCTCCAGGTGGAGTGAGCTGAAGAATAATCAGTATATTTGGATTACTTATGGTAAAACCTCTTGTCTGTAAATTTACTGAGGGAAATGCTTTGGTTGGTGGGTCAGTGCGATCATAATCCTCAGAGGGACATGGCAGTTGGAGCAACTAAATCCGGGCTACCTTGCCTTCCACTGAGATGCTTTGGGTAGCTCCCAGGAGGTTGAGTGTGACATCTACCTTAATGTGATGTTTCTCAGAGCGTTTGCCTAATGGGACTCGGTCTGAGCTCCCAGCATGACTGCAGTCATACGTCATAGGAATGGGAGTGGCAGGGAAAGGAAATACGGACTGTAGACCCTCAGCAAAAAGGACTTTTTTCTTTTAAGGAAGGTGATTTCTTTAACATTTTACGAAAACTTTATTCTTAAACTGTTCCATCACAAAGTAGACAAAAAGCAGGGCTCTTGTAAGAAAAATAATGATGAAAATAGTACTCCTGTCTGCCTAATCTCTGCTTTCGTTAGCTGCTGACATAAAGAGCCTGTTTTTCAGGTCACTTATCATTCATCTACATAGATTTGCTTATGAGCTCGGCCTTTGTGTAGCAGAGTAGAGCCTTAAATAGGAGTGTTCAACTGTTTAAAATATTTTGATTAAAATATGCAGAACCCATAGAACTATAAGCTTCTAGTCAGGAATTAGCTCTTTCAGGGAAGAGCTCCCCCCCACTTTTTTTTTTTTTTAGGGGTGGGATTAGAATGGGGTTGGGAGAGGGATAGAAGAAAAGCAAAGAGGGAAGGATGGCAAATGGGACAGTGTTCGAACAGCTTGGAAAAACTCCTGTGGCTTCATTGTCTCTGTAAAGCCAAAGAATACAAAGACATAAGCAACTCAGCCCTTCTCCCATGATGGAAAATGTAAACCGTTGACATGGCCCCCTGTTTAACTTGTTTAATTCTTGTTTTAAATTCAGTGCTACGCTAGCCGTGTGAACTCTGAAGATTTCTTTAGTAATCCATTTTGTAGTTCCGAATCAAAAACAAAGTGAAAGGGTCTGACACAATTTGCTTTTATTTTTAGGCAAATCAACCCTGGTCATAGTTAATAAGGGGATTACAACCCAGACTCGGTCTTTACAGATGTAATGTAAATCAAGGGCAGAGTATAAAGAAACTGATCCCTTTTGATTGAAGTACGGGAAAAAGGCATAGAGGAACTGGCAGCCGTAATCTGATTGTATGGCAATAAAACCACCATTTTCTGTCTTTCAGATAAAAATAATGTGGTAAATCCATGCAGTTCATAAGATGGAAAGGCAGATAAAGGGGGAAGCCATGGCAACATATAGATTAGCTTGATGTTGGAAATGACACGTCTCTGAAAAGGGTGTAGAAGCGAAGATCCTTGCTCCAGGCTGTTGGTTATTATGTGAGAACCACACAGACTTGGAAACTCGGATTAGAAAGTATGAAAGCCCTACTTGTGGCCCGGGATGGTGAAAGCAGGAAAGAAAAGCTGCTCAGTTCTTGCTCATTGGTGGCGGATAATATGGCGAAGGTAGATTTCATTGGCTGCCTTTTTTAGAGGTTGAGATATGGGGCTGATTAAAACTTCAGATCACTGCAGTTGTTAAGGCCTGCAAGATTTTCCTTTTTAACTCCTGGCCTGACAGCGGCAACCATTCTGTAGGATTAGCTGCACTTGGCGGTCCTCGCCTTAATCTATTTGGGCTTCAGGCAGGGCCATGCTGGGCAGAAACAGAGACCAGAGGGGAAGGTAGGGCTGGAGCTCCACGCAAAGAAAGAGACCTTTGGACTGTAGCCATGTTTCAGACCCAGCGCCATCTCACACCGCGTGGGAGAAGTGAAGGTAAACAGTACCCATTGTCCCTCTCCCTCTGCCAGAGAGCCCTTCCCCGAGTTTTGTCCTTCCCGCCCTGGAAAAGAATATATAATAAAATAAATAAAAGGGGGGGTTTGTTTTCATTCAAATCAGCGGTAATCCAATCTGACCAAACCAAGGGGCTCTGTATTTTACTCGTAAATGTGAGCCTTAACCTTGGAGTTGAATGGGATGGGCTCCCTTCGTGTAAAGACAGGATTAGAAAATGTTAGCACTGCTCGGCTTTAAAGTAAAAAACCAAAAATGAATCAGCATGCCTGGAATCTTACTGCCCTGTGTCTTGAACAAGCTTGTGAATCAACTGGACTTTTGTTTTTGCCTTCCACACTCTCCATTTTGGTCATTACACAAAACGAGCCATTGAAACCATGATTGGGTTACATTTGGAGTGACATCCACAATTGGGTCAAGCCAGAAAGGAAATATTTGCTTTATTGCCTCCTACTTGGTGTTTTAGAAAAGTCTCAGCATTTCCTTAGGAGAGTCTGAAAACTCTTAAGACACATGGACAATACTGGCCACTACAGACACCCCCAGTGTCTTGATGGAGTGGATCAAGGGTGTTCCCCGTGCTGTTCTCTTAAGAGCAACGTGGGGCCTTTCTAGACTAACTCGTTCTGTGTCTAAGATCTTCATCAAATCTCGGTATTCTCTTTCAGACCCATTGCATTGATTTGGTTCCTAATACTCAGCTGACTCGACCCTCTGTTTGGGGCAAGGATTTATCGCCTTTGTTGGCTGCTTTTCTGGTCGTTACAATGTAGCTTTCACAGATCCAAAACATTTAAAGACGATTGCCCATGCACTTGGCCATACCCAGTGCCAGCAACTTTACCTTCCTTTCTAGTCTAATTCAGTAACCTATATCAAAAGATCCATTGCACTTGTCTAGAGTCACCAAAGAGAAGGGACACCCCCTAATTTACAAGCTGGTCACATCCAAGCACCTTGCATTCTACATTTGACAATGATTGCTAATGGCCCATTCAGCTAAAGTATTTGCTTGTTAACAGGGAACAGAGCATGATAAATGTCCAGCAAGCTTGCGGCCTCCTTCAGCTTTTCAAATGCAGACTGGTGCATATTTATGGCAGGCAAATGACAAAAGAAGACGCTGAATTGCCCTGGCCTCCAGCTTTCTACTAGGAACAGGGTTAAAGTGATTAGAGAAAGAAGCAGGGGAGTCTGGCCTCCAGTTTACTGACCGTCCCGCAGCTTTCAGCTTCCCGGTCTCCCTGCAGAAACGACTGCAGAGGTGCTGGAGATAAGGATGGTTGGACCGGGTGCACCAGGGGGAAAAGGAGGTGATCGGTGATATAGTGTTTTCCATGCACACTGGATGCCAGGTGAACCTATATCTCGTGCTCCCGCAGAGAATCAGCAGTGGTTCTTTATGTTCCTTTTCCCGTATAAATTCAAACGTGTAATTCTAGTTCAAAGCATTTTGTGACTGGTGAGTGCATACTTGCTGATTTAAAAAAAACAAAAACAAAAACAAAACATAGTAGGAGAACGCTCCATTAAAGAAAAACAAGTTGTTTCTGCCTTTAGTATCTCTACGCAGAACATGAAGGAAGAAAAAAGGATTGTAGTGAAGTATTAATAGTTTGCTGTTTTGTTCCTCTAAAAGTACGGCTAGGAAGGTTCTCACAACTCAGTAGTGGGCAGACATTCAGGATGCTCGGAGTGAACCACCGAGGATCGGCTTTGCTTTGAAAACTTTGTTTTCTTCAGTACTATAGGTTCTTCATGTTTTCTATATAGAAATGATTAAACAATCCAATGTATTTTCTCAATTTAAGTTCAGCTGCCTCCTTTAATTACAGTCCTTGTATATAGGTCTCCCAGTACTTGCTGGGCAAGTCTCTGTGGCCCCCAAGGCATTCCCCTGTGCTTTTCATGTACTGATTCCTCCCAAATCAGCCCAGAATAATTATGAGTGCTACTCTCATCTTTGAAACCAGTAGAGTCAACGTGTTTGTATTGGAGGAACGGGATTATGGATGGTCCTAAGGCCTTAGCTTGTTTGGTAGTTGGGGGTGTGGGTGGGTGGGTGTGTGTGTGTGTGTGTGTGTGTGTGTGTGTGTGTGTGTGTGTGTCTCGGGTGCAACACCTGCTGTCTGCCCACTGGTGCTCCCCAGCCACACTCCCTGCAGGGTCCCTAACCTTAGAGTGTCTGAAGTGCTCCTTTCCCTTTCCAGCATCTGAGGACCAGAGGCACAGCATAGTGAAATGCATCTGAAACTTGGTGCTTGCTTTTCCTGCGAGTTGAGCTGGCTCACTGTGGCCTGAAACATTTGCCCTGGACTAGAACTGTCTGTGAGTGGGGTCGGGCCCAGAATGGGCCTGCCAAAGAAGTTAGAAAATGCCAGTTTTCACGTAACTACCAGAACTAAAGTTGGGGTACATTTTAGATGCAAATAAACTCTTCTAAGCCCTGAGTCCCCCATGGTCTATGGGAAAATGGATCTTCATTATAATGGACTGTCTAATAAAGTTTACAAATTCCCCTAGATGAGTGCCCTCTTTATGACATAGATCAAACATAATTTCTTTAAATCTTTTCTCTGTAATCCCACAGCACTTTAGTTAAATACCTAGGGTCTAGAAAGAACATTATACATATGATTCATATGCAAGCCTTAATCCCCATCATTGCCCTCCCGGTCCCTAAGAGGCTGGGACAAGAGCTGTTGTATTTTGGCAACCTCTATTAGCTAGTGGTGACGTCCAGTAAGGATCAGTCCGATGAACAGACACAATCTAGACGTATATTTATGGCTGCCTATGGTGTGTTAACTTGTCACCTGTTACTAGAGAACTCCCTGCCCCCTGCCAGAGCAATGGCTCTAGAACTTTAGGGCACAGAATCACCTGGAGGGCTTGTTAAAACAGGGCTTTGCCGGGCCCCACCCCCGAGTTCCGGATTCCTGAAGTCTGGGTGGTACTCAAAATTGACATTTCTAACAAGCCCTCAGCTGATGCTTCTGCCCCTCAGAGACCACACCTTGAGAACCATTGCCCTAAATTAACTTCTTTTTTTTTCCCCCCCCTTGGAAACAGCTCAACATTAGCTCATCACCCTCTAAGGCTGTTTTGGAATCTCTGAAGAAATCTGTGGTCCTTGTCTTGCTGCTTTCTGCCCCATTCTTGCCTTGTTGGAGGCCATAGGGGATCATCTAGGTCCCTGAGAAGCTGATAAAGCATTGATTTATTCAACAAGCATTTGTTAACTGTGAGGCCCATTACTAGGCTCTGATGATAGAAAGAACAATCTCTCCCCTCAAGAGACTTAAGTCCTAGGGTGGGGACAGAGAAGGCCTGGCGGAAGTATGGTTACAGTAGGTCCCTGAAATACACCGTAATAAGCAAGTCAAAGTAATAACAGTTCAGCTATGAGCAGTATGTGTGTATCGAGTACACGTCTGTAAGCATCCACAATATTTCATACATCTGAGCACAGCTCAAAGACCGATCCCACAAGTGAGGCAAATAGACCCTGTGGGATAGCTAACCCAGTGATCTCAGCTACCTTTGTGAATATGAGAATCAGCAGTACCGATGGGTTTTTAAGATGCATATGATGATAATGGAAGGGTCAGGCAATTCAATTTAGCAAAGACGACCAAGCAAATGCTATTTTAGTTTAGCAAACAGTACCTGCTTTGGAATCTGGCTGTTCGAGCCCAATCCCAGCACAGCCGGGTTTTTTTCACTGTGTAACTAGGGGGAGTACGCTCTTTGTCTCAGTTATCCTAACTCTAAAATGGAGGCAGTAGTCTAATAGCGCTGAATAAAAGAGTAATAAAATTGTGGTCAGGATTAAAAGAGCTTAGCTCTGTGCTTGGCACAATGAAGCAATAAATGTCCGCTATTGTTAATAAAATTAATTGAATATCTGTGTGCCTGGCTATGGTTCATTTTGCCTACCATATACAAAGAATAAATAAAAACCACATGTTAATAAAGATTGCAACATGGCATGTTCACCTTTTAAAGTTTGTTTTGTTGATTTTGTTCACCTGCCACCCTTCTATTCCTCCTTTAAACCTTTCCTCTTAAGTGAAGCACTTTATTTTCCCCTCTACTGCAAATTCCATGCTCTCCCCTCTGCTCCCTACCCCTAATGCTTTGTTGTAACATTTATAACACTGGAGAAATCCGCTTCCCTACCATGGACTGAGGGGAGCCTGGTCTGAATCCACTTTGTGTGTTCTAGTACTGGATACAGTAAGAGATTGTGTTGTTGAACAGATAAAAGAATGCAGCCTGTAGGGATGGGCATAGTAGCCTCATTTGTGTTAATGTTACATGTTATTTCTTATTTAGAAACCAACTCACCTGGTGGACACAGTTTATTTAACAAAAGTCATAGAGGACTTAGCGTATGCCATATGCTGTTCTAACAGTTTAACAAATAACTGACTCATTCAATGTTCACAGTAACCATCTGAGGGGGGTACTTTTATGATTCCTATAATATCAATGGGGAAACCAAGGCACATTAATTAACTTGCCCGAAGTCCTATAGTTAATAAGTGGTACGGTCTGCATTTGAACCTGATTACTCTGGTTCCAGAACCTGTCCTCTTAATTCTCTGCCTCTCTCTCTTATGCTATTGCTTGGAGTAATTAGAAATCGAGTAACTAAATTAAGCATACATACGTTCATGGAAAACCATGCATACAAGATGGATTAAAAAAGTTTGTGGTGTAATTCTTCCCTTTGTCAGTCGTTATTTATAACCGTTCCTATGATAGATACGCAGTTCTGGATGGACCCTTTGAATCTTTGATAATGAGGTTCTACTCAATGGAAACTAGACAGTTATGAAAGTATATAATAATGCATTTATTGAGTGTTATTCCTTTGACTATTAACATCTTCCTTTTAAAATGTTAAACATTTGATGATTTCTTTGGGAGAAAAAGAGGTCAGATTTTCGAGGAGAGTTGCATTTGGTTAGGTGCTGAGCATGTGTCAAACTAAGGAGGTAGTATGACATCTTTTTTAGAGTCTAGTCACAATTAAATGCCATTTTATTTTGGATTTTGGGATCTGTGCCAGCTTCCAGCTTGTCAGAGCTGAGAAGACTCAAATCAAGTCCAGGCCTATTTCTACAGCAAACTGGGATTCTGGCTTCTTGCCTGTGGATTCATTCAGTATATCCCATCTGGCTTTTGATGTTCTGCAAGTTTGGAGCAGTTTGTTTCAGGAAGCCAAGCAGCCCGGGGTCCTCTTGCCTCCAGAATGAGCCTCTCGGCTTGCTTCTTCTCCAGGACTTAGTGTCCACTTACCTGTTGACAAAGCAGCCGGCTGGAGGTGTCAGCCAGGTCTTCCTTCCTTTTAGAGCTCAGGACCCACGGCGTCCCTCCTAGTTTCTCCATGCCCTGTGCCCTTCAGTTTAATTCAGTCACAGCCTGTTTGAATAACTTAAGAGTATTTAATTTCTGTGCATGTTTGTGTCTTGGTGAGGCTCTACCGGGCTGCTTGTAGTGACTGAGCAGGAACTATACCGTCCTTAGTTACAGTGGTGCCCCACGCACACTTTTATAAGGGACAGTTTGGGGGTGATCTGTGTGGAAGTCTCCAGCCGGTCAGGCTTGACTCTTTTGTGCTGTCGGCGGGACAGACCTGACTGATGTGCAGCCTGCTTTTTTTCTTCCCTCCTCTTCCCTCCTTTCTGGGCTGTCCCAAAGCCATGAGAGGTGCAGGAAAATGTCTCCTGTCTTCTGCACAGCAGACTCGTCCCTGACCCTGCTCCCGAGCCTGGGAAGAAGGGGAAGTGTGCCGGAGGCAGGCGTTTGGGTGGTTGGTTGTAAAATGATTTCGCACAGCCTTGTAACTTTTGTTGGCAGGCTTATGCTTGACTGGCAGGGAGAAGCTGTTCTTATGTGTTCTTGTATCAAGAGAGAACTAAGAGTTTTGTCTCTTCTTCAACCGTACTTATCTAAGTGTTCATTCTGTAATCACACCGATGCCCGTGGAGCACTCTTCTGTGCAAGGCACGGGGGTGGAGGGCTTGGAGTCCAGCAGGAAACTCAACAGGCTCCGTCCCAGGGTCCCACTCCAGCTTGAGGAGCAGGAACTGGACCCCTTGGCGTGCCTCTTTCTCTCAGTGCTGTTTTCCCCACCAAAGGGGAGAGGTTTCATTCACCCATAAAACATGGGTGAATTGTTTTTCTAAACAGGCGAGATTCTTTGGAATTAAAAAAAGTGTGATGATTAGGAACGAAAGGAATGGGCAGGCTCGTTAGAAAAGAGACGCCCTTTGCTGTGCATGGAGATCTCAGCTCCATTCCTTTGCAGCCCGCCCACTCCCCTGTGAGTTACATGTACCTTTCAGCCCTGTGATGTGCTCACTCAGGCCGAGGAGCAGATGGATCTGCAGCTTCTACCTGAGACAACATCGTGAGAACCACCGGGAAGTGGCCCTTGAATTTCTTTCTGTATGAAGGCCACTTTCCTCTCGGGCGCCTCACCTGTAAGTAACAAGCGTTCCACCTTCCTTTATAGACTCTTGCTGAAAGCATGGCTTGGAACAAGACGGTGCAGGTGCAAACAAATCATAGTTGGGAAAGAAGCTCGCCGCGTCCCTTGCCTCCGCAGCTTATGAAATCCCTGTTTCGATAATGGGGCCGGCGTGGATGAGCCAGCACGCAAACGGAGTTGGCCGGAGTGACTCACTTCCCTCTTGCTTTCCCACTGCGCCTCCCGGCACCCCAGCCTTACTCTTTTCAGCTCCCGAGTTTGGCCTTATCTGGCTACAAACTTCACTTTTCTGAAAGTTTTGAGGGGGAGCAGGGGTGCTTAGATCAGTGCCATAAATAAAAACCTGTGTTTTGTTTTGAGGTGGGTGGCTGCTTTTTGTTTTTAATTCCACAGCTGAGATCAACCAGTCTCTTTGAACCCATGCAAAGAAAATGGTGCTGTGTGTCATGTGCTGAACGTCTTGACTTACAGATGCAGATCTCTTCTTTTTTTCTTTTCTTTTTTCTTTTAATTCCAGTATAGTTAACATAGCGGTTTCAGGTGTACAATACAGTGATTGAACAGTTCTATACACCACTTGGTGCTGTTTCAACCTCAGCTGGCTCTAGGCTGGCCTGTGCACTGGAAGTTTTTATTACAGCGGAGCGGAGGAAACTTAAATAACTTGTGTTATTTTCCTCAACGAAAATTTAAACTATGGGAATATTATCTTTGAGTGTTTTAAAATAAAACTTACTTTAGCCACCACTGTTTGAGCATTATGTCACAAATAAAAAACAAGATTAACATCAAAAGGAGTCAGTTTTCATTCAGTTGTGCAGCACTGTAGGCTGTGAAACTTAATATTATTTTGACTCGTGCAGTAATTGTAGAATGACAGGGAAATGGATTAAGTTTAAATACGAGTGCACACAGCAACTACACACAGACCGTCAAATGCAAGGCAAGGTCATTGGCCAGAGTGAGGGCCCTGGCTCTTCAGATTAGGATTTTATAAATAAAACTTCCCTTTAGACTGTAGTTTACTACTTTTTTCAAGTGTGTGCGTAGACAAAGAGGCACAAATACTGTGGCGCCTCACCTTGAAAAGTTGCTCAACTGGTTTGCACACCCATCGGCTCACAGTGCATTCTGAATTTCTGTGCTTCTCATCTTTCTTTTTCTGGAAAAGATTTTGCTTGTCGTTGGTGTGAAGCTTGAAATGCCCCCCCCCCATACACCCCCTGGTTCTCGGGTTTATAACACTTTAATGGCCCCAGATTGTATAGCCTGCTTTTATGCCCCTTTTCTTTTCCTTGAATAAATCAGGTTCATGTTGCAGATGATATTTGTTTGAGAAAAGTGTGAAAGAAGGGGCACCTGTGAAAACCAGTGATTGTCCCAGCACCCCAGACACTTTCGAATTAAAGCAGAAAATGTCAATTAACTCCTCCAGTTACTACCTTATTTCTTGAACGTTTAAAGCCACTGAGAACGAAGTGGTGCACTGGCTTCAAGTTTTAAGGTAATTACTTGCTGCTCCGAGCATCGGTATCTGGTGACCTAATTCTGTATAAAGCTGACACGCTGTAACTACGCCCCACTCTCTCTCTGGTTTCAGAGAAAGTTCGTGCAGAATCTTGTTCTGATGGGAAAGTGCAAAAGGGGGCAGTAAAGTGCTATCCACAAAAAGGAAACTTTTCCCAAGTATTTCTCAGGGTCTCGATATTGCCTGTGTCTGTTGTGGGCCCTGCTTTTATTTATTCCCTTTCTAACAAACTCTTCTCTTTGGGGCATTTAGAGAGAGACAGTCTTATTAAGCTGTGGCAGCAATGTAGTATTCAACGGAAGTAATACCGGAGGAGTATCCCGCCTGGTTTTGAAATTCACATGCGAATTTAAGTCCTGCTTCTGCAGTATTTCTGTTCCCCAGTGCACAGGGTGTTTCTGAAAGGAATCTTGGGCTTCTGTGTTCATGCTCTTCTAGCCCCCCAGAGACGTGGAAGGCCCCCAGTGCATGGTGAGGTTCAGGGTCATGGGTCTGGGCTTATCCAGAGCAACCTGCATCTTTTGTCAGGAGGTGACCAGAAAGCCCAACCAGCTGCAGAGTGCTCCTCCTTCAGAACTTTGGACTGACTAATTTACAATTGGACTGTTCCTCTTCCCTGAAGCCTTTGAAATTTAATTAAAGTAAAACAGAAGCGTTTTATGGGAAAAGTGCATGTTTTCCAAAATGTAGTAAACTCAAAGTGTACGTAATATAGAACTGTGGCCTGCAAATAAACCTATTCTGTGATAGGACTTGATTTTGGGTGCCAACTGCTAGGGTGAACCTCCTCCTAAAGCCAGCATTCAGATCCCCTGAAATGTTAGCCAACTTCCAGATTTTTCCAGTGCAGTGATTAAGCCTAAACTGTATCCATCCTGTATTTTTCATTTATTTTACTAGGGTTTTGTGGACTCAGAAGCTGATTTGTTACATAGGCCACAGTTCCAACCATAATAACTTTAGTTATTTCTAAGGAAAGGCATCAAAAAAGTTAAAACGTCTACAGGTTTTAAATATTTTAAGTGCTGGTTTTTAAAACCAGAATTATGAAAGATGGCTCAGGAACATGATATCATTTGTTCTTTGAAACTGTGCACTGAAAATGATGTTCCATCTGATCACAGAAGCATTTAATGTTTATCGTAGAAAATTCCGAAAAACATGGAAAGCAAAAAATCACGCTGGGTCCACCACCCAGTATCTCAAAGCTGTCTCAGGTAACAGCCCCAAGTTTGATCATCTGCGTATGTTTTCTGTGTTGTCAGAATAAGCAGAATCACGTACCACACATTGTGTCTGTGTATGTTTTCAATTGAAATTAGCCATGTACTTACAATAATCATATACTCCGATGTAACTTGGGGAGGAAAATAAAAACAATCCTCAGTGAGAAAAGTAGTACCTGTGCATTTACGAATCTTATTTTGCTCCACAGTGTGCTCCAGAGGTAGAATACCATGTGTGGGTCCCCTGTCCCCCCAGGTTACATAGTGGCCGGATTGGCACTGGTCCTGTTAATGAGCACCAGGGTCCCGTTCTCAGGTGGGTGATACCTGCCGTCAGTATGCAGAAATACTAGATATTTAAATTGATTTTGATGTACCTAGTAGTAAATGGAAACGGCTCTGGATCTGAGCTGACACTTTTTAACTCAGGAGCACTGTCATCGTGTCTGGTTAAAGGGGGGTTTGCCTGACCCGGTCATTTGTTTAGACATGGACATTGATCATTCCTGTCTGTGTCTTCTGATCTCTTTTATTCTCTGTCACCTTGCTACTTTGCATTCGGGTACCACTTACTCTTGTGTATATGGTGGTCTGGCATATCCTTCAATCATTTACCTCCATATATTCCTTCCCTCGGGAGAACCAGGCCTCCTGTTTTTCCGTGTATGTTTTCACAGACTCTGTCAGCATCAAGGAAGCCCCTCAGCGATTTGGCCTTTCTTCTAGGCTAATTTTGGACAACTTTGAAGAAAAGCATGAGCAGTCACTGAATGTTTGTCCTGAGGTGTAGGTGTCCCAATCAGGGACAAATGCAGGAGCGGGTAGGGGAGAAAATGGGCCATTTGTGGTGGGGTTGGGAGTGCAGCTGTGGGTCGCCCCTACACAGCGATCCCTAAACTAATCTCAGCTACCGGCTTCCCGTGGACCCTCCTCCTCCATCTGGCCAGGGTGAGAAGTTGATGGGGCACCCACTGCCCCCATCTGATTTCTCAAGCACCCCCAAGACCTGGTAATGCAATACTAGTCAACAGAGGAATCCAGACCTCAGATCACACGTGTGATGTTCTGGTCTGTCAGAGAAAATTGCGTGTTGTGACCCCTGAGCTCTTAAGTAGCTGGTTTGTGCTTTAAATGCATTGTGCTAGGGTTTTTTTGTTTGTTTGTTTTTTGTTTTGTTTTTTTTTAAAGCATGGATTCCTAGTGTGGATTAAAACATTACAGAATATCATGTCGCATAAGGACTGTATTATA
Source organism: Leptonychotes weddellii (assembly GCF_054177405.1). Classification (NCBI taxonomy): domain Eukaryota; kingdom Metazoa; phylum Chordata; class Mammalia; order Carnivora; family Phocidae; genus Leptonychotes; species Leptonychotes weddellii. Next base: position 171,303,312 of record NC_138371.1, on the reverse strand, counting down.
AATAGTTTCTACAATAATGAATATGAAGTTGAAATGTCTAATTTAGATTATTAGAGATCTAATTTAGATTACTAAATATTAATGTCTAATTTAGGTTATTAGATTGATTCAGAGTATTCCCTGTGGGAAGTAGTAGAGTCTGGTGTGGTGAATAACTTTTTTTAAAAAACTTGGATTACATTTGATAGGTAATCAGAAGATAAAAACTTTCTGGTATCCGATCATTTCATTTCAGGCAGGTTAACTGTTTTATTCTGTATTGTCTCCATATTTGACTCAGAGTCATCACATCTATTGTTGCTTGCTTGGAAGTGACTCATTGGGGAAAACCATAGGAGTTGCCTGTTTGTGCTCAGCAGGCACCCTCTCTTACCATTCTTGGGGGCGGGGGGGCTGCAGTGAGCAGCACAGACCCAGCCCTGACTTCAAGGAAGCAGCCCTGAGCCAAGGTCTCCTGATGGAAAGGAGGGTATGATTCTCCCTCCCAGGACGGCAGCAGGTGACTGCTCTGCCCTTCAGTAGCCTGGCTCAGAAAGGAAAGTGGCCTGGCTTTGTTCTCTGTCCTCTATAGGACATGCAGCACTGTAGGCCTTCTTTGGTTTTTGTTTTGGATTAGACACCAGCAGACTTTATGAAATGATGCCTATCACTACTCTTTGTTTGGGTAGAGTTCACAAAAACAACCTCACCTGTGTGGTATGGGTTGTAACTCTGTGCTCCTTTTGGTTAGAAGATAAATGTTATTTCATCACATGGAAAGAAATCTGTATTTGACTTCCACCGTGGATAGCCAGGTTAGAAATTTGAAATGAGCCGCTGGTTACCACGGTAATTCTCCCTCTGTGTTTTTTGGGTTTTTTTGTTTGTTTGTTTTTTTGAATACTTCCTAAGTCAAAACAGGATTAGGTAAATTACTAAATATTACAAAATATTCAGGACATCGTTCTACTGTGTAGTCTGACTTGTTAAGGTCTCTCAGTAATCTTGAGGTAATAAAATCCCAATGTAAAGGACCTAGCTTCAAAAACAGGATTTTGTCTGTGTTTTTAAGTCTGTGGTTACTGACTTGCTTTTAACATACGGGACGTAGTGCTTTCCAATCAAAAGTGGTGTTATTAAGAAATTCACCGTTTTATTTTCATTTACATTTTGGATTCTCATAAACTGTCAGGAGACCATCCATAGTACTATGATTAAAACACAGATTTCACATAGTTGGCCAGTTTCTTCCTCACCTATTGGTTCTCAGCCTCCTGGGGCAAGGTGGGGTTACCCGATAGCCACCTTTGTGAGCCGTGGTCTCAGGTGACTACTTCTGGAGCAGCCTCCGCTGTAGGCACATGCTTGGCGTGGAATTAGACTCCATGGGACGATTGCAAGCCTGCATGGCCATTCACTTTCCCTTCGTTTTTCTTAACTTTGTGGCTTATCTATGCAAAGCTCAATTTAGAAAAAAATTGCATTTCACAGAACCAGATTTATGCTCTAATGTGATGCAGTGAGAACTGAAAAGTGTGCAAAGAAAGGGGGCTTTTCCTGTCGTGTCTCCTGTTTGGCACAGCGGGGCTTCATCTGTTTTGCATGTTACGTACGTGTGCAGTGATTAAATCAAGACAATGTGGTGGAAGGGGCTTCGATCAGTGCTTAGCTGAGAGTAAGTTCTCAAAAGCAGCCTTGTGTTTGTTAGTGGTTCTGGAGGGGCTAACTGCCTTGCATTTTAGATAGGAAGGGATTGTGGAAGACTGCTGTACTCCCAGATCCTTCCATAGAGAATGGGTCAAAAGCTCTGTCTGCTCTGCTCCTTGCTCTCCAGAAACACCCATCATGCCTGGAATGATGTCTTAGAAATCTCATCCCTGCTCCCCCAGCACACCCCTGTCTTCCCAACACTAGGTGGTCCTGTCTACAGAATTCGTCCATGCCTATCATCTGCAAATAGTCTATGGCATATAATTTGACTTAAATTTATTTGTGTATATCTTCCCTTCCATTTGTTCTTTCATATTTTTTTAATGAGTACATTATTTATTGAGCATTTACCATATGTCAGTCCTTGGGCATTCAGCATTGAACCAGACACATGGGATCTGCCTGCCCTCAGGGAGCTAGACAGTACACTTCTGACCACGAGCACTTTATGCTTCTGTCACTCAGAGCATCTGCCACAAAATAGGTTTGCTTTACTTGTTATACTCGCTTGACTCTCTTTTTGCTCTCATGTTGCCTTAGAAACAGGGTTCCTGGGGAGCAAAGGGGTTTTTGGGGCTTGACTGTGCACAATGGTAATGTAGGCAAGAAATTCATGATTCAGGCTCTCAGCTTAGCCACACTCTTTATCCGCTGAGAAACTATAATCTCATCAATTGAATGACTGGTGTGCTAACCAGTTTATATATGCGTGTTTGTTTATATATATTATATATTTTTATATGCATTATATAAAAATCATTGTATATATGTAAACCAGGTTATATATAAATATGTATACGTATATCTTGTGTGTGTGTATACATATATATGCTTCAGTAGCTTGTGTGTGTGTATACATATATATGCTTAAGTAAACTTTTAAAGCACTCAAGTGCTGGGTCTTTTTTTAAGGAATTATTGAAACAATTATTTTTTCAGGGAAAAGGATCAAATCCTTGCCTTACTCTTTGCCAAAATGTATTCTGAAAAGTAAACAGACACTTTTTGAGGCATTTGGAATAGTGGGTTTCATCGGGATTTACTTTTTATGAGCATATCAAATATGCTTATTGAAATTCGAGATTTCTCCTCTTCCCTTTCATTTTGCTAAGCCATCCCATGGCTTACCCTCCCCATCCATCACTCCCCCATCCCTGACAGTTACCACTTTTTACATGATTTGTGCCTTTTGAAAGTACAGTCTAAAACATGGCGGTCCTCCTAGCCAGACTGGCCCATGTGCGGAAGGTTCCTGATCTCAGGCCTTTCAGCGTGGCAGCAGAAGCTGTTACTCAGATTTGGTGAGTGAGGAGACAGTCATAAGCAGTTGTTTACATGGCGGGCTGGAAATCTCCCGTGATCCTTTGGTTAAGCGGTCGGGCGGCAGGGGGCGGGGGGGGGGTGGGCGGACAAGACAAAAACCCTCTCATGAAGGAAACAGGATCTAGGGAGCATTTTGAATGAAGAAAGAGCTTAGTGAGCCAGACACACGGGGTGTGATGTGGGAGAGTTCTGAGATACGCAGACATGGTATGTGGCTGAGAGGGAGTGGGGCAGGTCCGATGCATTTGAAAATGGGTCCATCTAGCAGCTAAGGATCCTGATCTCTAGTGCCTGGGCAAGCCCCTGGAGAAATGGTCCAAAGTAAAAGTTGGTGGGTGTGAAGACCAGAACTTTGAGAGGAGGCAGACACAGGCCTGCAGGCTGCAGACCTCAGCTGTGGTTTAGGAGCACTTCTAACACAGCTAATGCATGCTGCTCGCTCTGTACCAGCTCCCAAAGGAGCAGATTTAGGATCGAAAATGTGTGGCATGGGGTGGGCCCCCCAGGCAGGAATTGTCCTCTGGTTCTTGGAGGCAGAGAAGATTTCCTGAGAAGGTCAAAGAATAAAACATGAGGAAAAGGTTGTGTTAGGAAGGTGAGCAGTGTAATGGTCACCACACTTCTTCATACCGACCGCCAGGCATCCTGCCCCCACTTCTTAACCCAAAGGACACATAGAATTACTGTGAGGGGCAGGAGTGAAGGCGACAAAGCTTCATCCACAGACATTCTGATTCAGCCCTTCAGTCCATTCCCCAGAACCCAGAGTTGTGTTTTACCTGCAAGAAAGACAGAATTGCCTACAGAGACTACACTGGCACTCGGGAGGTGGAGGCTGGGAGTTGAATTTTCAAAGCATCTCCCCAAAAAATTGTATATATGGCCAAGAAAGTCACAGAGAGGCTCTCACTAGTGGCGTTCTTCATTTGTCAAAAGTTTTAGAAAAGACTTCAAGGGTGCACACTTGACTGAAATTTGTCAGTTACCAAAAAAAAAAAAATTCATTTTGAGAAAAATTTTGTTAAATGATTCTGGTTCACTTTTCTTTCCTTCCCTTCTTTCTGTCTGTCAGTGAAATGTCTTATGTCCTTTCTAAAGGAGCTCAGGGAAAAAAAGCGGGGAGACCACACTCTCTGGGATTATAAATGACACATTCCCAAAGAAGAAGACAAACCACTGTGCAGCATGCATTTTTCCTGCCATAAAGAGTATTGGTTTTTAATATAAATCTATAGTATAATTTGTTATGTTCTGTGACGGTTCATAACAACCTCCTGCACTTTTCAGAAAATTCATACCATTCATTAGCATAAATCATAACCCGTTTCCTCAGTCTGTGCTTGAAATTGGGGGTGCCCCATCATCCAGGAGCTCGCTTGCTCTCTCTCTCAGTGAATTATGACCCATTGTCATGGCTGGTGGGCTTCCCTGGTTAAATAAAGGATTGGATTGGAAGAATTCAGATGTGATGCTTTGTTCTTGGGCTTTAATATTTTAATGAGCCTGCAGGCTTGGCTGCTTACTGAGGGAGGAACGAGATGGGGTTTCTGAGTGTGCTCTTAGTGTTAGCACTTGTAGATGGATGTTCATTAGAAAGCTCTTGTTTCAGTTTCTCAGAGAAACTCCCCATTAAGAAAGATCTTTCAGCAGCATGGCAAGCAAGAAGGAGAAAAGAGAGGAGGGAAGCTTTTAGCTCTAAGCATTAAGGGGATATTGTATCAGTTGTCTTAGTTCTAAAGATTTGCTTCTAAGAATTAATTGGAGCAAATACATCTCAAGGCAGAAAAAATGGTTTGTGGAGCAGGGACAGTAGTTGCTGTCCTTGCACTATGGGGACTCTTCATCTTGCAGCTGAATCAATACGACAGGGAATTATTTCTGGTTCTCTTTTATGGGTTTGTAAGACATTTCTTTTGTTCAGTGTAATAAAAAACCCATTGTCTGATCAGTGACTGACTAATTATGATAAGTAATTTGAAACATTCTTGATGAAACTTGCCTGTTAATTAACATCAACAGCAAATGGAAACTAAGAGGACAACAAAGTATTAGCGCACCCACTCTTCTCTGGAATTGACGCCATATTTCTATGGCATGCCCAATAAACCAAAGCTGCCGATGGTTAAAAAAAAAATAACAAACAGGTGTGAAGGCCTGACTCACCACCTAGGAAAAGTTATTGTGAAGTTATACAAAGGAGTACTGAAATATTACAAGTGAGGGGGTGGTAGAATGGAGTGTCAGGAGGTTGACTGATCCTGTTGCATAGAGTAAGGAGAGTGGTTTCTTTCTTTTTTCTTTAAAGCTTAATTCCTAAATACATTCATCCCATGCTGATCTGAACTAAGATACTTTTGACAAATACAGATGTGGATTTATATAGTTGTACTTTGGAATTATTGACATTGGCTATATTGTAATTATCATTGATATTGTTAATTTTTATCAACTCAATGGCTTTTTTAATTTTTTTTTATTTTATGCTTTTTAGATTTCTACCTGGACAAGGACTGGTACTATACCCACAGATAGGAGACAAATTGGATATTATTTGCCCCAAAGTGGACTCTAAAACTGTTGGCCAGTATGAATATTATAAAGTTTATATGGTTGATAAAGACCAAGCAGACCGATGCACTATTAAGAAGGAAAATACCCCTCTTCTCAACTGTGCCAGACCAGACCAAGATGTAAAATTCACTATCAAGTTTCAAGAGTTCAGCCCTAACCTCTGGGGTCTAGAATTTCAGAAGAACAGAGATTATTACATTATATGTAAGTATGATTTTATTCATTTATCTTATAGAAATTAGAATAAGCTAAATAGGTTTGTATCAATTTTTTAAATTATTACTCTGGCAAATAATTTGGTGAGAGTCTTTGCTGAAAATTGTCCATTTTTTTTTAAGAAACCTTAATTGAATGAGGGACCCTGTATCAATAGTACTCGATAATATAAATACCCAAGAGGAAAAAGCCTCCTAGAGTTTTTATAGTATTGAAATAAGTGGATATTTTTGAATTTACTCAGCATCTCTACTGACAAAAACATTTTTAAGGACCATTGGTGAGATCTCATAGGTAAATCTTGTGCGATGACTTCTCTCTTCATCCATCCATCTATCCATCCATCCATCCATCCATACGTTCACTCACGCATTTAGTAATTTAGTATTTACTCTATGCCAGAAACCGTAAGTGCTAGGGATTCAACAGTGAACAAAGTGGTGTAAAGCTGCCCTTTCCTTGTGGAGCTCATAGATTCAGAGGATGGGGGGGGGGGGCTTACAGGCAATCCAGAATTACACATTGACGTGTTAAAACCAGATTTAGAAGAATAAGACCGAAAACCTGGATTTGTTCAGTGAATTACCTTTTTCTTCCATCTACATAATAATATGACACATTGTTGCAGGAAATAGGTACTAGATATCCTTCGGGTCATATCTGAGTTACTGCTTCCTTCAGAAGGCTGTGAAGGCAAAGGGTGCTCGCATCCAAGCACATGCCCATTAGGAGCAAACAGTATGTGGGCACAAAGGTAGGATTGTTCCAGGCCCAGGGTTTTGTCAGAGTGCAGTCTGGATGATTACATCACTCAAGCAATGAAATATTTTTTCTTAGTTCCTTTGGTGTAAAACTATGCCCATAACTGAGCTGGAGTGTGCACGCGTTTGTTACCATGGGCTTCGGTTCGTCAGCAAATGCAGAACTGCTCTCTCCTGGTGATCCAGTCTCATCTCTTGGTGATCCATGGAAATGGCTCTCCCATCTCTTGGTGATCCAGTGGAAATGGCTTTCTCAGCCTTCTGGCCGCTTTTGAGAGTGCAAAGTCAGGAATTCACCGAACACTTACTTAGTAATTATACACTGTTTTTTACTACATTAGTCATGAAAACAAAGATGGTCATAGCTGTCTAATTATCTTGTCCTTGCTGCATACCTGAAACACCAGGGACTAAAAACCTGTTTTGAAGCCAACTTGACACAGAGTGGCTTAGCAAGAGTCAGTACCACAGAGAAAGGGAAAGTGGTAAATTATAGATTTAAAGGACTAATTATCATAAAACGAAAATAAAAGCATTCTGAGGGATGAAACAAGGAGGCAGGGTGGTAAAGGAGACAAAATGATAGAGAAATCTTTGAAAATAGAGAATAGTTATTAGGTGAAATCAATGGAGCTATCGGAAGCCTAGTGGTTTGCTTATTTATTTATTTGAAAGACCTTTTAAGCAAGACTGTTTGCCAAGGACACTAACGTGTAGCACAGGGACCTGATGAATTCCCACGGAGGGCTATGCCCCCCTGGGTAGGTGGGGGAGAGCATGCACAGTGCCTGAGGGGGGGCGCTCTAGAGCACCTACTGCACCTGCCATACTCAGTCTGTCCCTAGAGCCATGTGTACCGCCCAAGTCCACGAGCCGGTTCCTCCCAGGAGATAAGCCACCAGACCCAGATTCTGTCCTCTTATTTTCATTTATGACTTCCCCTAATGAAGATGGCTTTGTACAATCTGCGTCCCCCCTGAGTGCAAGCAGGGTTTCAGGAAGCATGGTGGGTTGAGCCTGCGGTCTGAGGTAGGATGCAGGAATGCAAACGCTCTGCACTTGATAGCAACACCTTTGTGTGTAACAGAGTGAGCATTTAGCAACTACATGGCATCCATACGTGACAGGTGTGTATTTAGAAGCACGATTCAATTTATAGTTATAATACTAATCTATACAGTAATGGCATCTCTTAAAAAAAAAACTCATTATTGGGCGCCTGGGTGGCTCAGTCGTTAAGCGTCTGCCTTCGGCTCAGGTCATGATCCCAGAGTCCTGGGATCGAGCCCCGCATCAGGCTCCCTGCTCCGTGGGGAGCCTGCTTCTCTCTCTCCCCCTCTCCCTACTTGTGTTCCCCCTCTCACTGTGTCTCTCTCTGTCAAATAAATAAATAAAAATCTTAAACAAACAAACTCATTATTAGTTTCAGTAACAGGTAGCCAAGCTCCCTTGGCCTCCAGAACTCGCCTCAGAGTGGCAATTACTGTGTAAAACCTCGTGGTAGCCTGGGATAAAAGACTCTTTCTTAAAATAGAGCTAAGGGTTTCGAGTGTGAACGCTGCTGGCCAGGTGAGTGTCCAGGGCTCCGAGGCTGGCCAGGAACCAGGGACACTGTCACTAGACCCCTGAGCAATTCTGTCACGTCACAGACATGGGAAGACGCTGCAGAAACCTTGGAAAAGCCAGAAGCTCATTCCTCACGCCCGCCCCCGGCCAGCAGTGCTCAATGATAGACAGCTTTCCCTCCAAAGGAGAAGACAGATGAGCAGAACACATTTTAAAATAGTTTAAAAAGTGAATGCTGACCTTCCATTCTTGCTTCTTTGAGAATTCCAAGATTTTTAAAAGTCACCGATTTCCACATCACATGATCACTCACATATACCCCAGAGTCACACTTGACTTGAAAGAGTATCATTCAAGATGGCGTAATGGAGAGCACTCAGATTCACAAATGTATTTTGAACACCTCAGGTCCTCAGTTCACTTTGAGACCGTTAGTAATGTTGGGTCGGGAGATGCGGCAGTAGGACATGTATCCAACTCTGAATCTCCATTGTCTAAGCACCTTCAGCGCCAAGAGAATGGCTATCAGCATCGTCATCACTGTGTGCTGGTTCCTTGTCACGGGCAGGAACCAGAGAAGTGATGGTGTGGAGTAGTGCTACCCCCAAGGGGAACAGTCCAGTTTGTCAGTGGACAGCCCAGGTGTTGGATAATTCCCCAGGTAAACTGATTCCAGGAGCACTGGGCTAGCAGCCCGGAGACCTCAGGTCTAGTCCCGTTGCCTGTGCTTAAGGAGAAAGTCACTTTATCTCTTTGAATTTTGACTTCTGGAAAGTTCTTTTATCGTTGTTGTTATGGCCAGTGACGGACGTCTGCAGTTCCAAACCATTTCATGGTTGGATATATACATCCCGTGTAGGATGTCTGGTTTGTGTGTCTCTTCTCCAACTGAAATGGGTGGGATCTGCTATGAATTCTCCAAAGACATTTAATTTGATTTATAGTGTTACCAGATTTTTAGAATATAGTCATCGGACTTTGGAGTTTTGGAAGTAAATATTAACTTTCAATTGCAAGTGTATTTTTAAACCTACCAAGTATCCACTAAATTCCCTTAGGAAATGACATGACAAAATGATACGCTTCCTCATTAGTTCTTCTCATAGATGATTATTTGCTTTGACATGTGGCAAAATGATATTATGTGGGTTTTCTTAATGTTTAGAATTGACTTTTTCAGGTGACCTATTTCAGTAATTAGCCTTAGGCCTGATTTGCATCATCAAATCTCCTAATCTCAAATGATCCAAAAGTAGGGATCTACCCCTCCGTTCTTTACGACGTTCAGATTCTTAATTGCCTTAAAAGCATAGTAAGCATCGTATATAACCTATAGTTATGTTTATAGTCTTTAAAATTTTTTAAAGTTTATGAAATAACTATCTGTCTTCAAGTGCCCATTTTCAAGGGAAGCTCTACCTCAGGAAACACTCCAGTTAATAGGAGAGCATTCCTGTGTTCTCAGCCTTCGTCCGCGTTTGTGTCATTGACTTTTCTTGTAGACACTTTCTGTGCGTGGTTTACAATTTCTTTGAGAGACCATCACCCAGCGGTGAATAAGTCAGCAATTTTGGTCTGTCAGCCCTTTGCAACATCCAGCCTTATGAAGGTTCTGGAGGTTGGTTATCCAGCCTCAGCATGGAAGCTTGCAAAATACCTACAAAGAAGTTTTCATCACTCTACCAAAATTATGTGAGTCAGAGATGGATGAAAAATGAGTGCCATTGTGTTGATACTTTTCAGGTGAACAGTGGGCACAGCAGGGCCATGTGACAGAGGCGGCCATGGGCACGAGGCCCCTCCCAGTGTAGCCTCCTGTAACTTCTACGATGTTTTACCTCAAATCCATAGCCGAGAACTGGACTTGTGGAATGGTCTGAAAGTCATCATTTCTAACAATTGTTTAATTAAAGGTTGTCCTTTTATGTACACCCTGCCGTATGCACAGTGGGCCTTTCCAAGCTGCCCGTCTCTTTCTTGGTCTTGGGAAAGTCTTCCTTGAGGAGTAGTCAACGAGTTTGACTGAGTCACGATTTCCTAGGCCATTGGTTTAGTTTTGTAAAGCAATTTTTAAAAAAATCAGACCACATGAAATTGGAACCTCCACAGTCAGCTTTGCTTTGCTGTTTCTTAGGCATAGACTTCACTTCAGAGCAAAATCGCAAAAATAAATTTTAAAATGCTTGCATGCAAATATAACAAAACACTATTCTTCAAGAATCAAAACAGGAACAACAGATTCCATTTCCTGCATTTTTGTTAAATATATATGTATATATGTATAAATTTTATTTAGGTGTGTTTTCCTTTTGGGTTTGTTTTCCTTTTGGGTTTCCGATTTACTTATTTCAGGAAGTAGGTATGGCAACTGGCATGAAATACACTGGATGTACCCTAACCTCTCCTCAGCAAAATAGTGTGGGAGCTTTTGAATATCCTTTGACATGTAGATTTCTTTTCAGATATATAAGAATGTGTGGCCTGTGTAATGATTATGGGTTTTCTGTCACGAATTAATTTATGTGCTACATTTCCCTTAAGTTTAGTGATAGGACAGTATCAGCCTGTCACTTCTGTCTCTGACTTCGGGGTGAGGATTTATGTTTTAGACCTTGTATAGAATTGCCGAATTCCAGCATTTTAAACACATTTTTGTTTCTCACCTACAACTGTCATCTTTGTAATGGAATGTCCATCAGATTCTTGGGTGTCTGGAGGATTATCTACACACACCAGTTGGGGCGACAGATGAGCATGGTAGGTGGGAGTCTGGAGTCAGGCAGACCAGGGTTCTTGAATGCCCTTCAACAAGTAACTCCCCAGCCTCTGTCTTGAGCTCTTCATCTGTGAACTGGGCATAGTGTCAGCCTCGGAGGTTGATAGAGTTTAAATGGGTGTTATGTGTCAAGTGCTCATTTCCAAGGTCGGCTCCTAGTGAGTACAACCGAGGGGTCCCCTTGGAGCAGAGCGGGGTGTGGCGGAAGACCAAGGGCAAAGTGATGCCTTCCTACAAGCTAGCGGGTGGGGAAGATGTACTCACAAAATGTAATGTTTTTGCAAACCATCCCTAAAATGAAACTCCAGAGAGTTTGCAGGTTTCAGTAATGCTGCATAACTTAATTGTAAGATCTCTGCTCTTTGTCTTCTTGGAGTGTTATAAAAGTTCTTTTGTCCTTGGGCTTCCTTTACCAAGAAGCATGCATTTACGTATGTTTTTCTTGGTGGAACTGCCGGAGCTTGTTAGCAGATCCTCTGTAAGACCCAAAAGAGACAGACCGGGAGGAGTGTTCTATACATATAATCATTTCCCCACTTGTCATTTCACCAACCTTGCCAGAGCTTTTTCTCAGTTCCCCCGCACACAAAGGAAACACTGTATTTTTATTGATAATTTCGGCAGCATCCTAATGTAGTATAAATATTCTCCTAGACAAAAAAAAAGGTGTGTCAGGGTCGCCTTGTCACTGAGACTAGCTGGGAAAGAACGTTTCATTAGTCTGATAATCAGAAGTGTTGTTTCTATTATTTTTTAACATCATGTGAAATCCTCCTCTGACGGTACTGAAGGCCCTTTCAGAGTGTATCAGTAAGACTCCTGGTTGAATTTCATATGAATAAAACTTACATTCTTTACACTTAAGTTACGAAGTCTCAGCTTCTGCTTAACTGGAGATTGGACTGAGAAACTTCTGGCTCTGTTCAGCTGGGCAGTAGTGAGAGTCCTGTGAACACTCTTCCTTATTCCCAGAAGTCACTAAGGAAAGAATAAGATGACTGCTTCCTAAAGCAATGGAAAGACGAAGGAGAGGAAAGACTAAAAACCCTATGTACAAAATAAGAGCAAAGCAAGAGCAGGTGAGAAATGAAGATTACTTGGGAAAAAAAGGAATTCTTTACAGATTGCCCAGAGTAAAACTGCCTTTACAATTTCATAAAATACATGTCAATATCTCTAGTGCCTGTATTTACTTAGCCTTATAAATAATCGAATAATACTAGAGAATGAGTGAGACATAGTTTCTTTCTTAATAGCCTTTAAATATTCACCTTGAAGATCAACACTTAAAGCAAAATAAAGCACTTTAAAAAAAAAATAGCCAAGAGGCATAGACAGACATAAAAAAGATGACTTTGAGAAAACTTATTTATGTAGTTCTTAAGAGTCACACATTTGTTCCTGAAATTCTGAGATTCCAGGCTAGGTGTTTGACCACTTAAAAAGGGGAGTGTTGGGGCGCCTGGGTGGCTCAGTCGTTAAGCGTCTGCCTTCAGCTCAGGTCATGATCCCAGGGTCCTGGGATCGAGCCCCGCATCGGGCTCCCTGCTCTGCGGGAAGCCTGCTTCTCCCTCTCCCACTCCCCCTGCTTGTGTTCCCTCTCTCGCTGTCTCTCTCTCTCTCTGTCAAATAAATAAAATCTTTAAAAAAAAAAAGGGGGGAGTGTCACAGCGTGACATGCTCTGTGTCACTTTGCAGTCTCAAAAACAGGTGGTAGAGAAGTTTTTATCACTCTGAGAACACGAGAACTTAGTCTGAGTAGTTCCTAAGTGGTACATGTATGGTTCACCCTGCCGTGAAACGCAAGAGTCAAGACTCCAGCCAGGGCTAGGGGACCCTCAGACCAGCATCTTCAGCCTGTGACAGTGCCGCTGGGTCAGCAAGCATACGGAGGCATACCTCGTGAGACGAAAGGTGTACATACGTGTCCTGTCCCATGTGTGGTGTAGTAAAGGGAGTGTGCGTACATGCATGCCTCCCCCACTTACACAGGGACGGTGTAGACACTTACGTGTACACACAGCACATACGTAGAAGTACAAAGAAGCTCACACGGTTCAGACACCTGATGATCGCTGGGCTTGTCCAAACGTGTGGGGCCCCGCGCCCTCTTTTGTATCGTGTAACCTGGAACTGACTTCAGTCGTAGTCCCCAGAGCTGAATTCAGAAAACTCTACAGGAGCAGGCGGGAGGGAGAAAGGGTCAACGGGGAAGGGGGTTGCACAGCAGCGTGTCAGGTCTTCCACATTTCCTCTTTATCTTTAGATCTTTTCATCAATGCCGTGTCTTATTAAGACATGCTACTGTGCGGTTTTAAAAAGCTATCAAGTCCTTCAAGCCCCTCAACGGAAAGTTGCTAAATAGTAAAATTATCAAAATGTTCCATTTCTCAAATATACAAACTGAGGCAATGAGACTTCAGATTTCCTTAGTCAAATACAAGTGCTGTGGTTGAGGTGGATGGATGGATGGGCAGATGGGCGGGCAGCACGGCGGGCATGAGCATTGATGACGTCATAGGGGGACCCAGGCTGTGTGTTACTAACAAGAGTTCTGCTTTGAAAATGGCTTTTTGCATTAGTGATGTAGCCCGGTTTCATCGTTCCTGAGGTTCAGCAAGGAGATGAAGGTATTCTTTGATTGAAGCAAACATGTGGAAAATTGCTCTGGATTCCTAGAGAATAGAACGTGTCCCCTGAATGGAATAAGGTTCATGTGTAGGGCACATTCAGACAGGACACTTTATTGGGGTTACCACTGGTCTCTGGATGGTCAAAGCAAATAACATCACGTCCATCTAAACTCTCATGCCATGGACAGTGGCGCATTTTCTCCTTTGCAGTGTTCTATGCGAAACTGTCAGCAAACATTAATTCAGTCACTAGTGAAGTCTTACCACCCAGAGATGAACTCAGCCTCAGATGGGTATTTTCCACTTCAGTGCTGCAGATGCCCAATTACTGGGCCATTAATATCATTGCATGCGATTAGTGACAGTAGAATGAGCAAGAAGTTACGGGATGGGCGCCCTCCCCGCCATGAACTTTTTACTCCAACCCTTTGTTATCTAGACATTTCCCTATCTCCGCATGGATATTTTAATGATTAAGACTGTTAAAAAGCCAGGAGTGGGCAGTGGATTGTGTGCTAGAAATAATTCACTCTAGCACATGCTTCTTCATGGTTCAGAATGTTTCCATGAGATATTATCACTGTCTCTTGACCGGGAAGCCTCAGTTTTACAAATCTGAACGCTTAAGTAAGGCTAATATAGACAATAGGGAATAACGGTTTATCTTTAGAACTCTTACATCATTCTTGCTGTGATTTTTTTTTTTTTTAACATGAGTTTGGTCATTGTATGGAAGTCATCTAGCCACCTATTTTTAAAACCTAATTCCTTTTAGTAGATTTTGACCCATATTAAGGTTGACTCTCATGCGGAAAGGTAATTGTGATGAAAAATGAAAACTTTTTTTTATGAGATCTTATTGCAATTTTTTTTTTACCTAATGGAAGATTCCACCTGCATAAATCATCCTAACTTTTAGCCATAAAATCTTAGAAACAAGTGTTTTCCCTCAACAGACTTCCTTAGAAATCAAGACACTAAGGCGTTGCAAGCAATATTTTCAGGGGAAATAGGGGAAACCACTCTGTAATCAGTCTCATGTGGTTAGCGTGCCTCTAGTGAAAGGAAAGAGGGACTGGTCATTTATTGCTAGGACTGTTTGATCTTTCTCAGAAAAATGTCACTGCACTGCTGGAGCCTGGAGGGTAGATCTTTCATTGACATATAGTCCCTGTGTGTGCACGTGCATGCTCACGCACACACACCTACACGCACATGCACGCACACACAGTCAACGCTTCTTACCCCATCCTTTTCAGCCTGGTATGTAATCAGTGATCCTTCAGGACTGTTCTCAAAGGTAACTATGGCTCTTAGCATCTTTAATGATTGTCACGAACTGCATCTTTGTGTACAGTTCTTGATGGCTGAAAGATTTTATGAGTAAGCAGTGATAGAATTCTTACGCTCTAGATGTGGTGACTGTTACTTTATATTGTTACTGTTTTCTCAGTAGGTTGACCTCCCTCAATGTCCAAGTCTCATGGGATCTATGAAATAGGAGATAGAGTGAATATACTGGCACTTCTGCATAGTATCCTGTTGTCTCCCCCTTCTTTCCCCCAAATTAATATAAAGTGGCAGAGTAATATATGTCGTTAAATCTTCCAGTAAATGCACAAAGACAGTTGACCAGACTGCTTCAAGGTTGTTATACCTCGTCTTATTTCTGAGCTGTCAGTAGAATAGCCTGTCATTGTTCATGATGAACCTTTGAAACTGAGAAAATTAAATTACACTGTTTTATTCAAGAGCATCCATTTATATTTGATACCTGCTATCTTTATTCACATTTTAATACTAGAATGCAACAGGGAAGGTCTAAATTGTAACTCCATTTTTAAATTCATTTTTCCAAACAGTTCTGTCTAGCAGAGAAACTAATTAATTGTGTTGTGTAGAAGTCACTGGGGCTATGCCAGTTATTAATTCTTAATGCATGATTTACTGCTTTAAAATTTCAAAACACAACCATAGTGATGTGGTTTTAATTCAAGTGATTCTTCTTATCATACTGGAACAATGTTTCCTTAGGTGAGAAACACACACATCCTACCTCACTAGTCCCTTATACAGTGTTTAAACTGTGACCTGTTCCCCACACACTGAAATCAGTTAATCAAATGCCAGCAGGAGCTATCTCATCAAGTAGGGATTAAAACAAAAACAAAACCTTTTTGTGGATCTATATTTCACTTTGAAAATATCTCCCTTTGTATTTTTCCTTTTTCAAATTGAGGCCATTTTAAGAAGTGTTTATATAGCAAAGATAAGGCAAATTTGGTGTTATGGGATGAAATGCCATGTGCTTTGAAATAATGCTAAATTTTTTTTTTTAACATCCTGCCAAACAAAAATAACGAGGCCCTTGGAAACTCACGATGACACATTCCTCATCTCTTACACTGTAAGTCCACAAAGAAAAACACATAAAAAGAAGCTAGAAGTGAATTTTTCCTCCTCCTTTTGGCACATTATACAGCTGTTTCTGTCTCAGAAGTTTTTATTAAAATTACAGAAAAAGGCATTTATTTTTGGCATTCAGTGAGCATTATCATCTCCATGTTTGGAATCTTTCTCCTCAGTCAGTATATGAAAGGATACTCTTCATCCTTGAGGCATTAAAATCTGCACTGAGATCTGGAGATTGAGTCCCTGTTTCCGTAGTCCACATTGTGAATATGAATTGATGTCAGGGGGTTAAGGAGATAGATCTTAGTTTCCTGGGTTGTATGTTCACAGTAACTGATTACATTTTTATCAGGCTCCTTGTTTTCCAACTTGCAGATCTCATTCCATCTTTTTTTTTTTCTTTTCCGAGAGTTGCTAGCCCTGGTGGAAGGCAGTAACCTAGTTTGTGTGCCATGTTTATTTGAATCTCACGGCTTCACTTTCCACGTTTCTCACTTGATTCTGCTTCTTTTGTTCCTCAGTTTGTCAGGTGATAGGCTTTTGGTTCTTCTGAGTCTGTGTTGAGCTGAAGGAGAGAGACCGATGTGTAGGAAAACCGGCCTGAAGAAATCAAAAGTAGGAGGGCCAGCATATCATGACATGGTGGAAGAGAATAGTACAGGGAGGATGATAGTGATAGAGAATTGTCATAAAATGCTGTTTGTTTCATAATTAAATAAGACAAATGTGTCCCGTGTAGCTTTATATAAATTATGGTTTTTATTCTTATCAGACAACTGAACTCTGTCGTTTTACTGACCCTATATAGCTTATTACCTGTCTCTCTTTGGTCGACTGCTTTGATGAAGTGGATAAAAATATTTGCTTTTGAGTGTCAGTCACCCGCCCCATCCCAACAAGCTACATTTTAAAATAGTTTGAAATACCCTCCAGAGTAGCAGTGTTTTTTTCATCCTTTCCAGCATAACCAAGAATTTTCTTTCATAGCTTCATAGTGAAGCTGTATATTATCCTGGAGAATTTTTTTGTGCTGCCCTCATTCCTGACCTCTTTTTGAATGAGGCTCATATATCGGCACAAACCCAGCAGCGAATTCTCCATCTGATTAGCACAGTGTTCCCGATGTGATAGACTGAAAACAGCCCGAATCCAATGCTGCTGTGTAGCCCCTTGGGTGCAGGGCAATAACAATCAGAAGAAGCCAGGTTAAAATGCACTGTTACTTCCTCTCCGTGGGCACAGTCTAGAAAACACAGCCAGAAAAGATTCTTGCCCTTTTAGTCTGTTTTATTCACTGGTTCTCTTTTCCCTGCTCCGATAACCAGCGGAGGATTGCCAATGAGTCAGAACTGCAGCTAAGTTTAAGTCCATGTGCAAATTCATGGGCAACCACAGCTGTTGGCTGGTGCGGTTTTCAGATGTGAAGAACTCTCAGGCAGTGTGAACTCCGGGTACTTTTTTGCTGAGCAATGATCTCCACCCACTGAAAATCAGGCCCCAGGGGAGCAATCTAGTGATTTCAGTATACTTAGGACATGCAATTAGATCCCCGAAGCAGAAGCTTTTAAAAGCAGGCCATAAAATGCCCATGTATCTTTATTAAGCCTATTTTCTAACTGGATGGAGAAACTTTTCTAGTAATTTTTAATTTTATAAAGTCTATTTTTTTTCCTCTAGGCCAAGGGGAAAAAAATGTCTGGGCACTAAAAGCTTAGGTATAACAGTGTTATTTTTTCCCGTCTCTAAATGATTAAATGCAATTTCATCCATTTAGTAATACTATAATTGTGGTGGCATTAGCTAATGCCAGCAGAGAGACACAAGGAAAAAGTATAATGAGGTAACAATTTATTTTTACTAAGTTAAAAATTCCTAATACATTC
Source organism: Leptonychotes weddellii (assembly GCF_054177405.1). Lineage (NCBI taxonomy): Eukaryota > Metazoa > Chordata > Mammalia > Carnivora > Phocidae > Leptonychotes > Leptonychotes weddellii. Next base: position 171,285,482 of record NC_138371.1, on the reverse strand, counting down.
AGATCAACAATAAAAACATTGCAACATTGTCTGCTGAAATGAAAGTAGATTTTTATCCCAAAGCATTAGCAATTTCTTGTTGTTTCTCAAAGTCAGCTGCTAAGCCTGTTTTTTAAAGCTTCTTGGTGACTGGGTGTTATGGCAGAAATCAGACTTTAATCTTGTGGCTTTATTTCAAAGCTCACCGCCATAAGGAGGGGCAGTCAGGATGGGACACTTGTCAGGGTCCTTGGTCAAGGCAAGGAGGACCTCAGGGGGACCTCAACACTGAGAACCACACTCCCTACACTCCCTGATGAGGAGGTATGGTAGGAAGAGTGAGGTTAATTTTCATTATGGCATCAAAATAAGTTCGAGTCCCTCTAAATTATTTTAGACTTGCTCTGAAGTTTACTGTCTGAAGTTTCCGTGGGTTGCTGGCATCTGAAAACCGGGTTTTCTGTGACCGCTCAGGTCATTTCTAACGGAGGGCGGGGCAAAAACCTTTTCATGGCAGAACATCTCACTGTATTATATAGCTTATCCCCTTCTTAAGCAACCAGGTATTGGGGATGCCATGTTAACATTAGTAATAAATTTTTCAATATCTTCCAGTAACCTTTGCTGCTCCCAAGTTGACTTAAAGGGGAATAAAGCAGAGTCTGGAATGCATATCACAGTGTTCTGCCTCCTGGCCCACCCTCCCCCTTCACCAGCCCCACCCCCTCCCAACCAGCAGCAGCCTCTGGTGTCCAAGAACCCCAAGAACCCTACAAAGGCACAAGCTTCCATTTCCCTCTATGCAACTCAGGGCCAGAAGGCTTTTTTCCCCTCACCCAATGAATAAAAAAGTTTCAACTGTTAAAGATGCAAAGCAGGTTCATTCTCCTGCTGCACAATTTTCCTCCTCCCATCTTAGAGTCTGTGGATGCTCGATTATAGATTGCAATTGATTTGAATACTTTGAGTTCTTTACGTTGGGGGGTTACTTGGACAAAATTTGGGGTAAACCAAAAGGAGCTCTGCATGAAAGCATTGATATTCAGAAAGGGCGTTGACCACAAATTAAAATCAAAAGAAAAAAAAAAATCACCCAAATGTGATTTTGCTTCCAAACTGAAGAAGGAGAAGCAGTCAGCACTTTTGAATTCTGTTCCCAGGTGATGCTTCTTTACCTTGTCTTACCCGTTCTGGTATTCATTCCTTTATTTTTTCCTTTTAGATCTGAATCTTTGACCTTATTACCTCAAGGTTAAGATAAACAAACCCCTGTACCCTCCCCCTTTTCTGTGCATGATCCTTCAGATCTTATTTTTAACGTATTTGTTAAGCTGTTAGCCAGAAAAAGTTAGTCATTTAACTGCATTTGGGTGCACTTTTGCATGTGGGCACATTTATGCCCATATGATTTAGAAAACATGGAGATTCCATTTGAATTAAGTAAACTAAACTTTTGAAGCCATTAGCCAAATAAAGACCTCAGCTTTCTGCGTTTTTCTACATGAGAACATATCCTAATTTTTGAGAAAGATCAACTGAGAAAACTTGAAATAACTAAGTGAAGATTATAGCGCTCCCCAAAATGGTGTCTGGTCATAGATAGCCACACTGTTTTATGCCTTTAGGAGGAAAAGACACTTCGAAATTTAGGAACCTGTGTAGAGGAGGGAAAAGGGAAAGCAGACGGAGAAATGGGGAGAAAAACAGATTTTATTCGATTCACAGAGACATATAAAGTTTATAGGTACTTGTTTTAACTCCTCTGCCGGATATTTTCTCAACAGTCTACGAGAAGATACTGTCTACTTTTTACCCCCCAAAATTATTATGGCAGTGTTGCCCATTTTCCCAGGAGAAACTCAGTGCCAGCATCAGCAGAGGAGTGAGGTGTGGTTATAAGACTGTAAACTTTAAGGAAACACTCAGATAAGCAAAGAGATATTTATACACACGAGAAGCAACAATTGTTTTTAAGGAAAACAGTGAAAGTAAAAGTTGGTAACTCAAGAACACAAAGACAAGTAAGTAAGTGCCTTATTTTGCAGCTAATATAATTATCTGTAGCGTGCATATTTCTATGCGTGCACGAAGTCCTTGTTTGCCATTTGGAAAACAACCCATTAAAACAATGTCTTCAGATTTATTTTTACCAGAAATGCTGTCCCTGTTTCCGTGCCTTGCAAAGTACAGTGTTAGTAGACAAGCCTTTGATAATCCAAGTAGAGAATGACTTACAGTGCAGAAATGTATATGAAACACTTCTGTTCCTTGCCCCTTGAACTTTGGAGGAATGAAAATGTCTAGCACTCTCCACCTTCTTTTCTCTTCTGGAACTTGACCTGTAACTTAAATCTTCTTCCTCAGTGAAGTACCTGGCAGCCTGTCTTCTCGCAGCTTTAGTTAAAATGCTATTCAGAGGACACACCACCCTAAGGAGACAGAAGGGCAGTGTGTTTTAGGAGAGGAGAGCATAGGTTGTTTTTTTAAAAAAGTACTGAAAATGGTCAAATGCTCTGCCCTTTCTCCTCTTCTTCCTCCTCCCTCTTGAAGTGGAAAGCTAATCAAGCTGGTGAACAGGAGGCCATGGCTGCAGGACGTCCTCCCCATATACCCCAGGGTTGTTGCCGCGGGGCCCTGACCAAGCAGAGGACATGTGTGGTCCCCTCTGTCGGTCAAGTTGTCTTCTAGCAGGTAGCTTGGTTGAAGGGTTTGCCTGAGGTCCATCTTGGTAATAAGAACACACTTGCTATTTCTGGTCCAGTACAAAACGATAGAGAGAAACTTCAGAATTTGAAGACCTGAATCCTAGCCGCCTTCTTCATCTCAAATAAGGCTGGGAAAGAAGGAGAGGGGGTGTGGGAGTCTCCTCGTTTAGTGTTTACCGAACTAGGACGCTTGGCAAACAGGGAGCATCAAGCTAATTGTTCTTGAAGCAGGAAATCTGTAGTTGAGGAAGCAGGTGTTGTGGGATGATTACCATGTTTTAAAGTGACTGTATTAACTCTTTTGCTCTTTTGACTTTGACCCTGAAATAGTCAGTAAGCTTTTTGGAAGATGCTGTCCCTTTTATGTATGTGGACTACTTACTAAATCAGTTGGTTCTGAAGGAAGGAGAAAGCGCTTAAGTAAACTTGAAACCAGATAGCATATGCACACCAGTGTGGACAGTCTCCATTTTTCTTTCTTTTCTGTTTTTTTCTTATGTTTGGCTTTCAGCATTCCATACTTTCAGAAAACTTGTGACTAAGAGTGAATTCTTATTTTTCAAATTGTTTTCAGGCATTTCATGTTCATGTAAACTTGGCTTATTGATTTCCTGATTTTTCTTTATTTTTTTGTTTTGTCCATTTTATTTTTAATCAGCTACATCAAATGGGTCTTTGGAGGGCCTGGATAACCAGGAGGGAGGGGTGTGCCAGACAAGAGCCATGAAGATCCTCATGAAAGTTGGACAAGGTAAAGACCATCTGCTGCTTCATGAAGCCACCGTAATCTGGTTCGGCCCCCAGCGAGCACGACACTGGTGCTGTTAATGCCCGCTTTCGGTCCCTCGTAGCGTAGTTTTGAAAGCAGACCTTTCTCTGTACCTTGAGCCACTGACAGATTGCCTCAAGTCAATGTAACACACTTTTTTTATTGGAGATTCCTCTAAAAGTTAAGGTCAGCCAGGTCCGATGTCCATTGCCATATAGTGTATATATGTATATATGCACTCTTTTTTCTTCTTAAAAACGAAAGGCCTCTTTGATTCAAAAATTAAGATATCCAGAGTGGAAAACTTAAGTTTCTGCCATTTTGCCCATTTCTGCATCTTGACTACAGAAGACTTTAGTTCACTGAGCCATTTCACATACAGATAACCTATTGTGCAGAATTATTCTTCTAATTAGAAATTGGTATAGTAGTCAATCAACTTGCTCGTTTAAATTGAAATGTCATCTGCAATGCTCTGCCTGCCAAATGCAAGAATCCCTATAGTTTGCACAGATGGCCTCACAATCTAAACCTCTGAAATAACTAGTATAACCGTTTTGTTTTAAAAGGAAAATTATATTCTTGTATGTCACAGTACTTTGCATAAAGAATCTTACGTTCATTGCTATTTATGCCTCTTGAGATATATATCCAAAAGCTCCTAGAGCTAGATCTCATTAGACGCCTGGGCTGTAAGTAATCTATTCTTTCTCATATAGATGCAAGTTCCGCTGGGTCAACCAGGCATAATGATCCAACACGACGCCCAGAACTAGAAGCCGGTACAAATGGAAGAAGTTCAACAACAAGTCCCTTTGTCAAACCAAATCCAGGTATAGCAGCATGAGTGTGTGTGGATAGGTCTGTGTGTTCCGGGCGCCTCGGGTCCCAAGAGGTGGAACAGAGTCCGAGCACTTGGATACCAGTTGGGTTAACTTGTAGTTCCTGGAGTCGGTAATCTTTGCTCTCAGTTAGTTGTTATTAATTTACTCAATCAGAACAAAATAACTCATTCCCACGAAAGGTTCACATTCAGAGGAGTAGAATTCATCAGATGTAGGTGTCAATTAGGAGCACCACTCATTCAGACCAAAGTTATTTTTATTGGTGACACTTAATCGTGCCGGTTGCAACACTAGCTTAGAGCTGATGTTAATGTATATATAATTAATGTTCTAATCCCTCCTCTAATTATACCTAATCCACAAAGAGCCCGATTGATCCGCTTTCTACATTTTAGGTGGCAGCATCTTGAAATATTGCATAATGCCGCGTTTTTCAGGTGGTTATACCGCTGAATTTTTTTTTCACATTTTCAGTGTAAAATAAAATACCAGACGGATCCTGGGCCACAGTTTAGAATACCTGAGAAAGTTGGCTGTCATTTAACTTCATTTTCTTAACAATCCTTGAACAGATAGCTATGTATTTGTTTGCACACTAATGAAATTTTTATGTGGCGGTTGCTGGGCAGACCTCAGCAGTTTTGTATCCGGGATCTGTGCGCCTGGTTGGTAGTCGTGTGAATTTAGCATCTGCAGCGATATCCCCCCGTCTCTCCAAGCGTCAAGGAGGGAAGTTGTTATTTCTAACTTTCAATGACAAGATGTGTCAAATTCTTGTGACAAACTGATAAATGGATCATATAATGATGCCAGGCGATTTTTTTTTTTCGTGCTTAACATTTGGGTTGGCAGCCTGTTCAGTGTGAGAGTTTCTGCCGCCTTCCAAATATATTTTAGGTGTAAATCAAATAATACAAAGGAGGTACGAGTTGAGCGTTTTCCCAGGCCCCAGCAGTCCCGGGCGTGCTCAGGCCGCGGTGCCGGTAGGCAGGGCTTGCCTGTTCAGAGTGCAGGAGGTTTGAGATTCCCACGGAGCCAGCGCCCAGGGAGGAAGGCGGGAGAGCAAGGGGCCGCGTCCTGCGTGTGTCCCCGCCCGTCCCCGCCGTGGAGGGACCGTGGCGCGTGTGGCTGCGAGGCGCCAGCAAGGCCCCCCAGCGTCGCCCATCCTGATGTGGGGGCCGCGCCGCCCTCGGCTCTGCCGCGACGGGCGGGGTCTGGCGCGGGCGGGCGGCCGCCTGCGCGTTTGGGGTGGCGTGGCTCCCCGCCGGCCGCGCCCGGCGCCCCGCAGTGACCCTTCTGCCCCTTGTGTCTCCCCGCCCGGCAGGGTCGAGCACGGACGGCAGCAGCGCCGGACATTCCGGGAACAATATCCTCGGTTCCGAAGTGGCCTTATTCGCAGGGATTGCTTCAGGATGCATCATCTTCATCGTCATCATCATCACGCTGGTGGTCCTCCTCCTCAAGTATCGGCGGAGGCACAGGAAGCACTCGCCGCAGCACACGGCCACGCTGTCGCTCAGCACGCTGGCCACCCCCAAGCGCAGCGGCAACAATAACGGCTCGGAGCCCAGTGACATTATCATCCCGCTGCGGACTGCGGACAGTGTGTTCTGCCCCCACTACGAGAAGGTCAGCGGGGACTACGGGCACCCCGTGTACATAGTCCAGGAGATGCCCCCCCAGAGCCCGGCCAACATTTACTACAAGGTCTGAGACTCGGCGGTGCCTTGGCTTTCCCGGAGGAAACTTCCTGACCCGCTGCCGCCCGAGGAGGGTTTGATGACCCCCTGTGCCTCGACTGGACTGGAGCACAGCGGGGGAGAGGGAACGCCGCTTCTCGGAAGAGCCCTGTTGAGTTGGACAGCTTACCTCGTCTGTAGCGCCCCGGCCGTGGTGGAGACAGACGCTCGCCGGCAGCGGGGAGCCGGGCGCAGGGCGGGGGCCCGCTGGGGCTGCGGCGCTCGCCTGCCACCCCTCCACCTCCAAGCCATGTGCGGCACTCAGGCCTGCGGGGAGCCGAGGGAGATGGAGCGCCCGGATGGGGGGAGCCGGGCGAGCCGTGGGAGCCTCCCGGGCCGGCATCCCGGGCCGCCGCGCCCGGAAATGCGGTCTCTGCCTCGGGTGTCCCTCCCGAGGAGCGTCCGGACTTGACACAGAGACCTCGGGCTGGGGGAGGCTTGCAAGAGGTCCAGCTTCCAATCCTCACCGTGGCACCCCCCCCCGCCCCCCCTGCCGATCTCCGGCTCCCCCTCCACACTCTGCATCACTGCTGGAACACTCACGTTGGGGGGTCTCCTGCTCCACGCACTTGCAACCGCAGCTACAGCGGAATGGGTAATACGCTTCTCGAAGTTGTGTTTGCTAATAAGGAGCCTTGCGGCCAGACGCCAGACTGGGCTGGCAGCCGTGGAAGACGAGGAGTTCGTGGAAGGGGGCGGGCCAGGGAAAAGGGCTGTCTGCAAATGCAGTTCAACGCCGCTGCCTCCGAAGCAGAGGATCGGGTGGGGGAGAACCCAATTAGGTAGCACAGCACTTTGGTTTGGCTGAGATTTTAAAAGGCAAGTAGGAGACGCAACACCACCACTCGCAGTGGAGGAGGGTGCCTTTGAAGGAATCCGCTCTGATCACATGGCAACGTGCAGGAAAACCAGAGTCCCTCTTGGCTGGGGAGAACAAAGGGGCATTGTTGGGAGAGGAACAGGCCAGGAGGGAAGGGGGCAGTGGGCCGCTGATGACAGATTTGGGCAGGACTGTTGTGGTACTGGCAATAAGATGTACAGCTTCGAAGCTGTAGGAGAGTCGGTCTGCTTTGGATGATGTTTAAAGCAGACTCAGCTGCTATACTGATCACATTTTATTAAACACAGGGAAAGCATTTAGGAGAATAGCAGAGAGCCAAATCTGACCTAGAAGTTGAAAAGCCAAAGGTCAAACAGGCTGTAATTCCATCATCATTGATGTTATTGAGGAGTTCTCTTATATAAAAGGTAGGTCAGATTCCCCGCCCCCTCCCCTCCCCAGTGCACCTGCCCCGCCCCCCTCCCCCCTGGAGCCTCCCTGACACTTTGGTTTTGGGAGGTGCTGTGCTGGCCCAGGGGGGGCTACTGAGCGAGGCCACAGCGCAGCTGCTCTGTGTCTAGGTGAAGCACACGGCGAACCTCTTCGAGTCCTTAAGCCGGAAATCGATGATGTCGAGGGGGAGAAGGAAGATAGCACGTATTTATAATAGGTATAGAGAACACAAGGGATAGAAAGTGAAAGATTTTTACTAATATATATTTTAAGATTGCACACAAATCACACCAGAGGATGTGAAATTCACTTGTGGCAATTGCGTGGTCTCAACGCTCAGTGCTTAAAAAAAAAAATTGGACAGCTACTTCTGGGAAAAACATCGTCACTCCCCAAATAACAATAACGAGAGTAAATACAAAAATAACCCAGTCCTCTGAAGGCATCTCACGGAACCTAGACTAGGAAATGCAAGCCCCAAACACCAGGAAATGGACGTGACCGCACCATATGTTGAACAGTGGCAAGATGTCCGGGCATTTCTTCTCTGTGTTGTGTTTGCCCTTGCCTTACGGCTCAAGTGTTCGCCAACACCCACCGGGTCATGTGGAGGGGCTGCGGCGGCAAGTTCAGCTCCGGCCCCCTCCGCTCTCCCCGCTGCCCTCCCAGTCCCCTCGTCCCCTCCCTTCTGGGAAACAAAACGAGTAAACAGGAAACCTACTTTTTATGTGCTATGCAAAATAGACATCTTTAACATAGTCCCGTTACCATGGTAACACTTTGCTTTCTGAATTGGGAAGAAAAAAGAAACGTAGCAACAGCATTTTAAGGTTCTCAAACCTCCAGTGAATACCTGCAAAAATGAGTTGTCACAGAAAATTATTCCTTCTCTATTTCCTGAACCTGAAAATGATGTTGGTCCAAAGTGCGTGTGTGTATGTGTGAGTGGGTGAGTGGTATACATGTGTACATATATGTATAATATATATCTACAATATATATTATATATATCTATATCATAGGTCTGTGGAGGGTTGTCATGGCGACCAGCCACAGTACATATGTGATTCTTTCCATCACCCTACCCTCTCCTTTACGTGCATCCATACAAGATTTTCTTGTAAGCCATCAAAAATTAACCTTTAGGATGGGGGAGAGGGGCAAGAAGGGGAAAAATGGGAAATAGTCTGATTTTAATGAAATCAAATGTGTGTCTCATCGGTTGGCTACATTTTGGTTATATGCTAAACTGTGAAATCAGATGAATTGATGAAGAGTTACCTGCAACCAATTGAAAAGTGTTCTGTGCGTCTGTTTTGTGTCTGGTGCAGAATATGACAATCTACCAACTGTCCCTTTATTTGAAGTTGGTTCAGCTTTGGAAAAGTTACTGTAAATGCCTTGCTTGTATTATCATCCCTAGTCACCTGACTTTGGAATTTGCACCATAATGTTTAAGTGAAGATGCTGTAAATAGGTTCAGATTTTACTGTATATGGATTTGGGGTGTTACAGTAGCCTTATTCACCTTTTTAATAAAAATACACATGAAAACAAGACAGAAATGGCTTTTCTTACCCAGATTGTGTACATAAGCAATGTTGGTTTTTTATAAAGTCTAAGCAAGATGTTTTGTATAAAATCTGAATTTTGCAATGTATTTAGCTACAGCTTGTTAAACGGCAGTGTCATTCCCCCTTTGCACTGTAATGAGGAAAAAATGGTATAAAAGGTTGCCAAATTGCTGCATATTTGTGCCGTAATTATGTACCATGGATATTTATTTAAAATTTTTTCGTTGTCCAATTTGTAAGTAACACAGTATTATGCTTGAGTTATAAATATTTTTTTCTTTATTCGTTTTATTTTAATAGCCTGTCCTAGGTTTTCAGTCCGCTTTACTTCCACATTGCAGTCAGCCCCCAGAAACGAAACCCGTGAGGTCCCATTCCACGTCTGTTTCAAACTGAATTTGTTCTTAAAAAAATAAAATATTTTTTTCCTATGGAAAAAGCGCCTTCAAAGTCTTTTCCTTTCCCTCTTTTTTTTTTCTTTTTTCTTTTCTTTTCGCTTGTTATTTTAATTTGCTTTTCTACTCTGTTTTCTCTATAATTACAGTTATCCGGGACCTTCTGCCCGTGGGCATTCTTGTGCCCATTTTTCAAGTCAGGGCATGCACGTAATGTGATTGTTAATCTTGCAAAAGGCCACGAGCCCCTTGGTTTCCCCATAAAACTCAAACTCACATTTCACAAATATTTTATCGTAAGGTTTCATCAAGTCCTAAGTAAGCGTCCTAACCAGAAAGCATCTCTAGTTTCACCTGGATCACACCGTCTGAGCCGTGACCTCATTCAGGTGAGAGAGGAAAAGGAAGGAGATGCACTTTTGTTATCTCAACACTTAATTCCAGATTGATCCAGTTTCCATTCAAGCAGAGCAGTTTGCCATAGACCGCTTCATTGTTCTTCATGGAATAATCCCAGGAGGAAGGAAGAAAGTCCAATGTTCTCTGTCAAACTTTAACACTGATGAAATCATCCTTAGGAGGGAGGTACTTCAGGTGTGGGGGGTTTGAGAAAGAACCCCAACCCAGGAGCCAGATGCTCCAGGCCAGATTGACTTGCCCCAGATCACAGCCCCAGCCAAGTGAAGAATTGGTAGGTTTCAACCTCCCCCCGCCGGAGGTTCCCATGAAAGGCTGGTTTTAGAAGCAGGGATCTCCGAGGCATCTTCCTGACTTACTTGTCCTAAAGAAAGGTTGGTGGAATAAATGCTTTCCTTCAAAAAAAAAAAAAAAAAAAAATTCTCCAGGAGCCCACAGTTTCAGGTGATGCCAGAATGATAGATAGCTCCGGCTACGCCATCTCTTTATTCCGAGACACTTAACCGCCCCATCACTGCAAATCCAAGTTCCAGGGCACAATTTACGGCCGAGTGACTAAGCGGGATGCTCCACCCTCCGTACCATATTGCTAATGAGCAGTCCAGGCTAGAACAAAAGCACAACAGCCAAGGATTCCATTTTCAACTGACAGGGCCGCCTTTATTGCAATTTAAATGACCAAAGACACCGTGTCATTGTTCCCACCTGGTGTTTGAAACTAAGTTGTCCAAACTGGGCAGGCCAAACTCCAGGAAGAAATAAAAGTGCACCCCAGTTGTTACCCTTTTTAACTGGCGAGAAGGAAACTTACAGAAACTTCTCGCTGAGCTTGTCACGCAGATGCTCTTCTCTGTCTGAAGGGTCAGCCTGCTCCTGCAGTCACTGCGTCACTGTGCTCTCCCTGCCCGCTGCTGTCCACTCCTCTCTAATGTCACTGTCCTTGTCGGCAAAACGGTTGCCTGTTCAAACCCTGGGAGAAAGGTTCCCAGTGGAAAGGAGAAAAAAAAAAAAATACATATATATATATAATATCAGTACCATCTGTCATGCACCTTGCTGTCAGTCTCTGGACCCAACCCAGAGAAGGATCATTCAAAGGCAAAAACAATCCAGAGGAGGAAAAGTCACTTACCTAATGGATGTTCAAAAGGATGATTATCCTCCTCTTGGCTTCGGTGGCAAATAGGTCTTCAGGTGGCTCAAAAGGACACATAATTGCTACTGTGCAAAAGACACTGATCTGGGTGTTGTGCTGCTTTTTTGTTTCCAGTTGATTTGGGATGATGTTTGTGGGTATTTATACTACAGATGTACTTGAAGACAAAATACTCAGTGTTGTAATGGAAGAGTCTTGCCTATTCTACTCGGTTCTCTGGGTAGGGAGGGCATTTATCAGTGACAGGGAGAGATTAAAATAATACACTTATTTGTGGGGCACCTGGGTAGCTCAGTTGTTAAGCGTCTGCCTTCGGCTCAGGTCATGGCCCCAGGGTCCTGGGATCAAACCCCACATCCGGGGCTCCCTGCTCAGTGGGAAGCCTGTTTCTCCCTCTCCCACGCCCCCTGTTTGTGTTCCCTCTCTCGCTGTCTCGCTGTCTGTCAAATAAATAAATAAAATCTTTTTTAAAAAGTATATACTTGTTTGTAATAAACCATAGCACACCAGGTTGATGAATCAATTTTTTAGTGATGAAACTCTGCCCCAGAAGCTAAAGATGCATTCACCTCAAGATTTTTATGCTGTGGGGCGCCTGGATGGCTCAGTCGTTAAGCGTCTGCCTTTGGCTCAGGTCATGATCCCAGAGTCCTGGGATCGAGCCCCGCATCGGACTCCCTGCTCCGCGGGAAGCCTGCTTCTCCCTCTCCCACTCCCCCTGCTTGTGTTCGCTCTCTCACTGTGTCTCTCTCTGTCAAATAAATAAAATCTTTAAAAAAAAAAAAAAGATTTTTATGCTGTGATGCATTGATTAATGAAGCCTCTTCAAAACAATTCTCCACATGAAGTTAATTATATTTTTTTAAAAAAACCAACACCCTCATTAAAAAAAAGTGCCCCTATGTATAAGGACACTGCGCGAAGGAAATCATACCAACCCAGTTTATGACCAATCATAGATCACCGCTGAAGGTGTTAAATGCAGGGAAGGTGAGACCTCGCTCGCGGCTCTCTCTCTGCTACCCATGGCTCTGTGGTCTCTCTGCACATCCCATCCAGTTCTGTGCCTTGGGGGCCTCCCCTGTTAAGGGGAGAAGGTAGGACTCCAACACATTGAAGGTCACTTTCAACTTCCGCAGGATTTGAAGCAAAGCCCCCCCGCCTTTCAAGCTGTACAAAAGTGCCTTGATGTAAGCTGCTCTTTATCCCGGCTTCCCCGGGGGGCTAAGCTCTGAAGACCTACGGTGGTTCACAGTCACACCCCGCCCCCTCTGGGTTGCACTTGACCATCTCCCCACTGCCTCCAACAAGATCCCACATGGGGCCCCGGGCTCTGCTGCTCACCACCCCTTCCTGGCATGGAAGGAAAATTCAAAAAATCCAATAACTAGCAATGTGTACATACCAGTAGAACGGGGAGCCGCGCTCTTGTGGTTTTGGCCTTTTATTCCTAATTGTTGAGTAGATCTTTTTTCTTCACTCGCAGACATTTTTGGGTCACTGCAAGCAGGCCCCCAACTTCTATTTAAATACCTTGTAGTATTTAAATAGGGGCCAGGCAAGGGGTAAGGTGTGGGTGGTGCTCTCTTCCACCAGCTAAGGGAGCCCACCTTCGCTTCATCTTCCTCGTAGATTTGAGACTCACTTGCTTCGTATTTGATTCTTTCCATGCTGTGATCTAGAACACATCCCTGTTATGTCTGTCTCCTTTATTACTCATACTTCTGCTTCTGTTGTCTGCGGCAAAGAATTGTATGACTGGAGAAACATCTTTTAATTGATAATAGAGCTATTATTTCCCAAGTGCCATTCATACCTAATAAAATGACTAGAGTTTTTTGTGTGTTTTGTTTTTAAAGCCATGGTGACTCTCTCTTAAAAAGTCCCAGAACAGTAGGGGAGATAAATGTCATAAAAAAAAAAAAATTGCTTAAAATCAACTGAAATCTTAAGCAAAACCCAAACAAGATTGCTCTTCAGGTGTATCATCTGTGTTCAGTGGCTTTGTTAACGCAACCTTACAGGAAGACCAAAGAAAGTGGTAGACATTAATGTCTAGCTCTAAGCTCCAGCAAGTGGGGAAAATTAAAATGAAACAAAACAAAATGCTACAGGAGGGGGTCCTGGCTTGCTACATCTTTCACTTGGGTCCCTGAGTATCTGGTGTCTCGGTTCTTTATCATCTGGCTACTTCTGCATATGACTCAAGATGCTGAGAACGGTGTGAGAGGCTTCAATAAACATAACTCCCAGTTTCTAAGTTGTATGTGTGTAGCTTAGTGCGGTTCAGATTCCTTCATATCCTTGTGATGAAGCACCATTGACTCTGAGAGAAAGCCTACAACCCGCGGCAGCCGGGATGCCTCTGTCTGGACTCCTGGCTCCTGGCAGGTCCCCAGGCCGACCACACCGCTGCCCCTCACTGAGGCCAACCATCGGAATGTGGGCACTTCCTATGCTTTGACTCAATTATACATGCCTGGTTTTGAAGTGCAGCTTATAAAAACACAACAAGTCAGCAAATAGTATCCATCTAGCTTTTCCGTGGTGAATGCACATGGGTTAGGAGAGGGTGAGGACCGAGGGGCAGGAAGAGGATGGTGGACGTCATCCTCAGCAGAAGCCTTTTCATCAGACTGGGCCGAGACACTAACCAGGAGCCCACACCAGCGGACTCATGCTTATCCACAAGCCTCGAAGCTTCTGCCCAGTAAACACACACACAGTTTGTATCCCACGTGCATCTAGTTAGCACTGCATGTATGGAAGGCAGTGTGCTAGGTACGGGGGGCTGGGGGGACATGGAAGACAAAATCCCTCCTATGGGGAGCCCAGAGTCCACTCAGCAGCCCTGCTCTTTCACGAATAGCAATGACACATCTCACACGTGTGTAGGAAAGGAAGGAATAACGATTCCAGCGACTGTGTTTTATTCCGGGAGCATCTTCCTAAAAAAGTATTAGCCTGTTAGTAGGCTTTTTTCATCCACCTGTCTCTTCCGTTCGTGCGGGTTAAATTTCTTTCCTTTTAAATCTTTCATTACATATATGCCAACTGGCTGGTTAGGATGCTAAATTTAGTGTAACTGCTCTTCCAAACATCTTAGGAGTTTGCCTTAAGTGTCTGCCTCTGGCCTTAAAGGGCAAATCAAAACATTTCCAATTGGTTTCCAGCCCACATTACGAAGTGTATGTGTATTTGAAAGACTGTTTCTTGGCTATAATTGGTAGGTTTCTTGTAGCCAGTTCCGAGGAAAGAATTGCAGAGAGCTTTACAGTCTGCTAGCAGCAGTTAGCACTGAGCTCAAAAACAGTAGGAAAAAAAAAATGAAGTCTGAGCATCTGGGATGGTTGCCAGAGTGACCCACAAGTTACATGCAACATAAGCGTCTCAGACGAGCAGATGCGGGGCTGCTCCTGAAGAAGCCTGGGTCTCTGCCTTTCAAGTGTCCTACTCGAGAAGGGGGGAGGAAAGATAAGAAGCTCCTACCAACTCCCTTAAATATTTTAGATAAAAATAATGACCGTGTTAATCTCACTTGAACGTCACCGAATTTATTCCTCCCGTCCTGCTAGCCAAGGGTCAAGAAAAGACTAGCACACACCATTTTCCGGGAGCGTGTGTGTCAGCGATTCATACTGTGTGTAGCAGTCACGTGTGGGTCTATGAGAAACGTCTCCCAGCCGTGGTCGAAGCACCGTTCCCCATTTCCAAGGAGGAAGCGAAGATTCACCTTGGCAGACAATGGCAAGCACGCGTTGGTGGCTCCTTCTCTCGGGCTCCCTCACCGCACTGCGCGGGGTCTGGGTTTTGGTTGCAGGGAACTGGGGAGTGTGGGAAACGGATCAGAGACTGTGCATAAAGCAGTGAGCAGGACTCATAAACCTTTGTGTGTGATGACCATTCCCGACACATGGAGAGACCGACGCAGCCGGAATAGCAGCCTACCTCACCTCCCGAAGAATGACCTGCAGGGACATACTTTCTCCCTGAGTCACCACCACCTCCAGGACTCACAAGAGAAGGGAGTCGAGTCACATGGCTTTTCATCCCCCACCCCCATTGATTGTTTTTTTTTTTTTTTTATTTGAGAGAATAAGAGAGAGAGAGAGAGCACATGAAAGGGGGGAGGATCAGAGGGAGAAGCAGACTCCCTGCTGAGCAGGGAGCCCGATGCGGGACTTGAACCTGGGACTCCAGGATCATGACCTGAGCCGAAGGCAGTCGCTTAACCAACTGAGTCACCCAGGCGCCCCCCCATGCATTGTTTTTAAAGAGTCTCGTTGATGCTGACTTTAACAAGAGATTTCGGAAAAGTGCTTCAAACAGGGCAAGAGAATTTTTTAAGCGACATCGCCAGCCAAGCAGGTACCGTGATTATGATGGTCATTAAGCAGTTTAAAGAGTCTGGTTCTGCTTAATAAGGTCGCCCAGCTTTTTATGGGCCTGCACAGAAATCCTCTTGGAGAACTCATTCTACGGCAGCCCATCGTCACCACTGTTTTCTGTGATGTGTCTTGATTTCAGATTTTGAGGTCTGATCTCTGGCATTTTACTACGGCTACTTCTGGACTCCATCTACATCAACCCTAAGGTAGAAAGACGGGAGACCTATGAGCCTCTCTGCTCTTAAGTGGTATGCTTTTTGTCACTTTGTTTCATTTTATTTTCCTTAGCTTTTGACTTGGAGCATTGAGAGATACAGCGTGAGTTGAAAGACAAGAACAACAAACTCACATATATCTACCATGTAAATGCAACAATTAACCTTTTGCCCCTATGTACACGGTCTGTGCACGCACATGCACACACATACACACTCCCTCACACACACAATTCTTCAGCTAAGCATTGGAAAGTAGTCACAGACATCCTGACACTTCCTTCCCACATCTTACCATATAAGTAAAAAGGAATCCCCTTCATGTAACCTTAACACCATGATCAATCTTGAGAAAAATAACAAGAATTTCATGATATAATCAGTTAGTCTGTTAAATTTATCTTTTTAGCTTTTTTATTTTGGACAAAAATAGTACTGTACCTACATCTGATAAAAATTATGTTTCCTTAAAAATAATAAAGTAAAAATTAATATATATTAATATTACATATAATATATAATATATATTAATTAAAAATTAATATATATATGTTTCCTTTCCCAGCCCCTCCTCCATCCCTCAAAGTAACCATCATAAACGGAATCTAGTCTATCTGTTCAGAAAAATATTATATGCATATTCTTACATATAAATGCACATTTAAAAAAATCTCTATAGAGATTATACTGTACACATTGTTCTACATGATGCCTTTTAAATAAATGATGCATCTTGGAGATCTTTCCTCATTGGTACATTCAGTTTTCCCTTTTTTTTAACAACCATAGTTCTTTTAGATCATCGCCCACTAGCAAAACTTGGTTTTTAAGCTCCTACACACAATACACCTTGAGGCAGAGACAGCGGATCTCATCAGATAATTTGCATACTCTCCTATTTTTCTCAGCCTCACTTGCAGTTAGGTCCAGAGGGTGCAGCTCAAAGACAGTGGGAGCTCGGTCAGCCTGGGTCCCGAGTGATTGAGTGGATCAGAGGCCCCTGCTGATCTGTGTTGGGCTTTCCAAGCTCTTTGCATGAGACTCAAATTTACATGTTAAGACCCAAGATTGGGAGGATCATCTGTTATCACAGCATATGCCTACCCACCCTGATTTATATGTGCTTAACATCCTACGGTGTTTTCCCAAATGTATCCATAAGCTAAATTCCTAGCAGTGGAGTCACTGTATAAAAGGGAACGCACATCTGGAGCTTTGATAGATAACTGCCCGATTACCTTCGATTTTCTCTTTCCTTTTTTTTTTTTTCCCTAGTTTAAATATATAACTTCCGCTCCACTCCACTGCTTCTTTTCTCCAGTTTGTTTGCATTTTTACTCTGTGCTGTCCTTTAAGACCTACAAGAGGCAAATGGGATGAAGAAGATGGATACCAATAGGATGTATACATACATCAATGTTCGTTAGTGTATTTGAAATTAACACAGGGACCCAGTGTGTGCGCGTGCATCCAGACTTGTGGTCTTGAGCTGAGATCATGATGCAGACTTCTGTTTCGATTCTGGTAGAGAAGATGCCTTGCTATCGCTCCATAATAGCAGTCAATTACCTTGCTAATGCAAACTTGTACTAAGTATCCAGGAAGTAATGTAACTTTCCAATAGTAAGATTTAGGCAGTAATCCCCTCCGTGAATTGCTTTGTTACTTCTTTGTTTTTACTATGTGCATGTGGACTGGAATCCAGAACCAGTCAGAGGTTGTGTTACTGGTTCTGTGGGAAAATTGCAAGACACAGGCTTTATAGACTGAGCGACTCCCTCAAATGACCCTTCATTTGCCTAAAATGTGCTGGACGCTTGGAAGGAGAAATGGAAAGCACCGAAGATAAATCTTCTACTGAAGGAGCAATCGCAGCCTGGTACTTTAATCTTGGTTTTCAAGAAGAACATCTTCTTTTTAGGAAAATGAATTTTGTTTATTGAGAGAAATAAAATTTGGGGAAAATAAAGAATTGTTCTAAGCATTACGACTCTCTATTAAAGCAGTTCCAGAAACATTGATTTTCCATTTTAAAATAGTGCTTCCTGTACCCCAAGCCAGAGGTCCAGATTCCATGAGGACTATGGAGTGAGCCCAAGAATCCTTTTTTTCCCAGCAAGCATGCAAGATTGCTGACGAATACATGGTGATAACAGCTTGATGTTTTCTCTGTCCCGGTCTCAGTGTCTTCAGGGCGTAAACACTAACATAATTCCAGTTACCAGATAAGGAGGAGCAATGGGTATGAGGAGATATGCATGTAGTATATTTTTTTCTTGGACAATAATTTAAAACTCCTTAGAGCTAGAACTCGAATTTAGAGCTGGAACTCCCTAGATCAGGCTGGGTGTGTGGTTGTCCATCTATTCTTGCATGAAGCTCAAAGGTCTCTGTTTATGGACAGATACCTGCTCTCTCGGCCTCCTCGGTGCCCATCTGGGCCTTACATGTCTGCACATATTATGGATGGTTAAGAAATAGAGACTCAGTCAACACATCAGGGACTTTACGCAGAGGGGCTAGCAAATGGATGAGTCCTTAGGAGAAGGGTTTGGTTGTTTTTGAGTGGATTTCATGCCCCTTGGCTTTGTCCTCCCTCCCCACCATCTAGGCCACGTGCCCCGGGGCCTCCTCAGGAATTGGGCTTGCATCCCTCCTGGCTGGCCCCGTTCATCCCAGTGCCACACCTCAGAGTTGGCTTTGGCATGAACCACACCCACCGGGGTCTACCTGGTTAGTATCTCAGTTTCTCCCTGTCAAATTTCAACTGTCCAATCTGATGAACAGATTCTAGAGGTTGGAAGGCTTTGCTTAGGAAACACATGGTTTATTTAACTCGTGTCTTCTGAAGACAATGCCCGTTTTTCTTGTTTTTCCCAATAAAATGTCGGCTTAGAGCAAATCGATAGAGAACTATTTTTTTGGCAATAGAAGTTTCTCTGTAACATTCAACCTATGCCTTCCCTGTCCAGATGTGGCTGGTTTTGGCTCTAGTTTCCCAGAGCAGTGAGCACAAGATAAGCAGGATTTGTTTTTCTTTTCTTCCTTCCTCTTTTTCACACCATACACACATCCATTTTTTGCTTAGAGGCATTGAGAAACTGGGCAACGCTTTTAATTGTTTCAGCACACACAATCAGTAGGTAATGGTGATAACCAAGGAAAGAGAAAATGGAGTCCGTTTGTTCTCTCTCAGGCTCCTCCCCTTCCTTTTTTGCCAATTTCCACATGCAGGGAAATAGCTCATAGGGCTCATGTTCTGTGGATGTGAGCCACAGGAGGCTTAAACTGAGCATTATCAAAACACATTAGAAATAGATCACATTGCAAAGAAGAGCAGGCTTGGCCCCGGCCAAGGCAACCCCCCCCCCGCCCCCACCCCTCACCCCCCACCCCCCACCCCCCACCGAGCTGGGAATCCAGTGGAATGCAGCTCCATGCAATGTTGCTCATCACATCTTCCCTACTTCCTGTACAAAATCTGCAAGCTGTGGCCCTCCTGTTCAAGCCAAACCGCGCAGGGTTTGAAACACAAAGGGGTTCTTGCAAAAAATACTGTGCCATCACATCTCGGCTTTCTTAAAAGATAGCTGAACACCGTGAGTTTGTGTTGGCAAGGGATGGTGGTGGGAATCCGCTCCTGCCGCTTCTTCGCTGCATGTTCTTGAGAAAGCTACTTAACCTCCTGATACCTCAGTTTCTTCATCAATGAAAAGAGGTCTATTAACACCCACCTTGAAGAGCTATTGTGAAGATTAGTGGAAATAGCATGCGTACATAGTCTTGGAAGATAATAGGCACTCAATAATGATCTTTGCACGGTGCTTCTGTATTTCAAACAGTTGATCTGAAGCCTTGGCTCTGTGATAGGTTTTACTATGACCACACGTGATCCCGCACTGCTGGCTTTTTAAGCCCATACCTCTAATGGACAGGTGGAGCACCACTATTCACGTTACATTACATATACAGCATCTTTAGATGTCTCTAAACGAATGGGAAAACCATTAGCGATTTTTTCTAGAATAAGGAAAGAACAAATTCTGTTTGCCCCTCATGGCTATGCCTCCATTATTTAAGCCAACATATACTTTATATTAAGGTGTTACTGATTCAGACCCAAAGTAAGACCTTGTCTTCCTTGGTTTATACCGTAAGTCGAAATACAATAATATAATTATAAATATAAATAATATAATACACTGAATATATCTGTGCTCCTGTTCCTGCTCGTCCGCCAGTATTCCACATTTTTGGAGCTGCAGCCGGAGAGCAGAACGTTTCCACACACAAGGAAGGGTGAGGGAGGTATTCACAAAGAGCCACTGAGTTCCAGAATTTGTGGCTTGGTGATAGGTTTGCTTCCGGACGCAACCACAGTAGTGGGATTCTCAGAGGTGGTAGAGGATCTGACCATCTTCACGGTATTTGTAGTGAGGGTACAAAGTCCCCTCGAACTAAACGCTGTTAGCTGAATCGTGTCCCCTCCCAAATCCGTATGTTGAGTCCTAAGGCCCAGCACCTCCGGGTGTGACCGTACTTGGAAGACAGGGTCCTTACAGAGGCCATCACGTTAAAGTGAAGCCATTAGCAGGACCCTAATCCGATAGGACCAGTCCTCCTAAGAAGAGGAGATTTGGGCACAGACACGCACAGAGGAAAGACAATGTGAAGACACAGAGAGAAGACAGCCACCTGCAGGTCAGGGACCGAGGCCAGGAACAAACCCTTCCCTCTCAGCGCTCGGAAAGGAACGAACCCTGCCAGCACCTTGACCTCAGCCTTGAGCCTCCGGAACGGTGAGAAAATACGGATCTCTGGTTTAGCCACCCTGTCTCTGGTATTTCGTTACATCAGCTCTAGCCAGCTAATACACCAAGTATCTCCTGTAATAAGTTATTGGTCTGAAGGAAATTCCTGGACTGCTCGTCACCTGCTTTCCATAACATACGAGGCTGTGAACTTTCGCCGGTATGAGGAAGAAAGAGGTTTCAGCAGGAAACCAGACATGGGCTCGGGCACATGCTTTCTGTAAAGGGCCAGATCATGAACATTACGGCTTGCTGGCCCTGTTCTCTCTGCTGTGCCTCGCCATCCCCCTGTCATCGGTCGAAGGTGGCTGGGGACCGTCGGGAACAAGGGGGAGAGGCCGTGTCCCAATAAACTTTCCAGAAGCAGGTGGGAGCCTGGATTTGCAGACTCCTGGAGTAGAGCACACCGTTCAGCTTATCCCGTTCACACCGTTCCGTGCCCTTGACTGGTTTCTAACTCTCTAAGGGGCAGATGACTGATAGCAATGCAGTGTTGTCTAAAGACAGGGAGATCAATTCTCCCTGGTAGGAGTTCAACGGGCTTTCCTCCTCGGCTGTGGAAGAGGCTGGCTTTGTCTTCATCGGCACATTCATTCATTCAATATTCCTGATGTAAAATGTGTCTGTCCTTTGTCTTCTCTTGTAAGCTGTTTGTTGCCTCTTACCAGTTCCCTTATTAATGCGTTAAGTGTAATCTCTAATGTGTGCCCATTTTCATATTGGTTTCAGAGTCATGATTCAACCTATTTTTAGAAAACGATGCTTTAACACTGGGTGAAGGGATTATGTCATCCGGGCAGATGGAAACATTGGCTATATTGTCCTACAAAAACGCTGAGAAGTCCAAGTGTGTGAGGCAGTAGGTAATAAAGTTTTTTTCTACTTTTTGTTTTGTGTTTGTTTTAGAGAGGGGGAGAGAGAGGGAGGAAGGGGGGCAGAGGGAGAGGGAGAGAGAGAATCTTAAGCAGGCTCCACGCTCTGTGCAGAGCCCGACGTGGGCCTTGATCTCAGGACTCCGAGATCATGACCTCAGCTGAAATCAAGAGTCAGACGCTTAACCGACTGAGCCACCCAGGTGCCCCAATAATAAAGTTTTGATGTAGCAAGCGGTTCGTTTGTCCTGGGTTGATGGTTGCCAGCCGGGGACGTGGACAGTCAAACAGAATGACAAGAGACTGGGGCGACTGGGTGGCTCAGTTGGTTAAGCAACTGCCTTCGGCTCAGGTCATGATCCTGGAGTCCCGGGATCGAGTCCCGCATCGGGCTCCCTGCTCGGCAGGGAGTCTGCTTCTCCCTCTGACCCTCCTCCCTCTCATGCTCTCTGTCTCTCATTCTCTCTCTCTCAAATAAATAAATAAAATCTTTAAAAAAAAAAAAAAAAAGAATGACAAGAGACTGGAACTCAACAGATCTTGGCCCACATTACAGATGAAACCTTCACTGTTGGTGACCTTGGGCATCTCCCACAAGCTCTGCTGTCCTGAGTTTTCTCACCATAAAATGGGCATGACGGAAGTTCCTACCTAGGGAAGTGTTCCAGGAATCAAATGAGCATTGCAAATGAGAGATTTGATGTAGATGCCACACTTTCTAAGAGCATGTGAAACCACATGCTGGCTAAGTAAATGCAGGCAGGTATTATTATAAAGACAAGAATGAAGACACATAGAGCTTAAGGGGATATGCAACAAAGCCAGGAAAAGCTTTGCCCTATCCTGAGTTTGTCTGGGTGACAGCATCTCGTCTCTGGAGAGGACGGTGAGCAGGAAAGTGGTGCCGTGGCAAGAAGTCTCAGTCTTTTGTATCTCCCAACCTGGTAAGAGCTGGGAATTTCCTTGCAAATTTTCTGCCAATGATTCATACTTGCAATTTTTATGATAACTCGGAAACAAAAACACACAGTCACAAAGCCGTTCCCACCAAGGGTTGGGGATGGGGACAGGCCATGCTTCTGCCGCACCCATCACACCAGGAGGAATTGCTGAGTCCAGAAGGAGTGTGCGGGTCAGCTTGCGACATCAGCCTGAAACAATAGGGCTTTACTAGGTCCGAAGTTTTGTCTTCTTCAGGGTTGCTTTGGATTTCTTAGCTCAGATTTCTGCTGATTATGAATGCATCAAGTCTCAAAGCATGCTGGTAGGATTTATGTACTTTGTATGCATTTCTTTGCAGTAATTATTAATTTTAATTTTAATTTTTAAAAAATATGTTATTAATTTATTTGAGAGAGTGAGTGAGAAGGGCAAGCTTGTTGCCATAGTTGCCTCGTGATTACCATCAGAAGCGCATCACGCTGTGTGTGCAGCTTCATCTCTTGGGGTCTGTGTTTAGCTCATGCCACGAAGATAATATGCTCCTTTCGCTCTCACCATGAAAGAAGCAGACAGATAGCTGTCACTGTGTTCCAGAGGCAAGGGGATATGATACCTTAGCCCGGAGCAGGATCGGGAAGCAGCTGAGCATTTTCAGGCAGCCTCCAGTTAACTCAGCAAGAGCTCCATCCCGGCAGACACTGTTTGTCAAGTTCTTTTGACCGTGACCCAGTTACGCGCTACGCCGTCCCCTAGCACACCCCCACACCATACAGCTGAAACCAGAGTTTCACGAGATCACATTTACCATTATCGTATGCTCTGGGAAAAAAAAAAAAAAAATCTAACTCATTACATGATTTCACAATTTCCTCCAACTTCCTGTGGGTCAAAGCCCACAATTTGAAAACCGCTGATAGAGGAGTTGTGTGATTCCCCACAGGAGGTCAGGGTAATACGGGCATTAAGTTAAGGTCTTGAAGCAGTTAGTTAACGAAGTGAGCGATATTCTTGCACCCACATGGCTATCCTTTTTTAAATCTTGCCTCAGGATGAGTACAGCTTTCTAACAGTCTGTGCCTCGGTTTCCTTGTCTGTAAAGCGAGGGAACTAAGTGCCAGTCTCATAGGGTTGTTGTGATGGTTAGATGAACTAATAAAGCACATAAAACAATACTGTCTACGGTAAGACTGTTAGCTTCTATTGCTGTTGTTGCTGTTGTGTTTACACAGGGCAGATGTAGGGACCAGGGAAAGATACAGTTTCTATTTATTTATTTTTATTGGGACATGACTGACAGGTAACATTATATTAGTTTCTGATACATAACATAACGATTCCATATTTGCAAATATTGCAAAACCTACAGTTTCTGAATCAGTTATTTAATTTTTTAAAAGCCATAACTGAGAATAAAAGTTTTTGCTTCCTTTGACTTCTTATTTTAAGGCATCCATGAAAAATTGCAATTATAACGCATGAAAGAAAATGAGCAGCCCGCACGGGGTTTGTCTTAATAATCTTTGCCTATTACTTACCACTGAAACCATTTCCAAATAATCTATGATTAGCACAACACACCAACGGAAAGAATATTGACAAGCTTTCCTTTATTTTATAGAAACCACGATCTCTGTTATGAAGGCATCCCCCGAAGGCTCAGTCAACACTGTTGTCTTGTTTGACTGAACTTCAGGACAGCTGAAGGCTCCATTCCAAGACGGTACTTTGTCGCTCACGCAGGGGGTAGGATCTAGGCCAGTGCCTGAACTCCATCCCAGACAGGCATGCATCCTAGGTGCATTTTTTTTTTTTTTTTAACTGAAGGTCCTTTGCTGGTCTTGCTTCTATGAGTGGCCATGACAGTGGGAAAGGATCTCTGGAGAACCAGAAAGAGACTGGGCTCCCCAGTTTGATTCAGGCTATGTGCCAAGGTGCCAAGGAGAGGCGCAATTCAGGACATAGCACTCTGCCTCCAGAGAGCCCCCTGGCCCAGCCCTCCCGTGCCCCCATCAGGGTCCTGCCTGGGCAAGGGACTGCAATCAAAGCAACGTACAAAATAAAGAGTAGTTTTACCCAAATCTCTGTTCTCTGGTGAGAGCACAAGGCCTCACTCCAATTCAGAAAAGATCTAAGTGAGCCGACCACCAGCCAGGTACCATGTCCGGCTCACCCCTGAAGGCCCAGCTTTGGCAATGTCGGGCCGGCCACCGGGCACCAGCAGCAGAGCCTTCCATGCAGGCGGCCGACAGCACCCTGGGGCCCCTCTCAGGCAACGGCCACAGTCGCCCCACCGTGGGCAAGACCATCACAAGGCAGGGACCTCGGTGGACACTGGGTCACTCAGCAACAATGGGAACCTGTTTTACAGTTGGCCGGAGCAGAAGAAGGAAAATGGTGATCATGTCCTGGTCATCCGGAGGAATTTGTTCAGTGCACATCATACCCTCCTGGAGAACTCCTACGCTCACTAAGGGGGCATTTAAAGAAGCTTGAAAGGGAGGTAGCCTTGCTAGAGAAACACTGAGTCGTGAGCATACTCAGGAGCCCTTTTGCCCTCGATGAGCGATTCCAGCAACACGAGCCTCTTTCTAGTCATCCACGGCTGGAGTTTGATACCCAAGCTGGTTTTCTGGATATTATTTGGGGATCTATGAACTTAAACAGAAAACAAAATCAAACAAAAACTATATCTTTATACCATCTAATCTCTCTTACATGTGAAATAAAACAAACACAAAACAAGCTCATAGATAACAGAGGATAGATGGGTGGTTGCCAGAGGCATGGATGGGGGTGGGAGAAATGGGTAAAGAGGGAAGAAGAAGAAAAAAAGAAACAGCGTTTCCCCCCATTGTGAACAGAAGCGATTTCGCCTTCAGCTGCGCATTTCCCTTCCCAGGACGACTTTATTCCAGCACCCCTCTCTGTCAGGTTGGGTCGGCTTGGTCAGACAGGTGATTTCTAGAGAGATGGCCTAATCAGGGAGCAGGTTATGGGAGCTGTGGTGGCCAGGAGTCAGGCCCCAGAAGATGAGGCAAAGCAGAGAAGGAAACTCGAGAATACGAAGTGGGGAAAAGGGGCAGGGAGTCCAACAGAGTCTGGGAAACCAGAAGTCAGAATGAGATATGGAGCAATGCCCCAGCAGCCGGGGTTTGTAAAGGGAGACAAGTGTCCCTACCTGGTCAGTTCCCAGGGCCTTGGGCGCAGTGACTCAGCCCAGGCGGGGCCACCCTCCCAGGGGACACCTGCCTGATTGCAGACTGCTGGCCCCACCCCTGCGGCCGCAAAGCCAGGCCTCACCTCTGTGAGGGCACAGAGAAAGGAGAAGGAGAAACAAGGGAAGGAGAAACAAGGTGCCTGCTCTTAAGAAGACTGCTTCACAGCCGAGGGGCGTGAGTTCTATGCCCAGGGGAGGCAGAGAAAAGGGGGTTCTTTTTTTTAAATTTAATTTTTTAAAAGATTTTTATTTATTTATTTGAGAGAGAGAGTGAGAGAGACAGAAAACATGAGTGGAGGGAAGGGTAGAGGGAGAGGGAGAAGCAGACTCGCCACTGAGCAGGGAGCCTGATGCGGGACTCGATCCCAGGACCCTGGGATCATGACCTGAGCCGAAGGCAGACACTGAACCGACTGGGCCACCCAGGCGTCCTGAAAGAGGGGTTCTTGACCAATTTTTGAGCCGAGTACTCCTTCAGCAATCTGGTGAAGCCTGAGGGGCCTGAAGAAGAACCGCATTTTAAAACCCATAACATAAAATATGTAGAGCTCAAAAATATCAAGTCACCATGATGTACACCTGCAAATAATAGGATACTGTAAAATATAGAATAAATATCTTATAATTAAAAATAAAATAAAATACATAGGACACCAAAGAAACCAATTATAGTGAAATTGAGTTATCAAAGGAAACCAAATATCCTGGATAACCAAATATTAGAGTAAGTGTGAGGTAGAAATATGAGTGCCTTCTCATTCTTCCGGAGAGAGGATGGGGAGTCTCCCTGCTTCTCCGGGAGCAGTACGGATGATACGAGCTTCCGGTGGAGATGCCACTGACTTAGGAGAGTCAAACATTCCAGCTCCCAAATTAAAAACTTCAGGAGGAAAGTCACCGTGCGGCAACATTAAAAATGGTTTGAACACATGGTTTTGGTTACAAGGAGGGGCTTTGCAGTCAGACCAGCTGCTGGAATCCTAGCTCACTTGCTCACGCCCTGTGACCAGAGAGGTAAGTTCCTCCACCTGCACCAGCCTCAGTTTCTGCTTCTGTCATAAGAGACCCCTTAGAGACTTCAGAGGAGAGCACGAGACCTGCTGCGAGGCGCCCGGCACATGGCTGAGCATCTGCTACGTACCCAATCTGTCTTACTGCTTTATTGTCTATTATTCAGGTAACCGCGCACACTGGCTCAAATGAGCAAGAATGTAAGGGGGTTATAATTCACTCATGAACTCCTAGGTGGGTGCTCTACAGAAATGGACTTGGCCAAACTGTGTTAGAGTATTCACAACGAGGACGTCAGCAGGGGTCAGAGGCCTTTAGGAAGCACAGAGAGAGAGTTTGAGGAAGGGAACCTGCCCCAAGTGGGGAAGGACCCCCAGTAAATATCAGAGCCCTGCGGGGGCCCAGGCAGCCCTGAATCCTGGGAGGTGCTGAAATATTTGGGGGCAGAGCACAACAGAGCAGGGCAGAGGAGAAACTGCAGGGTCACAGGCATAACTGGAAATAAGAGAAATTTTATTTTTCAATGAACATATTTCCTCTGGAAATAGGGGAAAGGATGCTTGTAAAGATAATGCACTAACCATTTCTTTTTCAATTCACTTTAACATATTCAAAGCAAAAGTGTTTTCATTTGACTTTCCTCAAAACAATTCATAAAATTTTAAAAAGGTGGGCACACACAGCAGGGAATGAATTGGATAGGGGCTCCCTGGCCCACAGAACTTTTCCTTTCGGATATGCATACGGCTGAGCCATCTGCAATCACCGATAGCATTGACACTGGGCGGGAGTTCTTAGTTGTTCATTTGTTTTCATTGTTGTTGAAATCAAGAAGATTTTATTTGTAACTACATAAACCATCTAGTAACTCTGGAGGTTGGGTCTAAAAAGCTCTTTTCAAACCCAAATTTCTATGGAGTAAAGACAATACAGTGGAGAAAAGACGGGCTTTCCACCAAGAGCTGGAACGACTGGACATCCTCATGCAAGAATATGAAACTAGACACAGGCCTTACGCCTCTTAAAAATTGACTTGGAATGGATCAGAGACATACACGGAAAAGGCAAAAGTATAAACTGCTAGGACATAGCAGGAGGATGACCTTGGGTTTGTCAGGGACTTTTTAGATACAAAACCAAGGGCACGATTCCTAAAAGAAATAACTGACAAGCTGGACGTCATTAAAAAAAAAAAAAGTTCTGCTTTGTGCCAGACGCTGTCAAGAGCGTGAAGAGACAAGGCACAGAGTGGGAGAAAAACATTTGCGAAAGACACATCCCATATGGGTCCGTTATCCACTACATGAGAAATCCCTGCACCTTTCCCTCAAATTTGCTCTGAAACTAAAACTGCTTTTATAAAAAATAAAGCTTAGGGGCACCTGGTGGCTCAGTCAGTTAAACACCTGCCTTGGCTCAGGTCCTGATCCCAGGGTCCTGGGATCGAGCCCCGTGTTGGGCTCCCTGCTCAGCGGGAAGCCTGCTTCTCCCTCTCCCACTCCCTCTGCTTGTGCGCATGCCTCACTCTCTCTGACAAATAAACATATAAATAAAAATCTTTAAAAAAATAAAAAATAAAGTTTACATGGGGCGCCTGGGTGGCTCAGTCGGTTAAGCGTCTACCTTTGGCTCAGGTCATGATCTCGGGGTCCTGGGATTGAGCCCCACATCGGGCTCCCTGCTCAGCGGGGAGTCTGCTTCTCCCTCTCCCTCTGCCCCTCCCTGCCTCCCCACTCCCCCACTCATGCTTGCTCGTGCGCTGTCTCTCACATCTCTCTCTCAAATAAACAAAAGCTTTAAAAATAAATACAGTTTATATATAAAAAAACAACAAAATAGAACTTATGTTTTGTCCTACGATATTCTCCTTGAAATTTCCTTATTCCTTTTTTTTAAAAGATTTTTTATTTATTTATTTGACAGAGATAGAGAGCACAAGTAGGCAGAGAGGCAGGCAGAGGGAGAGGGAGAAGCAGGCTCTCTGCTGAGCAAGGAGCCTGATGCGGGGCTCGATCCCAGGACCCTGGGATCATGACCTGAGCCGAAGGCAGCTGTTTAACCGACTGAGCCACCCAGGCGCCTCTGAAATTTCCTTATTTCTGCCAGTGTATTTAAATTCTTATAATCATCCAGGCTCACAACTGTCATCAAAAAACAGCACAAGGAAGAAATCATGGATCCAAAATGTGGGACCTTTTACAGGCAAAGTGATGGGATTTCCACATAAGTCAAGAATTTGAGGAAAGCAAGCAAACAAAGAAACAGGGCAGATGCCCCAGATGACATGTGATTTACTAGTCATCGCAGCCAAATGTAACGCATTGACCTTGTTTGGACCTTGATTTGAACAACCCAACTGTAAAAGGACATTTTTGAGACAGTTGGTGAAACTTGTTTGTGGACCAGGGAGGCGGTACATGAGGCAAGAGACACGTCTACCGTGGGTGTCCTAACGGCATTGTAGTCCCGTCAGGGCATCAGCATGCTTGTTGGACTCAAAGTGCTGTGATGTGCTCTTCTGGATTTCCTATAAAATACTTGAGCAAAGAAAAAAAAAGTACAGATAAGGCAAATAGGACAAAATCTTGATGATCATTAAATTTCCGTGATGAGTATGGGGGTTCACTGCACTGTTCTATTTTTTAATGTGTATGAAAAGTTATATAATAAACATTTTAAAAATTCTTCTTTGATTTTTCCCTTTGTTCAAATATTTCCTGTGTCCTATCAAATCTGATGCCCTAAAAACTTGGCCAATAGTCCTCGCCTTTCCGCGTTCAGTTCTGTCTTCCTGACCTGTCTGGGCTCTTCCACCCCACACCTGTCCCAATCCTCTGTCTGACCCCCCAGCGAGACCCAGCTACGCTCTGGCCACTCTCCTCTTCAAAAGAATAAAAACAAACCTAAAAGTCAATCAATCAGAGACTTATTTTGTGCACGTTAAGGGTTTCTGAAAGAAAAAAAGAAGGACGGATTTTAATGTAGAATCTGGAGGGAAGATCTTTTTTTTTTTTTTTTAAGATTTTATTTATTTATTTGACAGAGAGATAGAGAGCACAAGTAGACAGAGAGGCAGGCAGAGGGAGAGGGAGAAGCAGGCTCCCCGCGGAGCAGGGAGCCCGATGCGGGACTCGATTCCAGGACCCCGGGATCTTGACCTGAGCCAAAGGCAGCCGATTAACCAACTGAGCCACCCAGGCGCCCCTGGAGGGAAAATCTTAAGCCACATATATGGAGTACTCACTGTAAACTTAAGAAACACTATTAGTCCTGCATTTTCTGGTTTTTGCCTTTCAGTTCTTCAGTTTGTTCGCAAAAGGAAGAGCTGAGTACTCATGCATAGCTTCCTTCAGGGCACGCCTCGTCCATCCCAGCTTCTTCTTCACCCCATTATGGGTGGAATCCCTCTGCTCTCCCCAGGGCTGCATCTCTGCAGGGCAGCCTGCTAAATGTGTCACCTTGAGAGGTGAATGCTGTGTGTTTCAAAAGCCCTGTTTGTGCCAAGTCACAAACATGAGTTTCTCCACATCTTCCGTGCTGTTATGGGATCCGTAATTATTATCAAAGTGATCTCGCCTCAGTAAAATGCTCTCCGTTTTTGGCTCTGCCCTAACGATGGCGGGTGCCAAGGGCTGGACTGCTGTTGTCAGGTGGATTTAAGTGAAGGGCTCTGTGCCTTTCAGGTGCTGGCGCGGAGAAAGCCCTGTGCCCAGATTAGATTTCCAGAAGCACCTGTGAATTCTGCCCACACACCTGCAAGGGAAAGGTGTTTTCTCTATGGGATGAGGGAGGATTACTTGCATCCTCCGCTGTGCGTTGATAAAAAGTGACAAAAGTCCGGGCGCCTGGGTGGCTCAGTTGGTTAAGCGACTGCCTTCGGCTCGGGTCATGGTCCTGGAGTCCCGGGATCGAGTCCCGCATCGGGCTCCCTGCTCGGCGGGGAGTCTTCTTCTCCCTCTGACCCTCCTCCCTCTCATGCTCTCTGTCTCTCATTCTCTCTGTCTCAAATAAATAAATAAAAAATCTTTAAAAAAAAAAAAAAAGTGACAAAAGTCCTTCCCGGTTTCCTAAAGAAAGGGGAGCTTTAAGTGCGTATTGTCATGTCCCCAAGGCGAATGGAAAAATAAAATTGAGGAGAGTCATGATAGCAGTTGTTAGGGTAAATTTTTTTAATAATGCCTCGATGTTTTTTAGTCTAAAATATATTAGGCCTTGGATCCCAAACTATCAAGGTGTCAACGTGATCATTTCAGAAACAGACACACAGGGAGAGTGCCGGGGACCATATTTAAGATCAAGATGGGGACACAGATGAGGAGTTTGCAACTTTTCTAGAAAAGTCAGATCTGAACTTGCTTCTTACATTCTTGCCACATGCCATCTTCCCCAGAGGCAGGAGTTTCGGGGCTGGCTGGCCTCGTCGGGGCCCCTCCTCCCCCTGCTTCCCAGGTCCCCGTTCTCATTCATTTATGTTAACCTCTCATATTAACTGCTGTGTCTTTTCACAGATCTGGCTGTGTCGCCCTTTGAGGTGGCTGACGGGTGGCCTCTGTGCCAACTGACTGGCTGGCCAGAGCGGGAGGGTTAACTGAAAGCCTCCAGCACCACCCGGGACTCTGAGTTGCCTCCTCTGGACGGCTGATACTTCTGAGGATATTGTCAGCCAGATCGGAGAATCGGGGCCACGCAAACCCCCATCTTCATGTTGGCAAGGGGACCTGGCATTTGGTGAAAAGCCCTGAGGTTGGCATGTGCCCGAGGCCACTGAAAATCTGGCATTTTCTCCTGGGATCCAATTCTGGTAGGTTCCCGGGTGGAGGAAAACGCTTTGATTGTAACCTGTATCTTTCTGCTGAATCATTCACTGAGGCAGCTGGTTTGTCTACTTGGACAATTTAGGGAATGTTAAAAGAAGACGTTCTCCGTACATCACTCGTTGGCTCCCAACACTTGTTCAGCTTCTCAAAGAACAGATTTGAAAGACCCCAAAAGGGAAAGGTTTAAGGTAGCCCCCACGCCTGCAGAGGGGAGATGCCAGCCCAGCAAAGGGCAGGTCAGAGGGGTCACTGGCAATAATGCAATTTCAAAACCATTGTAAAGGAGCTGTCAGGCCCGGACATGCTGAGAGGGGGACGAGTGCGGGCTCCCAGCAATCTGATGTCCAGAAGGAATGAAATGATGAGTCTATTGCACACAATGGACCTGTCAAGAAAAACAGTGTCGTCGCTTCAGAGGAAGCCTTGGAAGCTCTCGTTAGTGGCCTTCAAAGTATCAATTTTCAGGTGCTAAGTGGTAATTAAAGTTAGCAAGTTATAGTAGGATTCAGTGAAATTAGATCATGTCAAAGCCCACAGAAGGGCTCAGGATGAGCGTCCATTCCCATGGATGGAACATTCCAGTCTAGTTGATATTTACAGCACTGGAGAACACTTTTAGGTTGAAAGGGGGAAGGCATCCTTTTAGTTCATCAGAATGCTCTGCTCTTGCGGGTCGAAATTTTCCTTAGAGGGAAGGGTCTGCTTTATTTAATACTCAGAGAAGTGGTTCATTGTTGTAAAAAATAATTTCTTCATTTAGTCTTTCGTTTTTTCTTAGCAACTGCAGAAAAACTCTTCTCCAAATGGACTAATAGGCTTTCTTTTGTTTGATAATCAAGGCACGTAATTTGCATTAACTCATAGCTATTTTTTTGTCGTTCTTTGTTTTTGCCGTGGTTTCCACAAAGCTCAGAACTATTAAAAGTGCCATCGGGATGACTATGGGTCAGCCTTAGTTTTTTTTTGGTACAATTATCCCCAAGCCTCTTTGTTAGTTTAATTTTCATTCTATTTTTCTTGTTTTGATTGTTTTACCATATCTGCATTTCTTCTGAATATTTGTTTCAGAAAAATAATTGAAAATAGGTGAGCCAAAATAATAAATAAGGTAAATCAGTTAAGTAGTAATAAAGTAATACAAATTAAACTTTGGCAGCAAAGTGGGTTAGGCCTCCTGCCGGTGAGCCCTGTTGAGGGGAGCTGGGTCCCAGGGGCCGGCCCGGGATGGGTGTTGACGGGAGGGTTGTTTGTTTTATCAAAGAGTCGGAGAAGAGAGATGAAAGCCAGAGGCAGGAGGAGAGCTGAGGTCACCCGTCGAGGAGAAGGTGGATCATGCATCAAATCGGAATGACAAGGGAAGACATAAACAGAGATTAGGCCGAGGGAGAGCGGTAGCAGAGGGGGTCGGAGAAATGGACCGAGGAGCCAGGTACGGGCAAAGACGTTTGACAGTTTGGGAACTAAATAGTGTTAGGCATCCAGTTGGGTATTTCTTTTATGTAGAAAAGAGCAGATGGTATCTATATAGTATCCCTACGCTGGCCGGTCAGAAAGGGCCCCCAGGACTGACTGGAGGATCAGCGAGGACACGCAGTGGCTGCCTGTCTGTCTTCCCACCCGTGAGTCGGGCTGGTGTATGGGACGACACATACTCCGTGTCCTGCAGCCGCCGGCTCCCTCCCCCCCACCCAGCCTGCTGGGGCCCCTGGGAATGCCATGCTCAGAGTCGCCGGAAAGAACCTTCATAGAAATGCCCCGATTATTATAGCACGCTGCCTCGTATTTATGAAACCAAAAAGCAAACAAAAACAAGGAAAACGTGTCTGTGGGTTGCATATGGCCCCCAGGCCACCTGTTTGCATCTCGAAATGCCCGAGCTGTGTTTGAGAGCTGTAGGAACACAGGTCCCATGCTGGTCTCTGCCACTTGCCATCTGACCTTGCCCAAGGACCACGGGATCCATCTGTACCTGTCCCCTGCTTTTCATCAGAGCCACCAGAAGCTTTTTCATGCTTATATCCACCTTGCCCACGTGTATTTTGAGGTCCGGGAAGACGGGCACCGTGGTTTACTGTTCTTCGTGTCTCCTTTCACACCTCACTGTAACTAACACGGACTCCGAGCGTAACAAATACCTATTGCTTAGCGGATACCTGTTTGAATTTCCAGAGTGTACAGAGCTCCAAAAGCTACTGATATGTTTTGTTGGGCGGCTAGATGGATTCAATACTTTACGAGAGCAAACTGGTGATTGTTGTTAAAGTTTCAGATACTGATATTCTACTTTGAGGTGTATCCTAGACAATTCAGGCTGATGCTCTGAACGAGACAGGAACAAGGGTATTCACCACAGCCCTGCGGACGGACGACAAACCTGTAATCCATCTAACGGAATTAAAAGGAATGTACAACAGTTGAAATGACAGAACTCGATTCGGTACATTCAGGCAATGAGATTGAAATGGGTGCACAATCATCGAAATGAATAAGATGGCTGTGTATCATCATGCATAGATCTCAAACACATACTATCGAACCCCAATCAGCAAGGTGTAGAATTATGTATCACAGTATATTATATATATGTACACTTAGAAAAGCAACACCACCTAATTTGTGCACGCTTGTGTGTGCATGCATGTGCATGTGTGTGTGCATGTATATGTGTGTGTATAACATGGGTGGGAAGTACACACATCAGATTCCCATAACAATCATCTTTGAGGAGGTCGTGAATGGCAGTCGGGATGCAAAGGGAAGGGACAGTTCGAATTATCAAAATGTTTTATTATTTTCTCTAAAAAAATGAAACCCAGGAAATGTGGGCATTTATCGAATTCAGGTAGTGGCAATATCAGTGTTTGCTTTGTTCCTTTTTGTACCTTCCCCAAGTTTTTTTTTTTTTTTATGTAAAAGACAAGTTAATATAGTTGCAGAAATTCCATGTTTTTGTAATAGTGTTTTTCCTCTGCGTTGCCTCTTCTGCCTGAAGTTTTTTCAAAGTAGGCAGCTACGATTTTCCTCCCCGGATTTCAGCTTTTCATCTTGGTGTCATCAGTGAGCTCTCTCATATTGGTTAACTGGAACGTATCACTTGCCTTTTTCCCACTGCCTGAAACCTTAGGACTTCAGCCCAAGGTCAGGGCCGGCAAACACTCAGTGTTCCCTCACCTCGACCCTTAGGGTCATCTGTACTTTATTCTCAAACTGCCTTGTGTTCACCCCCAAATCCACAACTACTTTTTAGAGACTAAACTGAAAGACATCAAGAGTTGTCAGATGTATTTATCCAGGGCCCAAGTGCAGAAATGATTTCATTCCTGGTGGACCCATCACTCTTCCAACCGTGGAAATTAAGCCACTTTCCCAACCCCCCCACTAAGCACGCTGTGCGGGAAGATTCTGGGATCCATGCCAAGAAAGCATCCCCATGCCTTAGACAAATGTAGCTTTCTCAGCAAGCTCTTGCAGGCAGCCGGAGGGATGCAGCAGGCTCAGAACCAAGGCTTAAGTGCAACTCGCCACTTTAATCAAAATCTTCATTTTTCCCCTCTGTTGAGGTTAGGGAACAACACGCCGTCTGATAAATCTCTGGGTTTTTCTTTCAACTCTTTGGCTGCTCTTAGTTTGGCAATACAAAATGAGCGTGTCCCCAGATGATCCACTTTCCTTAGCCTAATAGATGACTCTTAGCGACACCCCACCCATTAAAGTCGGCTGCTAACCTTTTTGGCTTCGAACTGCTGCAGGACGCTAGTAACTTAAGACTCGCAGCAGGGAGGCCAGAAATAAAAAGGAGCATAATAAAGATGCTTCCTTCACATATTGGTTCGCTTTGGGGGACAAAGAGAGTGAGAAATGTGAGCTGTTGGCTGATGCGAAATCATTTTCCCCTATCGGTACCTTTCCCAACAACGGGCAAAATTGCCCGCGTCAGCTGGATCTCAGGTGGCTCGGTCTGCATCTGGGAGAATCAAAAACTGCCCACAAGTCTCCGAAGCTCCCGGAGCAGCCAGGGCTGTGTCCTTACCAGTCAGGATTGCACCATCGACCCCATGGCACCACGTGTCCTGTTCAGGCACATGACTTGAGCTGAGATGTCCCTCCAGAATTTCGGCGTTCGGTATCCAACTGTGAAACTGTCTTCATCTAACTGCACACGATCGTTTTAGCTCCTACAGAGGGTTTCCATCCCTGCGTCCTTCAGGCCAGCATGGTGCATCCTGCCTACTTTTGAAACAGGCTCGGCTGCCTCTCCTCCAGCCTCCGCCTGAGGTCCCTACTTCCCTGGTCACCCTAGCCCGTCAGTTAAAACCCCAATTTGTCCACAGCGAGCATTCTTCCCCGGGTCCCCACTGTCCAGGTGTGTAATAATTAACGTGTCATGAAAATCCCTCTGGGTTTCTCCTGTGTTTAGACCCCGCTTTGTTCAGGAAGTCTCCCCAAGCCCCTGGGCTGGGCTTGGATGCCAACTTTGTTTCCTTCCCATGACTGACTCCTTCCTTGTTTCCCTCCAAACAAATCCTCATTCTCAGTCCTCCGTGTTCCTAATCCAGTGGTTAGTGCCATTTCCCATCTTAGGAGAAACTCTTAGCGCCATTTAACAAGGTGGCCCAACCCCCTTTTTCACGAAACCATTTCTACCTTTGGTTTCACAAAAACCTATTTTCCTGCTTTTCTTTTTGTTTCCAGCTTAGTTTAGTCTAACCTGCTGGCTCACAATTCTTGCCTCCAACATTGAATGTGGGGGGTCTAATCATACATCCTTTTCTCTATTTGTACTCCCTGTCTCTAGAAGGTCTTATGGTCTTCCCTGGCTTTAAGAGAGGTCAGGTATCTTCACTGAAGGCCTGCCTGTGAGCTAGCTCCTGGCACATCCAGCCCTCTATCTGACCTCTCTACTTGTGTGACAGTCTAACATGTCAATATGGCTAGACTATAGTACCTGGTTATTTAATCAGATACTTATATAGGCATCACTGTAAAGGATTTTTGGATGTAGTGAACACCTACAATCAGTTGACTTTAAGTAAAGTGAATATTGTGGGTGGGCCTCATCTAATCAGTTGAAGTCCTGAAGAGCAGAAACTGAGGATTCCAGGAGAGGAAAGAATTCTGCTCAAGATAGTACCATAGAAATCCTGCCTGAATTTTCAGCCCACCGACCTGCCCTGTGGATTGAATTCCTTAAAAGAAATGTCCCTCTCTACGTATCTCTCCATCCATTTATGCAGCCATCTACCTCCTTCTGGTCTGTTCTCTGGAGAATCCTGACTGATAAGTGGCTACCTCAAAGTCAGCCTAGCTCAGACCCTCACAACCTGGCCCACCCCCTGCCCCGTGTCCAGTGCCATTGCCCCTCCCCCAGCAGGAGCTGTTCTTCATCCCCACCCCTACCCCCCACCTCTGCCCTGTGTCCTGGTTTGCCTGGGACAGTCGCTTAGGTGTGCTCATCTTCCACTCGCAGAACTGTCGCTGTTTGGACAATAAATTACACACTCTGCTCCACCAGCAAGTTCTGTGATGTGCCCCTAAATTAAGTCCCAAATCCGTCTACCTCTCCGCACCTTCTCCCTACTCTAGTCCGTGGAATTATCCTCCCCCGCCAGGCTCCTAAGAGAAACTCCTAATCGCTTTCTCTTCCCATGTCTTGCTCCCTGACAATCCGATCCACTCAGCAGCTTGCCAGGATGACCTCTGCAGACTCAGAGCAGATAAGTTTACCCCGTCCTTAAAATCTTCCAGCTGTCTCCCATTATGCTTAGAAAAACAAAATCCAGAATCCTTACCCCGAAAGCCCTCCCTGATCTTCTTCTGACCACCTGTTGGACCTCGGCTTCTTCTGCTCTCCCCGCGATCACTAAGCTCCAGCCACCCCGTGTTTCTTGATCCAGCCAAGCTCAGTCCCAGGCCAGGGCTGTGTCCTTGCTTTGACCTCGGCCTAGAACGCTCTTCGTCTCTGTCTTCAGTTGGTTGGTTCCTTTCTGCCTTCCGGGTCTGTTTCAGGCACCTCCCCCTTAGAAGTGCCTTGTCGCAGTCCTGTTCCCTGACCCCCGACACCCGCTTCCTACCTCAGCTGTAGGAGCAGAAGCCAACAGCTCTCTCTCCTGGCCCTCCCTGCACCGGGGGATGGCGCCATGATGCAGCTGTGGTCATGAGGTGTGAGGGAACGCTTGGAGGGGTCCCCTGGGGAGCAGACATCCCACCCGCACTGTTCCTGGGCCTTCCTCCCTGCCTGGAGCGTTGGCAGCCTGTCACCTGTCAGTCCATCCTGATGTGTGCATCAAGCGCGTGAATGAATGAATTAAATTGGTGACAGGACATTATTCTCTCATATATTAATTGGCCTGTGCTCTCCCTGCACAGAGAAAACAGGTAAAGACAAACAAAATAAAATAAAAATTTAAAAACCTACTGGTGTTTATGGTCAGCTCCTTCAAAAGCAATAAGCTATTTCAACTTAGAAATGGTGATGGTATCTATTCCTCCCCCTGCCTCTGTTCCATATATGGATCCTATATGTGTCTTCAGCATACACAGGATCACATGACTGTCGGCCTTCATTGTCACCTGCGCCCTCCTCAAGAGCTTGCTACCCCAGAGCCTCAGCGTCAGCCTGGCCGCCATCCCTCACTCGGCTAGGTTAGTTAGAGCATGGCGACGGCCACGAATTCCTTCCCCTGACCCTCACTGGGCTGGCTTAAGCCCTGCAGCCCCCCTAGATGGGGGCCTAGGCTGCTTCATTACAGATCATTATAATGTTCTCAGTATTTTAGACCCTCCTATCTTTTCAAAAAAGTGCTAACTTTTGTTTAGAATTTTTTTAAAGGAACAGAAAATGTCTTCTTCCTAAATTTTCCTGTTAATTAGGGGCGAAAAGCCAGCTAATGTGGAAAGTTGCCACGTACAGGACTCTTCAGGAAAGCCGGGACAAGGTCATATACGACTGGGATCGACGAGGTGTGCATGACTGTCAGACGGAGCAGAGAGGCAGACGGGGTCTGAAACATCCGCTTGCTTATTCCTTCTCTCTGTGTTCTCAACTTATAAAAACGATGCCATGGAACACTGTAAACAATGAATACATGGGAGCCTATGTACCCCAAGCCCATAGAACGAGCCTACTTAAAGCCATCTTACCTCCCCACCTGAACTTGCTGAGGACCCTGGAACTGGTGAGTCTAGCGAGGGAGGAATCGGAGTTTGGCTCTGCTCAGTCGCTACCTGCCAGGAGGGAAGAACCACAAAAGCGGCCCCCAGCCACAGGCAGATCGGACGGTGGCCCCCCGCCCCCGGCATCGTGTGCAGAATGCCAGGTGGGTACCTGAAACTCCTGTCCAGCCCCCTGCTGCAAAACCTAGCATTTTACTGCAAGGTTTCACATCACTGGGTGAAAACACCAATTTTCCCAAATTTCAGTCTGAATGAATATTAGATTATTTCCTCTGCAGCAAGTAGCTGAAGTTAGGGAACTGAAACCTTACATTAGAAATATTTGTTAACTTTAATACAATCAAGATGCAGAGATTTGTTTCCTGTTCTCGTTCTTGGTGACAAGCTTGTTCAGAGTGAGCCCCTCTGGAATAAAGCGGCACTGAGCTGTTCTATAGCATCATCATCAGGGAGTTGCTGTTGGTTCTCATTCTGTTGGTTGTTGCTATTGCCGCCGTCCTAGCGATGGTCATCCGAGCAGCTCAGGAAGCATCTGGAAGCACGGGCACTTCCAGGAGGGGAAGGCCTGTGTTATGGGTTGAATCGTGTCCTCCAATAAGATATTCCCAGAGTCCCACCCCCGGCACTGGTGGGTGTGCCTTATTCAGAAAGAGGACGTTTGTAGAGTATAAACACGTCAAGAAGAGGTCATCAGAGTGAGCCTTACTCCAGGACGACTGGTGTCCTAACAGGAAGGCAGAATGTTGTATGAAGCGAGTTCACACGGGGGGCGTGCCAAGTGGCAGGAGAGGCCAAGATGAGAGCAGGGCAGCTGCTGGCCGGGGAGCACTGAGGCTGGCCGCGACCTCAGAAGCTGGAAGGGGCAAGGAAGGGTTCCATCCAGGGTCTAGAGAGACCATGGCCCTGCAGACACCTGGATTTTTGGCTCTGGCCCCCAGAAACTGTGAGACAAGAGACTCCTGTTGCTTGAAGCACCCCGTGTGGGGCACTCCGCAGCCCCAGGAGACGGGCACGGCACGGATGGGACGAGTGTGGCTGCAGAGAAGCAGTGCCCGAGGCCTTGAACATGGGAGAGAAGAGAGAACGCAATAGCTAGAGGTTTGCGGCACATGATGCTCACTTCAGCCTATTTCACAATCGTGCCTAAGAGGAGCAGAGCACGAAAGACTCGCGGGCAAGTCGGGACCGGATGCGAACAGATAAGAAATCAGTTCATTCGTTCCTCCATCCATTCAGTCTCCGAGAGTGCCAAGAACACAGCAGGCGCCTTGCCCGTCCCGTCCTTCTCTCTCTTTACTTGACCCTCCTTTGAAAATGCAGGCTGGCACTAGCCGGGAACAGCGGGGAGGAAGCAACAGAAGAAAGTGGCTTCGCAAGAGGCTTGTGTATTAAGCGTGAATGGGGCGAAGACTTCCACGGTGAACGGACACCCAAGGAGGGAAGTCAGGTCCACAGGAACACAGGACCCGGGAAAGTCAGTATTTCAGGGCCTTTGGCCTCAGAAAGAGAACTTTTGAAATGTTCAGTAGAGACAGGCACGAGGAAAAGCAAATTGTCAGCTATTCTCAGTCAGAGGGTTTATTTGCACTTAGGTCCTTAATAAAACAGAAATATGGATAGAGAAGTTTGAAATGTAAAGATTTTAATTCATCTGATACACTTGTAATAGATAGACCTTTTACCAGACTTGATTTTGTAGTTTTAAGTCCACAGCAAAATTGAGTGAAGGTAGAGTTTTCCCAAATATGTCCCGCACCCCCACACGCATAGCCTAGGCCCCTCAGTATGAACATCCCCACCAAGTGGTGCATTTGTTACAATCGATGAACCAACATTGATGGTCATCATCACCCAGAGTCCATACTTCACATGAGGGCTCACGCTTGGTGTCATGCATTCTTTTTTTTTTTTTTTTAATGCTTATTTATTTTTTAGAGAGAGAGAGAGAAAGCGGGAGGAGGGAGAGAGAAAGAATCCTCAAGCAGACTCCACGCTGAACGCTGAGCCTGATGAGGGACTTGATCCCATGACCCTGAGATCAAGACCTGAGCCGAAATCAAGAGTCACGCTCAACCGACTGAGCCGTCCAGGCGCCCCGGTGTTGTGCATTCTATGGGTTTGGACAGAGGTGCAGTGACAGGTATCTACTACTATGGAATCATACAGAACAGTTTCATTTTCCTAAAAAACTTCTGTGTTCTGCTTATTCATTCCTCCTTATTCCCTGGCCCCTGGCAACCATTGTTTACTGTCCCCATCGTTTATTGTCCCCATCATTTACTGTTTACTGTCCCCATCGTTTTGCCTTTGTCCGTATTATATGTTTTAATAGTTTGAACAAGGTAGCAAGTAAGCAATGCCAATCCCCAAAGCAAAGCGAAACTTTTATAGCAGTTGGTATTATATTAAACAATATTTATTTAAGCTCTGCTCACAAAAAAATTTTTATAGTGCAAGATAACGATTTCACAATACCACATGAGAAATAGATTGTGGCTAAATTTTTAAAATATGTGTGTGTGTATTTATGTATTTGTATGTATATGGCTAATGAAGATCTGTTTCCTTTTTTAATTATTTTAAACTAACTTGTTTAGAAGGAAAATGTCTGGGATCAAGAAACGTTAAGCTTTTCTAAAGCATCCAAACATCTAGTCTCAAGTTTTTGCCACTTTAAGTCAAGACATTTGTACATGCGGTTAATTTAGACCCATTATGTAAATATTACTTAATCTTATTGTTTTCTGGGTTTCTGCTCAATATTTATTTTCAGATACCAGCACAGATGTTGATTGCTTCCGTAGCTACTTTCTAAAAATTAAACATAAAACTTGACTACCACAGTAGTTTCACCTACTAGAAGAATGTGTAGAAGGAAATGCAAATTTACAAAAGAAATACTGTTGACTTTAGTAAAGTCCAAATATAAGCATTCTTGTTAAAGGTGGCTTAGTGTGATTATCTTCATAGTAAGATCTTTTTACATGGGTAAGTATCACTTGCAAAGAATTATTCTGAATTTCTCTTTCTTCTTTATTGAAATCTTTGCCACCTAAAAAGATACTCGTCTAAATTCTAACATTATTATTCCCTTTCTTGGAAGACCAATTATTACATCTTATACTTAATGAGATCCGGTCTGATTATTAGCTATATCCTAAAAATTATGTCTGAAATGGCACATGCCATTAGATTGATTTGTACATAAAATGTGTTTAAAAACCCAAGATCTAACTGAGCACCTATTTGGGCAACATTTTGGGGGTACCTTTTGCTGTCCTTAGTACCTCATGATGACCTCACTGTAACATAGTAACATTATTTCCACTACGCATTTTAGGAAGAAGTGAAGGTAAGGTCAATGATTTGCTGAGTATAACAAAGAGTGTTAGAACCAGTTTTTTTTTTTTTTTAAAGATTTTATTTATTTGACAGAGAGAGATACAGCGAGAGAGGGAACACAAGCAGCGGGAGTGGGAGAGGGAGAAGCAGGCTTCCCACGGAGCAGGGAGCCCGATGCGGGGCTCGATCCCAGGACCCCGGGATCATGACCTGAGCCGAAGGCAGACGCCCAACGACTGAGCCACCCAGGCGCCCCTAGAACCAGTTTTGAATCTTCATAATACCATCCCGTGCTTTTCAAAACGTGTGCATACTTGTACCCCCAACTTGTTACTATAAATCATTTGTCTCGGACTTACTAAAACCCCCAAAAGATGATGTTTTCATGCTAGAGAATACATTTTTATATGCATTTAGATCTGATTTATTTTAGGCCAGAGGATGCATTTTACCAAAAATTGCTAAAACATTCCCTAATTGTTCTATTTTCCCCTCTCCTATTAATGTGTTTAATGGAATATTATCAAATTAAAATGTTATCATAGGGTTTGGCTAAAAAAAATAAGTAAAATAATAAACAGCAAAGTATTTAGTCATAAGGATATTTTCCAGCTTTTCAGCTGATAAAATAAGTAAGCCTGGAAAGTAGATTAAGAAAATAATCAAAAGTATAAAAATAACAATACACAGAGCAGAAGAATTCAGCATTCCTGGGCCAGCGTCGACTCTCCTCTTAACAACCCTCCAGCACGAAAGACAGCGTGTTGAACTGCGGAGGGACGCATCGCTGCCCACCGCTGCAGAGTTCACGTCCCGAGTCTGTCGCAACAAACCATTACACCTTAAAAAACAAGTCTGTCATTTTCCAAAGTGAACCAGCACGTCAGGTGAACCTTGCTCAGTGTGTGTCCAACCCGGGTGCCCAGGTGCCCAGGGCAAAACTCTTTCATTCTTCTTTAATTATCCCGACTTCAGAAACTTGGGTAGACCACTACTTCCTACGCAACTCTGAAATCCTGCTAATGACCACGGAGGTTATCATATGTTACAAAAGGCTCTTGCGCTCGGAAGGGTTTTATAGCCTCGTATTCGGTCTCCTCGCAGCCCTCTGGCGTTGGACGAACCTCCATCTCTGTGGCCCAGTTGAGAAGACAGAGCAGGAAGGAATTCACTCCCATGCTCGAGGTCCACGGTGAGGGCGTCCTAAGCCGGGACTCGGGCTCTGGGGCCTCTGCTTTCAGGGCAGACATGCACACTGCATATCAGTGTCCAGTGGACACGGAGGAGGCCACCACAGCTACCGGGGGGGGATGTTCCCCGTGCAGCTGCCACGGGAGCCCCCCCACCCCCCGACCCCACTCCTGCCCCAGAGGGGGGCTTCTGAATCTCCCCACCAGACTACTGGCACTGAGGGGCATAATGCTGCCAGACGGAGGGTTAGTCACAGAAGGGGGACAAAATGGCCCCAGAGAGGATCTCAGAATTCCTCAGGACACAGGGAGGGGCACAGGCCCCTCCTTCATTCCACCAGCAGTTTTGGACAAGAACCGTCCATTTCAGCTTTTGTGCTGACTCTCCTCCAGAACCATCTCTCTACAGAGTTGAAGTATCTGTCACACGAACATTCAGCAATGCAGGTGAACCAAGCCTTCTGACTTCGGAAAGCAGAGCATCAGCTAAGGTGTTTGAAAGGGGAAAAACGCCTTCCCCCTGCGTTCTCATTGCACAGAGGACGTAGTTTTGTCTAGTTTGGAGAGACTGGCCAGGCCCAGCCAGCACCCCAGGCAGGTGACTGCGGGCCGTGTCATAGACCATTCCTGGGAGAAAGCATCTTCCCTTCCCGTTCCGTGTGCTGCCCACGGCCGACATGCGATGCTTGTCAGGTGAATAAATGAGGAACTCAGTGTGGGAACACTTCCCTCGGCAGAATTATAAAGGCCACGTTCAGACCTGCTGGTTAGCAGATACCAACAACTCACGAGAAACTGCTTTAAAGCCTCTTTCTGGATGTTTAGCCAACTTAGCTATCATTATTCCAACGCTCTCTTTCTCTCTCTCTCTCTATTTATTTGAGAGACAGCGTGAGCAGGGGAGGAACAGAGGGAGAGGGAGACTCTGCCATGAGCAGGGAGCCAGACCTGGGGCTCGATCCCAGGACCCTGAGATCATGACCTGAGCTGAAATCAAGAGTCAGTCACTT
Organism: Leptonychotes weddellii; assembly: GCF_054177405.1. NCBI lineage: Eukaryota > Metazoa > Chordata > Mammalia > Carnivora > Phocidae > Leptonychotes > Leptonychotes weddellii. The sequence goes on along the minus strand of NC_138371.1, from coordinate 171,241,642 downwards.
AACTGACTGAGCCACCCAGGCGCCCCATTCCACCTCCCTTGACAGATTTTTGTGGAGAGGCTATTACGTGGAGCATTTTTCTAGGTCTTGCGAGGAATAAGGATTAAAAAGAAGTATTCGACCCTTAAAAACTTACATTCAAGTCAGGAAAAGTAGACATACATAAAAACCGCAAGAAGCAAAATTGAGGGACATAACAGCACGAAGATCAGAGGGTGCTGACGCACACAAGGAAGCGATGGGCGGGCTGAATGAATGGACATTTGGCCTTTCCCACCTCTGCAGTTGCACTGTGGCAGATCTTCCCGGCGACTTGCTTCAGCAGGTGCTGCTCGTCTCGTTTGCACTACATCCCATAAAGACGTGTTTTGCAAAGACAAAGAAAGCTAATGAAGGCTTTAGCTCAAGTGAGAGGCGTGAAGAAAGGCATTGTTCTCCTCCTTGAATCTCCTCCCAAATCCTTCCTGGTTTGAGATTCTGTTTGCTGAGACCTGAACGGGAGATTTGGTGCCCGTGCATTCCTGTAGCCAGTGTGGGAGACACGTAAACCCCACGTGGGTGTCTAGAAGACCCCTCGGATTCCACATGTCCACAGCGCCTCACAGTCTCCCTGGTCCCTTGTCTCAGGAGGCGAGCCTGAAGTCTCAGCCTGTCTGCGCCCTCCTTCCCCGCACCCAGCACATCCCCAAGTCCTGTTGGTTTTGGCTTCTAGGAATGTCACTTACCTGTTCCCTTCTTTCCTCCCCGTCACCACTGCTGTGGCCCAGGCTGTCACCTTCTGTTGCCTGGACACCCGAAATGGTCTCCCTGCACCCATCATGTCCTCTTTGCTTCTTCACGCAATGGCGGACATGGTCAAAATAGCCATCGGATGGTGTCACCCCTGTGGCCAAACCCCTCAGTGGCTTCCCTTCGCCCTTGAGATGGCCCAGCAGGCCCGAAGTCATCTGCCCCTGCTTTCTTCTCGGGACCCATCTCCCTCCCTTCGTCTTTGCTCTCCAGGTGCACTGACCTCCAAGTCCACGCCCGGCCCGCTCTGTCTCTGAAGCTCTGTGACGCCGTGTCCTTCCCGCTCTGAATGCTGTCAATCCAGCCATGCCACTGTGGCAAACTCCTTTCATCCCTCATACCAGGCCCATCAACATCCCCTAGACCAGGCAAGGACCTCCTCGTATGCATATTTCTTTTATTCGTGGCAATTATTATAGTCTTATAAATATATACGTGTGACCACTGATCCACGAGGCCACGGCACTCACGGTACTCAGCATCGTGATTGGCACGTGATGGGTGTTCCATACATACTTGCACAGTGAGACCATAATACGCTGGGGCTGGGGGAACATTCTCATACAAGCTCCTAAACTCTATGGTCATTTCACATGGGGAGGTTTAAAAGGGCACAGAAAGATGCTTTGGAAACAATTTTTTCCCATTTTCCTTCCCTCCCTGTCTCCCTTTTTCTGAGTTCCCAATGATATACCAGGAGGGTTGGGTTGGGCTTGGCTTAATTAGGGTGAGAGACACGGTTGGGTTAAACATTTTCCCTGTTTCTTAGGCAATGGCTTAAGTGCCCAGTGTTGCAACCAGCACATTGAACGCTTTGTGGCCTGATGTGCTAGGGAACAAAGGTGACTAGACACTATGCCTGGGGATGAGGGACCCATCCTTTAGTCAGGGAGAGAAAAAACGGACATAAAAATGTTTGCACTGTGAAGAGTTTACAGAAAGAGAGGCACATGCCAGGCGTTGCGGGACCACAGCGCGGAAAGGGCCTAGTGTTTTGGGGGAAGAACAAAGAAAGGGTCCCAGAGATGGTGAAGGTTGATCTGGGTCTGAAAGGAGGGAAGCGGGGAAGGGGGAGTCCAGGGAACCACGAGTGTAGACGCAGGACACCTGCGTTCCTCGGGACCAGAGCACGGCGGCCAGGGAGGGAGGGACCCGGCACCTTGCTGGGGACATGGACTTGGATGTTCTCAAGTGCAGTCAGGGGGCAAAGCATTGGGAGATCCTGCTGCGTTTTGTAAAACTACATAAAATATTCCCACGCGAAGCTTAAAACAAATGCTTCGTTTTCATTTAGTCTTCAAGCGGATCCATTTTTATAAAAAATTCGAAGAAGGGCAAGCAGTAGCAGGTTCCAAAGGTTTAAGAATTATTGTGAGAGAGAAAAGCTGAAAACACATTTTTCCCCCCCAGGTGGGGAAAGACCATCAGTGTTTGGATTTTAGCAGCCAAACCTGGCAGTCTGGCCCTGAGGCCCCAGATTCATTCCCGACTAGTGTGAGAGGTTCTGCTCAGGCAGAGACTCCCCCGCCACCGCAGGCTGATTTTAGGACGTGGAGTCTCTGTCAGGCCGTGCTCTAGAAGGACCCTCTGGCTTGGGTTTCCCTTTGCTTTGTTCCTTTCAAAGCTCACCAGAATGGGTGGAACATAACCACCCCCCTCACAGCCTTGCTGGGGCTTCTCCCCGGGGAATTGTAAATCCCTCTCCTGAGCGCAAGGGAAGCATTCTGGAACATGGCGCCTCAAAAGGCCCCTTTCTAGCATAGACATAACTTGAAACGATGCTTGAACAATCTCACCTGTTCCCAAAGGACTAGAAAGGATGCATGCTACCTAGGAGTTTGGCAGACTGCATAAATGGTGTCTTCTTTATTGATTTTTCTGATGGCTAAAAAATACATGCTCATTATAAAAAAAATAAAAAACAATAGAGAAATTTGTAATATAAAAAAGTGTGATTTTTCTCAAAACCTGCTCCCCAGAGATGACCACTGTTATGGTTAGATATATTTTCCTCAGATTTAAAAAAAGTAAATGTAAAAAAATTTAAAATCACATACAAGTTATAATAATTTTTTTTTTTTTACCAAAATGGAATCCTTCAACTGGGTTTTACGTTTTTTAAATTTTTATTTATTTATTTATTTAGCCTTCTTAAGTAAATCATTTAGACACCTTTCCATAAGTCAGGTTAAGTTCTTTTAGAAAAGTCTTTAATCTTGTCTAAGTTCTTTGACCTTTAGTTGATTTTTTGGTAATGTAGTAATTCAGTAACTGGGGAAAAAAAAAAACACTGTTGCACACCACTAAATCTAATTTTATCCTTCAGATTTTTTTTTGCATTAAGTCAATGGTAAGATTTCTCCTTTTAAGAAGGAGAAATCATTTAATGTTCTATATTGCAAAATGACCCCAAATTGAAGGGTAGCTGGTGATAAACCAGTTTATATTTATTTTTCAAGGAAAAGATACTTTTTGCTGAGAAATGATTTTTATATTTGATGGATTTGTTCTTTTTCCTTAGATAATCTCCTTTAAAAAAAAAAGAAGAGTTTTCTGGCCTGGGGTGGTCTACGAAGACCCCTCATCTTGTGTCCTTGTGGAAGAAATCGTGATAGGATTACAAGAAGGTAGTGGTGGGAAGACCAGGGAGTGCCTCTCATTCCCAGAACATATTCCAATCCTGGAAAGTGTCTTTTCTGAGGACAATTAAACTCTATGCCCTAGAGCCTGCATGTGATAGCCATTCGGGGGGACATCAGAACGTAGTTCTACTAGCAAGAGTTTTTTAAACATAAAAACTAAACGAAAAGACAACAATAGTAAATAACCAAACAAAAGGCACAACGCAGCAATTTGGATGTTGCACTAAGATGAGCAGAAGTGAGCTGTAGTGAGCTGAACAGAGAGAAGCCAGTGTCAGACCTTGTCCCTTGTGAGTGCTCCCCACATGCGCCTGGCTCCCCCCCTCTGTGCTTTAGCACATGCTATTCCCTCTCCCTGATTTCCCTTTCCACGTACCCACTGTTCAGGGTCTAGTTTAGATTTGGTCTCCTTTTGTCCACCTTTTCTGACAGCCTGGGAAGAATGACCACTCTCACATCTGTGTTCCTGCCAAGCTTTGTGACAGCTCCTTGTCTTTGGTATGACAGCTTCGTCCCCTCTCGCAGATGGTGAGCGGCTCAAAGATGGCTAACTCGGGTGCCATGCCCCAGCCGCCCGGTGACCGAACACCCGGCCTGGGACACTGGGAAGGGTTAGCTCCCTCATGCAACATCAGGATAATAACACCCACCTCCTACTACCTCTTGGGCATGGCATAATTTCACAAAGTACTTTGTGTTCTTTGGAATAAATATAAATAAAAGCTGTTATTATGGAACATATTTAAACATGTTTCCTCTTTGAACCGTGCAATCAGACTGAGGCGGTGTCTCTCTGCTTCTTTGCTAAGTGCTTTCAGAGCTCCTTAACCTTATTTTTTTTTTTAATTGCTTTTTATAACTCATTCCCAGCGATCTTTTTTCTGGGCACTCTATGTATTCCCATGTATGTTCAGTGTGGTTGTCACTTAGATTTTTGTATGGAATCTTGAGTGAAATTTCTGTGTATTCATTGTCAGTCTTCTTTCCAGAAAGTTGGCATGAATACACACATGAATGGTTTTTCTAAGCTGCATGTTCTGCAGGCTTCACAGTGCTGCTCAGAACATAGGAAGGTGGCAGGACATGCCCTCAATCCGGAAGGGATCACTTGTGACAGGCTCAGTACTGTGGGTCTGAGGTTCGGCTAGCTCATGGGAAAGTTTTCGTACTCCTCAGCCATGATAAAACCATCAGCGCTGTCACTCTAATCTTGAGGGCAGGGAACCACTGTCGTAAGGTCCTGCTCGACATATTTCTCTGTGACATTATGATTTCCCCTGTGGAGCATCATGAATGATAGACCACGTTCTGCAGTGCTTGTGGGGAGCACAGTTGAACACAAGCCCAAAAAAGCAGACAGGGTACTGAGGCTGCGTGAACAATGGTTAAACAAGTGGATTTGAGACCGAGACAGACTTAGGTCAGGTCTGAAACCCAATTCCAGTCATATTCTTAACGTTTGCTGGCTGTCTTTCCTTGAGTAAATTACTCACTCTTTTCTCAACTGTAAAATGGAGACCATACTTCCTATCTCACATGGTTATTCTAACAGTTAGAGAAAGGTGAGTAGAATACCATGCCTGGGTTCTAGTAAATGCACAAAAATGTTGCTGGTATCCTGAGTGTGATTCCAGGAGAGTGCTGCTCTTTGCTCTGCTCCTGCCATGTTGCATCGTGTTGCCAGCCACGGATGTAAGCTCGGGACTATCCCCGTGCTGGGCAGCCCACTACGTAGCCCCCAGGGACCCTTGCCCTCTGGGTATTCTCACCCTTGCAACACTCTCCCCGAGACTATGGGCTGGACCTAGTGACTCACTTCTAACAAAGAGAAGGCAGCAAGAGTGATGTCGCTCTGTGGCTAGGTTGCAAACTTAGGAGACTCTGGCTTGGGTGTCTTCCATCTTGGGTGTGTGTCTTGCATTCCCTTGAGCTACTTGCCCAGAGGAAGCAAGTCCACTCATGGAGTGAGCTTGCGGACACGTCCTTCAGTCGCTTCCTAGCATCATCCCAACCAGACTGCAACCTTGAGCCTTCTGTAACCAGCTGAGCCACATGCACTGTGATGTAATAACACGGTTGTTTCTCAGGAGATGCTGAGTCTTTGGGTAATCAGTTACGTAGCAATGGCGAACCAACATGATCCCAGAGCTGGGGCTCTGGTGGGGCCGTGTGGGGGCCTGGACAGCATGCCACAGGGGTGGCGGATGAAGAGTATTAGGCTGCCTGGGTTTCTGAGGGGATGAAGAGCTAATTCCTCAGTGTAGCCCTTCACAGAGTGGCCCACGCCTCCCTCTCCTGTGGACCCCGAGTCCCAGGCACATTGCACACGTTATGTGCCCCTGGAATCCGGCACAGCCTTCCACCCTGGGTGGTTGTGCTCCTACACCTTCTTAGAGGGAACTTGGGCCTCTGCTCTCAAAGGCCTTCTGTCTTCTTCCCCTGTGATATGAGGTCAGTGGCCAGCCTCTTGTTCTCTCGCCATGCTATGCGTATCTTAATTACAGTTCTGATCACTGCTGCTCCGTTGGCATGTCTGGCACTTGATTCTCTCCACAAACTGTGGGTCTGCTTGAGGATGGTAGCGGGATGGGAGCACAGCCTCATCACACCAACAGCGGATTCAGGGGCTGCAGGAAAGTGCAGCGGTTAAAACTACCTACATTTAATCTGGGGACAAGCATGGAGAAACAGTCATGCGTAGTGATGTACGTCTAATAATTTTGCTCCTTCCTATTTCCCAAAACTCTCGGTGTTTCCTTTGGTAGAGATTACAAATTGAAGGACTGGCTATGACCTTTGTTTCCAGGGTTACAAAGTTGAGGCTGGTCATGAGTCTTAAACTTGAGACAGGTTGGATCAGAGCCAATGGCAGGGTTAGGGCCACACATCATTGTGATTGTTGTCGCTCAGATCTCAGGTTTATTTGAAGAGCCCTTGACGGAGTCCTAACACAAAAGTCAATTCTAGGTTCCATGTTTTGTCCTAAGCATCCCATGGAAAATGGGCTTTTTAGAGTCTAATTGTACAATTCCAGGACCTGAGCCCAGCATTCGTCCTCTTTCTTACTTTTTTGTCCACAAGTGCGTTAATGACGAAGGGCTAGGGATGCTTGGATGAGGGTCACTGCAACTCCTTCAAGAACCCCAACTCCGACAGAATTAATTAAGGGTCTTATTTTCTAGAATGGGGCTTGAGACACAGAAATGCTCAAGTCAGTTTTCCAAGGTGGAAAAGGGAAACGGAGAGCTGATTCTATTACAGAGGGGGACTTGGAAATATGGTAAATGTCTGGATAATTTCTAACAAGATCTGGTTATGGATTTTACATTGACCAAACCAACAGAAGCATTTCAAAATAACTCACTTTATGTTTGGCAACAAAGCTTCGAAGAAAAACAGTGAACTACGTTTGAGCTTCTGGTTGCAGTGGGTGAGGGCAAGGAGGGAAAAGGCTTTAGGGACTAAGTCTTGTTCGTCCTTGTGCACCACGCATAGTAGGTGGTCAATAAATGTTGCTGAGTGTTGGAACACAAGATCCTTACTTCTGGGTCCCAGTGAAATCTCCATACTCACTTCCAACTAATTTATAATGTAGATCACACGCTTACCAAATCTACTTTAGAATATCATTTGCAATTTATATCCTGTGAAAGTATGACATCAGATTTCACGGTCTTATCCTGTTCTTGTGTGTGTTCCTTCGTTGCTGTAGTAACTGAGTTGCCATGGATTACGCTGCAGGAGTTGTAAGGGTCAGCAAAGACCAGAGCCCTGTCATTCTTCATTCAAAGGCAATTGTCCCTGAAAAATGTGACTTGCTTCAATATTTAAGATCCGGGCACTGATATTAAACTGGAATGATACTTCAGTTAAAAACCAATAATTAACTTTGTCTTCAACTCCAGATCACACTTTAATGGCAATTTCATGAAGTGGACATTCCTCTGTCTTTCATTCTTGAAGTCCTGGGTAGGTTTTAAATAATGCATCTCCTGGAAAAGTACACGGATAATCGTTGTGACATACTTTATGTCATTATCTAAACCCTCAAGACCTCGCTACCAGAGGTCTCTGAGGTAATTGTACACATCTTGGGAATATATGAGATGATGTTAACATTCAGGGCACTGTCCCTTTGAAAGGATTCACAACCTACAACGAAACACTGTCTTGATGGCTTTCTGCAAAATTTCTTCTTAGACAAGTATAGGGTATTCCATTTCTAAAGAATAATTCCCCCCCCAAATCATAGTCCCCGATGTCATGAATTTATAATATATATCCTGAATAGCCATTTTAACTTCAAAGTGGGATTACACAACTTGATTATGTTATAATAAAATCTATCAGATGATAAATGAAGACCATCTTTGGGGTACACAAGAAAGCAGTGTGCTCTTACTACTTCTCACTCTTTTCCTCACTAAGAGCTTTACGCACTGTGGTAGAGCTTTATGCACTGTGGTATAGAACATACTTAGGTGGTTGCTTCAGTTTTTTTAATGCCAGATTTTGGCACGCACATGAGAAACATGTAAAATGCTATTCTCTTTTAACACATGGATTTGACGTTTCTCAAGATTTCACGTTCTTTGGACAGGCCACCTCAGAAAGTGGTCAAATAATGTGACTTATTTTTTAGAAGCAAAACCAAAGAGGAAATATATCTGTGTGTCTCATTCATATATGGAAGTGCCAGTAGGATTATTTCTGCAAGCATATTTAGAACTTTTGTCACTTTAAAAGTGAATCGATTATACAATTTCTGATTATTTAAAAGAAGCCTCCAGTTGCTGCTAATAACCAAGAAGTTTTACAAAAGCTCTAAAATTCCCCAATTCTTCCCATGTCTATTTTTTAAGAGGGTACAAGTGATTTCTCTGCCTTTTTTGGTTCGAGTGAGCAATACGACTGTTAGAATGGGACAAACATTATTGATGTTAGAAAAAGGAAATGATTCCAGTGTCCTCAGTTATTAAATACATTGATTACATGACAGAAAATTAGTTTCTTTATGAAAAAGAAATTCCATTCTTTCTATGGAATACAGAGACACTCCAGGCAAGATATTTGATTTACTTGAGTGTCTAATTATAATCATGATCGAAGGTGTTGCAAGTGAGTTATGCTGCTATTTATCTGGCTCGGACCTTGCTTCCATATTTCAGCAAGAGTGCAGAACCCAGAAAGGCTTTGGAAAACAGAGCTCAAATTCACTATAAAAAGCGGATTCCCTCCTTCCCCGCCCCTCTCCCATCCATACCCCTTCCCCTCTGCCACAGTTTTCATGAAGCCAAGCAGATGGGCCTTATTCTGTTTAATAACGTAAAGAGCTGACTCATTATTCCGAATTGTCAGAATTGTTTTTGCTTTGCATTCACATGGTTTCAGAGGATGAAAACAATTGGCAATTTTAAATGTCTACGCTGATACCATCTCCCCTACTCTTGAAATACCTCGCTTTGATAGATCTAGCTCTTACGGATGGGGGACAGAGAGGTTGTTGTGTTTCTCCTGGATAATCGCATATTTACACGAAACATATATTCATACTGTGTGTGCATTCTTTAAAAATTAGCGCCAACAAATATGGTCCCTGCAACCCCAACCCTCCTTCTCCTCTGTTGTCCTGCTGGTGTCTCCTGTTATATACAAGACCTTCCCTTTGATGTCCACGGGAGATCTTGAGCAGCAGAAAGAGGTTATTTAGAAGCATAAAGAGGACTAAGAAAATCAAATTGAAGGTTCACATCAATTAGCTGAGAACAAAATCATAGAGCACACGCACAGTTGATTCACTACACCGACGTACTCACCAAATGCATGTTTGTACTTATTTTAATTATGGGCATTATTATTTCATAATTGTCCCTTTTTCCCCCTTTAGGTACAAATCAGCCCTCCATTTGGCGCAATCTTGTTTTTAATATGTTAGTGAAGAAGAAGAAAAATCAAACATGTAGTTATACGAAGTTAGTAATTCCTTAAAATCTCACTTTGTTTATAGGAAATCATTTGACTCTAATCCACGTCCAAGTGCTTAGGTTTGAGCAAGCACTTAGTAAGAGGCTTCTAATGAAATATTACTCTTTTAAAACATGCATGCTTTTATCTTTCAACTGCCTCTTATTCCCTAACTAGCCTTTCTTTTTTTTTTCTACCAGGCCGCCGCCGCCGAGTGGCACTTCCTGAATGACATTTCAATAGAACTTTCCAAATACAGTGTAACAAAGAGATCAAGGCCCGCTGGGAAGATAGAGCAGATTTTTTTTTTTTTTTTTTTTTTTACGAAATGAATAGTTTTAATTATGTCTTTTCTGTCTACCCCGTAGAACCTCCCGGCCTCTACCCCCACATCAAATCCCAAGTCAGCAAATAGAAAAATCTTTGGACCCATTTCTTCCCACCTTTTTACCAAGAAGTTTTAAAATGATTTAGGCCTCCAAGCAGGTGCATTGTGGCCTGCATTACACAGTCTGGTCCCCTGTCCTCTGCCAGCTCTTTGCCGAGAGAGAGAGAGAGAGAGAGAGAGATAAGCAGACCTCCTACTGCTCAATTATGATCTTGTTTTCAGTCATGCCCCCAGGATCTATAGCAATCTCGACAACAGCTTGAAAAATGGACTTGTTTTAAAAGAAATGCTGGCTGTTGATGCTCCAGATGACTATAAACCTCCGATTATTCAGGCTGCAGAAAGGGTCAACCCTTCATTTCCAGCTCGTCTTTTCAGTACCTTGAAAACATCCAGAAGCAGTTGTGTTAGCCTCAATTACACTTCTTTCAACGGCGAGAGCATAATTGCAAGAGAAAGTCAATTACCTCGTAGGTACACACCACTTTCACGTCGCCAAGGAGCCAAGGTAAAAAATCCTAAATCGAGGCATTTTTGAACATTAATGCTTCTTTGGTTTGCTTGTCTCGGCGAAGGCACTTTTGATGAAGATTGGCAAGCCAGGGTGGGTAGCTTGAAATACTGGTTTTCAAAATTTCAAAAACTGACGCATGAATGTGTACAAGTCTCGGCCACTAGAAAAAGCAATCCTCTAGGAAGCCAGCAGTCTTTTGACAGTCCACGAATTTTTAGTGGAGATAAATATTTTATGAAAACAAACAAACGTATTCAGTTAAAATTTCTGGGCGAGACTCCAAATTCTCTCTTATTCGAAAGTCCCTTCCAAGATAATGACAGCTTCCTCTTTGAGTCAGTATTTAGTATTAGTACACACGTAAGGTCATGGTGTCATGGAGTAGAAGCGCTATTCACTTCAGAATACTCTTGCAATTCTATGTTCAAGACTCTCTTGCTGTTCCAACCACGTTAGACCCTTTGACCAAGCAAAACTGTTTCCTTAGAGTGAGGCAATTGTGCTTTCTGGGCCTCATTTTCTTTTAGCTCAGAAATCCTGTTAATCCGAGCTTGCCTTCAAAGGTACACTTTATAAGAGAAAGACCAAGAATTTAGGTACCCCTTGAAGCTGTTCACAACAGCTTTTACTTAAGCACAATTGTGTGAATTTAAGTAATATTAGGTTTCATGGTAGATGGAAGGAACATGGTATGAATTTAATAGATAACTATTAGGATCGTGAATGGACCACCAACCTGAATTCTTGTAGCGCAAAGTACCATTGGTGTCTTGCTGGAACGGAAGAAAGAAATGTAGAGTGAGGGCGGCAGAATTTACCTGGGATGCCTGTTTGCCACTCTCGCATTCCCTTTGAGACTTTATGTCTGCCTCACGGCACACCTGCTTCCTTCCCCTTTGCTTCCAAACACAGATTTACACTTGCACGCACGCACACACGCACACAGACATGCATGCACACACACACTGTCTCCCAGTTCCAACCAGTTCCATGCGGTCCTGTGGCCTCATGCTATTTTCCTGGGTCTTAACTGGCTCTTAAGTGTAAGTAATAGAAGTTGACTCTTTCTAGATGTATAAAAAGAAATTTAATTAAAGGAATATTGAGTAGATCACAGACGTCTTGGGAGGGCTGCAAAACCAGATTCAAGGCCAAACCCCATGGAATCCTGCCCTAAACCACAACCCCAGAGGCAGCTAATGAGAAACCACCTCTGCCGGTCTGCTACGCGTACCTTCGCCTCCCCTCGCTTCTCTGCCCCAGAACTCCTTTCGAAGATTCTGGTGAAGTCACTCTGGCTTCTGCTGATTGCCATCGAGTCAGTTCGGTTACGAGCAGCTTTGCAACCGTGTTTCCTTATGTGGCTGGTGTCTGCTGTGGAGTCTGCGTGGGTCTATTCAACCAGAGGAACTTAGGCAACGTGACTGTGTTCTCAAGCGGTGTTCTTGTGCTCCAGGAGATGGGAGAAAATCCTGTCTCTTGGGCTCTACTTTGGGGATGCAGGATTCTCAATTTTGAAAATCTCCCACTCATAGAAACAGTTTCAAGAAGGTTCTGGGCCTAACAGGTATTCAAACAACAATCCCTCATTCTCAACAATGCATGCATGCATGCATGCATGCATCCATCCATGCATCCATCCATCCATCCATCCATCCATTTATTCTTTATTTTAACAAACACTTTCTGAGCACTTGCTGTGTGACAGAGAAGGTATTGGGAGCTCTGAGTGCAAACAAATAAGGCATGGATACAACGCTAAAGCTCTCCTCATCGAATGAGGATGGGAGAGGGCTAAGCAGATGTTTGAGGCTCAGTGTGGTGTGCCCTACGGCTTAAATAAAGCACAGGCTGATTGGGTGGAAGGTGCATGTCTGTCCCATCAGCCTTCCTTGAAGTGAACTTGGGACCCTGTGACGAGTTCTAGCCTCAGGATGGTGAGCTCTGGGCTGTGGTACCAGGATGCCTCCTCCCTCCCTTTCTTCCGCTCTGTGGAAGATGGCGACCAGGCCCACACTGGGCCCTTTGTGTAAGCCATCAAAGTCTTTGGGGGTGTTTGAGTTGTCACAGCTAGCATTAGCTATCCTAAATAAAATAGAGGCCACACGGTAAATCAGGAAAACCAGGGTTATCCAGGAGAAGGGGGACTTGAAAATGTCCCCTTTAAATAATTCAGTGTAGCTACAGTCAGACAGATGAGTCTGGAGAGGAAATCAGAGGCCAGGTCTCAGAGGGCTTAAGTCTGTCTTGCTAAGAATTTGTTTTTTTGTTTTTTGTTTTTTTTTTTTCCTTGAGGCTCTGGGGAGACACTGAAGAATTTTAATACCTTTTCCACCTTTCCACCTGGGAAACAACTTACCAATATCCTCTGCAGAGCTCAGCTAATCTGATACACTGAAATCTGCATTGGCTAATAAAAGAGGATCGATCTTTCAGCCTTCCTGACTTTACTAGCTCAAATATTCAATGCTTTAATAAGACGCACTTAGCCCTTGAGTATCAGGCTTGCTTCGGGTGGAGAGCAGCTTGCGTGAAATCTGTGCCGCTCTTCAGATTATAAGTAGTGTCTCATTTATGAGTCAGCCTATGTGCCAGCTTTGAGGAGGCCAAAGGTACGACACAGATAGATTTATGGAGCTTTTAAAAGTGAGGCCGAAGAAGCTAGACCGATTCACCGTGGCACTCACCTGGGCTTTAAAGCATTTTATGAGGACTGTATGTTTTTCACATACAACACATGACCTATTGAGAATGAATTTTCATCCTTAGGGGAAAAGATATCAATAAGAAAGTTATGTTTTATGATACAAAAAAAATGCATAAATCCTAAATATTTTGAGTGAATGTTAGAGGAAAAGATGTAATTTGAAATACTTCATTTACCAGCAAAAAAAAAAAAAAATCATACAATATTAACATTATTTTAACATGTATATTTTATTAAAAATTAGTATCTTATTGAGATCATAGCTTCTCCCTGAGTTTTTGAATCATTCCTTTGTCACATCTTTCTCAAACAAGTTAAAAATCATACAGACTAAAAGCAAGTTTGATGTCCTAGGAATTTTACATTCAGCTCTATCGAAGATTATCAGTAACTCCACTAAAGGGCCACATTTAAATTCTATCTCTGTTCTCATTGAATTTATACAGTTGGGGATGAATTTAGGTGTCTATTGGTCAACTATCGCTAGGTTATTCTTGGGAACAAATGACCCCAGAATCTGGGAACAAAGACTTGCTTCTTACTCTTGCTGCTGGTTTACTCAGATTCTGCATGTCGTCTTCCTTTCGAGCCCAGGCTGAAGGAGCGGCCACCCTCTGGGACGTACATACAGTTCATTGGCTCACACAAAGCAAATGACCAAGCCTGCATCTTACGGAGAGAGGAACATGCCTTTCAAGAAGGGCAGCAAAAAACTGGTAAACATAATCTACCACAACGCATAAAAGCATTTTTTAAATATGCACAAAAATAATAGCTTTCTTTCCTTTTTTCTCTCTAGCATTAGTTCACTTACTATCATTTCTCTACTTCTGCTACTAATTTAGGAAATTGAACTCAATCTACATAGGTACGCCAAATAGTGCCTACCTTTAACACTCGGTAGATGATGTTAATGAAGTGCTAAGATTGGTTAGTAATCTAAGTATCTTCCCTCCAGAGGTTTGGGAGGGTTGCAATGATCATTAGGGGTAAGTTAATTTGTATCATTGACTAGATAGATGCAGACCAGTGAAGGCCAGTGAAAGGGTTGAGTGCAGTCTGTAGAGTCATCATCCTAAGTCATCCTTTGACTCTTACGTCAAACTTGGAAAAAAAAAATCCATGCAAACATCTTAGCAGCATGCTCAGCAAGTATTCTTACAACTAAAGTGATTGTTTCCCTCCAGTCATTTACCCAACGAATATTTATTGCCTCTTTTGCATCATACACTATGACTATGGCTGGCGCTGAGGGTGCAGGTATGAAAGGCATCATCTTAGTCCTCAGGGCATTTTCAGTTTAACGAAGAAGAGGAGCAAGCAGGGCAGATGGCCTGATGGACAGATGAGGGAGGGCAGTGGATATAGAAGAGGTCTGCCTAATGAGCTGTCAAGAAAAATAGGGGTAGGCTTTTGAGAGCAAAGTAAAACGTATCCAGGATGGGAAGTCTTCGATTCATAAACAGTAATAGGGGAATTCAAGATGTCACAGTATTTCCTGCACTCCAAAGCTTAGGGAGCGGGGTGTTGTTGTTTAATGGGTACACAGTTTCTGTGCGGGGTGATGACAGGTTCTGGAGATGGATGGTGGTGTTGGTTGTACAACATGGTGAATGTATTTAATGTCATTGAGTGTACACTTAGAAATGGTGAAAGTGGCAAAATTTTCTGTTGTATATATTTTAGTACATTAAGACAATTTTTTAAAAAAACAGGGTGGTGTGGTTGGCATTGGAAAGGTAGACACCCCCTGAAACAGACCTCATGTGAAAAACCACCAGCATCGTAAACGTTCCTTGAGATGCACTGAAAGGAATTTGAGGGGCTTAATGATCGATGTTTACTTTGTTAAAAGAGATGAGATTTCTGGGTGACCGTGGAGGGGCTGCAGTAGGATCCGGGCCAGAGAAGATGGGGAGGGGTCTGAGGCAAGTCGGAGAGCAAGTCAGCTCCTCGTGAGCAAGTGGCTGCTGAGTTACCCGGATGGTCCAGTTGATGTCAAAAATTTGTCTCTAGGCAGAGATGGTGCCACCCCTCTCGGCTTCTGGATCTTCTCATCCTTACTCCCGGTAGAAGAGTCTTCTAGTGTGATAGAGGGAAGACAGAAATTAAGTCAAGGTTGGAGTCAAATCAGCATGTAAGGTGAAAATAGCTGATGGTCAGACTTATTCCTGAAAATACCTTGTGGTGATTCCATATCAGCGACTTACATACTTTCAATAAGCCCCAGAGTCTCTGGGATGGAAAGGGAGAAGTGTTTCTAGGGTTGAGCAAGGGATGACATCATCACCATCATCATCCTCATCCAATCAGGCTCAGTGAGTGGAATGGTCAGCATCAAGTTGTATCATTTTGTATGAAATTGTATTATTATTTCATTGATTTATTATATTATGTATACATTAATTGAATGCCTTAACAATGGAACTTTAGCGTAATGAGTCAAAGTTTTGTTGTTAGAGTCATGCAATATTAAGAGAGAAAGTTTTGGGGGGAGGATGGGTAGCTGTTCTATTATGAAGAATTGGAAAGATCTAAACTGATCCCTCTCAGCATAATTACGGTCTGCTGATCATAGCACCTGCTGTTATCTTCCCAAATGGTGCCCGCTCCATGGCCTTAACCATGTGTCTTGAGGGATGGCCAGGGTGAAGGAAGAGGGAAGAAAAGCAATCAGGGGAAAAAGAAGCACCAGGGAACCCAGCCAAGGCTCACTGTGTGACCCTACAGAAAACTAAAGACACATTTTGTAGCTTCTTCTTTATGGATGTTTTCCTCTTCAGCTAGCAGTAAGACTTTGTCATTGTTGTTCCTGAAATGGCCTTTTTATGCATTTTTTTTTTTTTTTAGATATTTAGGGAATAAATACTGGCTTAGACATGGTCATTTAATTTTCTTTTGTAGTTTCTACAGCTTAGAATCAAGAGTGCGGAAAACTCATGGTAAGTTGTCCTTGACTTGGCTTCTGATAAGATGGATTTAGAGGATGCAGGAATTTTGAGTGCTGGTAAAAATTTAATTGAAAGGGTTGGACAAATGTGGTTCCAGGATGGGTTGTTTGAAAAGTGTACTAATTAAGTGGTCCTAATACCTTATAATTGATTGTACTTCTTAGTTCCTAAGGGCTTCCAATTATGTTTTATATCCAGAAAGGGACTCATAAGAGATTAGGGAGGAGCTGAGGATCAGAGGGCACACGGAGCCTTCACAGGAGCGAGGCAGCATGAGGTTGTAATAGAGGAAAGAATTTCTGAGTTTATCTTGGAGGTGGAGCAGTTTCAGGTAATGATGAGGTCCGAGATGTGGCCGTGAATGTGGGTGCTAAAGGGGGGGGTACCTGAAGGTCACTGGAGGTCATTGAAATATGAAGCTGGGCGTTTGCAGTGATATTAGAATAAATGGCCCCAGTGGGGTAGAGAAGGGGGTGGTGGCCCAAACCCTCAAGTCATGCGGCTGAGGCAGGGAAAATCAGTGGGTGACAGTCATATGGGGGAGGGAAGAGCTACCTGAGTGCTGTTGACTTCAAGAGGCCAGTTGTGGAAGAGAATAGCCCAGGAGTCAAGAGGTGACAGTGGTTGATTCGCCTTATTTTGGAAAACCATGAAATGGGGAACTCAGAATTCCATTCAGGTTAGTAAGAGGACAAGAGTATCAGGAGCAAAGGATCGTATTGTTCCAGACATTGTTGACAATAAAATGAAGATTCCCAAGGGAAAGATGCTGAGCTGATGATAAACAAACAAATTAAAACAGCTGCAAACAGAGGGGAGGTGGAAGGAAATTAGGTTCCATCTGGTAAGACGTCTGAGTCTGGGTGTCTTCCAGGGTGGGTTGATTCAAAGTTCTAACCACTTCATTCCAGAACCCAGGTTCTTCCCATTTTTCCTCTTGCCATATTTACTGTTTGGCTTGTTCTCAGGTGAATTGTACTTACACAGTGGAGAGGAAAATTATGTTCAAAGTGCCCAAATGCTCCAGGAATTTGGAGAGGCCACACCCAGAAGAGGAAGATGGGTGTCCCTTCTTGGTTGTCTGTATCAACAAGGAAACATTTACCCAGAGCCTTCAGATTTCTTATGTCATCACTGACTACACTTGCATTATCTGCCTGATCCTAAACCAATAACTGGCAGGGACAATGAGGTCACCGCCCCCCCAGGCGTTGTAGTTTCCCATGAATAGACTATAGGGTGTATGAAAAAATGGAAGTTGCGTGAACAAAGAGGGACTGTTGAGTGACTAACAGCATTAGACAACCCTCGCCCCTCACACAAATGTTATTAAAAACCAATTACATTGACATATGCTATCAACTGTATACATAAAAATATAATCGCAATCTACTCCAGTTTGGTGTGTGCTCCTTTCACTTTACCAAAATTCCTCTTGCTAAAGTCACTAATGATTTCCATGTTGCTAACACTACCGGACCCCTCCCTGTACGAATCTTTCTTGACTATTTTGCATTGATTGCATGTTAATCCCCGAGATAGTTTCTTCTCGTAGCTTCTGACACATCATGCCCCTCTGCTCTTCTTCCTCCTTCTCTAGTTACTCCGTATACTTTTACTTTGCTTATTCTACACCAGTGGTTCTCAATCGTGGTTTATTTTGGCCTGCAGGGGAAACTTGGCAACACCTGGAGACATCTTTAGTTGTCGTAACTGAGGGGGTGCTGGTAACATCTAGTGGGGAGAGGCCAGAGATGCTGCTAAACATCCTGCAATGCACAGGGCAGCCCCCCGCCCCCCCCACAGCAAAGAACTATGTGGCTCCAAATGTCAGCAGAGCCAAGGTTGAGGAACTGCCCTGCAGTGAGCTTCCTCTGATAGGGCTCCACAGGGGTCACCTTTGGGCCTTTTTGTCTTCTCATTCCACCTTCTCTCCTTAGATTCTCATCTTTCTCAACCGTTTTAAATACCATTTATATGCCAACAAATCCCAGTCTTATGTTTTCCGACTACATCTTTCCTGAGTTCCAAATCCAGATGTTTACCTGCCTACCTGAAAGTCCCACTGACATACTTTGCAGGTATCTCAAACTCAGTCTTTCCAAAATATATGTGGCCCTTCATCCTAAATGCATTTCTCTTCCTCTCTGCTTCCTTTTAGAAGAAATAACACCATCCATACAACTGTGCAAGTTGGAGGCCCGTGAGCCATTCTTGAAGCTACCATTTCTACCACCCATTGGCCCACGTCTAGTCCATCACTGAGTCCTGTTGGTTCCATTTCCAAAATACATCTTGACTCAGGCCATTTCCCTCCATCTCACTGCCACCCCCTACCCCAGTCCCAGCCCTGTCACCTCTTATCTGGACTCCTGGAATTGCCTTTTTACTGCTCCCCAGGCATCCATCCTGGCTCCTAATCTATTCTCTGCACAGTAGCTGGGTGGACATATAACAAATGTGAATTGGACCATGACGCACCCCCTGTACCTGGAGTAAAAACCTTAAAATCCCCAACACGGTCTACCTCATTCCTCTCGTTATATTTCTTGACACCCCTATATTTGTGTAGGGCTGCCGTAACAAAGTACCACAAACCAGGTGACTTGTACCACAGAAATTTGTTGTCTCATAGTTCTGGAGGCTGAAATTCTGAGGTCAAGGTGTAGGCAGGATTGGTTGTCTCTGAGGCTGTGAGGGAGGATCTGCTCCAGACCCCTCTCCCTGGCTTATAGATGGATGTCTACCTGTTCCCCCTGAATGTGAGTCTATCCCCATATTCCTTCTTTTTATAGGGACGTCAGTCATATTGGATTAAAGATCATCCTTATGACCTCATTTTAAATTGCCCACATCTGCAAAGACCCTGTTTCCAAATAAGGTCACATTACATGTTCCAGGGAGTAGGACTCCAGTATATGGATTTTGAGGGGACACGATTAACCCACCACACCCCTCCTTGCTCATTCAGGACTTTAATATGTGGAAACTGGGGAAACTGGTTGGGTCCCTCATCAGCTAAGTGACTTTGCACCACACACCAGTGCAGGATTTACAACTGTCCGTCAGAAAATAACAATCAATTCTGTGCCGTGAACATTGAAGACGGCTTTTTACGAACCCACAAAGGTTACGTCTTTGAATGCCAAGTTCTTTTAAATAAAAGTTCATGAAACTTGCACATTTATGTTCAATGAGGCCGAAACATATATAGACTAAATGCATGTGAATTTTCTTTGCTTTTTCTTGGCAATATACCAATTCATTTTGTTAATACAAATTATTTCACAGTGATCAGAAGAGTTTCTACCTCTCCCCCCATATCTATCTATCTGTCTATCTATCTATCTATCTATCTATCATCTATCCACCTAAAATATATATATATCATATAGGAAAACGAATATATTACTACTAATTTAAGTGTCCAAGTGATTTAGCATAGATGATTTTCAGTATGTAAAGTCTATGGAAGGCAGTTTCTTTTTGGGTTGGGCAGATGGGGCATGTTGGCATGAAACCATCCAGCTTCACAGATAGCAATGTCTTCATTTGGACTGAGAAAGTCAAGGAGAAAGAGTTGTACCAGTCTTTCAATAGCTTCCACTGATCCATTAAACTTAAAATAGATTAATCTCTAGAGACAGTCAACTTCCTGGACCAGCAATTACAGTAAAATATGGGAAGCCCAAGACAGCCGTTTAATGGAAACCTACAGCCCAATAGCGGTCCCTCCATGCTTCTCATTCTGGGTATGCCAGCATCTTCTTCTCTGCTGCCAAGTGTTCAATGCCAACTCATTCTTGCCTTCGAAGGCAGAGAAGAGTGAATTTCTGAACTTTGCAAGTGGCTCCTCTGGAAAGGAGGCAGACTTGGGATACTTTGAAACATATTAAATCATCTTAAAAAAAAAAAAATAAGAGAACCCAGGAAGATGAAATAGGGTTTAGGTGACACATACCAAGTTGGATTGACCTATGGACAGTTAGTTTGAAGGGACTGTACCATGCCTGAGACCAAATACCTCCAATTTACTCGAGGAATTAAAGAAAAGAAACATATTTAGGTATTTTTTATAGTCTGTGTTATGAGAAACTTATTCTGAAGCAAAATCCATCAGATCTGTTAAGAGGAGTTAAGCTCAGATTCATACTTAAGTGCTAGACTTCAGAGAAACTTTTGTATACTGCACAGAGAATGGTGAGTATAGCAGATTTTCATTCACTCACTCTTAAAGATTCATTGTTTGAGAGTTGCTTATAGAGCGAGATATACAACGTGCTTCCAAAAATTCAGGGAATGTCGGAACTGAAGTGGTAATTCAGAAATAATCAGATCTTATCCCCCTTCCTGAAGGAATTGAGATCTAGAGAGAAGATATTTATGTCTCGGTCAGGCTGCGTTAAAGTAGTTACGAAAGTATACTCTTTTTGCCCCTGGAAACATTCCACAAAGTGCCTAATCTAGGTAGTAGCAATGTCTCAGGGAATCTGGCCGCTCTTCAAAGCCTTTCAGAGTTGTGTGCATTTTCCCCGGACTGATGGGTGCTAAGCCCTCTGGAACTTGTCAGTTTGTTATTTTGCAGGACGGTGCGCAAGACCCATCCCGTAGTAAGGCTCGCGTTCTCAAGTGTGTGTGCCTGGACTGAAACTCTCTGCTTGCTATAAAAGGGCATGTAGGGGGGCGCCTGGGTGGCTCAGTCGTTAAGCATCTGCCTTCAGCTCGGGTCATGATCCAGGGTCCTGGGATCAAGCCCCGCGTCGGGCTCCCTGCTCCACGGGAAGCCTGCTTCTCCCTCTCCCGCTCCCCCTGCTTGTGTTCCCTCTCTCACTGTGTCTCTCTCTCTGTCAAATAAGTAAATAAAATCTTTTAAAAAAAAGGGCATATGGGTTTTGGCTCAAAGCATTATTTTTTACTGTTTAGAGACTTTGTGATACTTTGAAATATTCTAGAATTATGTATACATATGTGAATATTACAATTAAAGGTAGTAGGTGATTATAAAGAATTTAACTTTAAACAATAATAATAAAAAAATGCCTGACAGTCAAATCTAAGATTAAATAAAATGCTTACTTTTCTTCTCAGTGTATGATCCTCTTTCCTCTTCCAAGTCCTCATTTACGTGTCAAGATCTATATCGTTAGCCAATAATGTATATTTAATATTCAACATATATTTTGCTAGAGCCACTAAGTATTATTTACAACTTTCCACAACCTATTTGACTGCTTCTTACCAATTTCTGCCCCGTAATTTCTTCCTCACACCTCTTGTTGGTGAATCAGAATCTGTCTAGATGTGGCTGTGAAGCTCTTTAATGGTTATATTGAATGAATGCAATGAGCCCCGTGCGCTGGAACGTTCATCGAGGTGCTTGTGTCTACAGCTTCCATCGTACCCCCGTGTCATCTCTTTGAAGACTGGTAAAGAGAGAACTTTCCAAGTCGTGAATCTGTGAGTATCATCTCTGTTGGCAGGACGTGGCAAACAACACATACCATTTTTTGCATGCTTACTCTGGGCCACAGAGAGTGATCTGTCTTCTTAATGTATTTTCTCAGTTGGTCTTCATAACAGTCCTTTGACCTCGATACCATCCCCATTTCCAAATCAGGGACCTGAGGCAGGGAGCAGGAGAATAACTTGTCCAAGGTCACGGCTAGTAAATGGCGGTGGTAGCAAGTGGCTGCAGGAAGTGTGAGTCCAGGGCCTGGGCTTCAGATCACTAAGTACACAGATGACTTGCTACACTTACAATGAATTTTTAAATAAAATTACACTTTAATAAAATTATTACCATTTTCTTAAACAAGCCATTTAAGTTCCATTATACCTATATGGAATATGTGAGCAGAAAAATAAAATCAATGTAATGTTCTGCTCCTAAGCTTCCAGAATCAGTACAGAGTTATTAACACCAAAAGTTTGTGATGTTGCTCTGGGCATTCTTCTGCTCAGGACATACCAAGAGCCAATTCCTCATTCTTGGGGGAATTGATAAGCTCTAGAACAATAAGCTGTAAGGCGAATACTAGTGCTTGAAAATAATAGGGTTTTGGGGCCGCCAGGGTGGTTCAGTCGGTTGAGCATCTGACTCTTGATTCTGGTTCAGGTCATGATCTCAGGGTCATGAGATCGAGCCCCAAGTCGGGCTCCTCATGGGGCCTGGAGCCTGCTTAAGATTCTCTCTCCCTCTGCCCCTCCCCCCACAAATAAAATAAATAAAATAAAACATACTTTTTTTTTCCCCCTCCTTAAATCAAGATTCAAACCTATCACTGTGTAGACCATGGCCTAACCACTCTTCTATCACTCCCAAGGCAGGTTTATAACTGCTCATGAGGGAGGACAACATCAGCGCTTCATTCTCCTGTTATGAATGTGAGACTTCACGGGTTATTGAATGGGAACTAAGGAAGGACCGTTTTCACCCAGGGTGGGGAGGTAAGATTATTCCCATTAGATGGGGCGGTTTCCAAAGAACATTTCGGCATCAGACTCCTCCCATAGGCGAGATATTTTTGTGATAATTCTATGCTTCAGGCAGTGACCGGGTTTCTCTGCAGCTCGGTGTGCTCACCTGTTATCCATCAGGGTGGGGAATAATCCGAGCCATCTTGCACAGTAAATTGGTTTAGGTATTTGTCAGTCGTATGGCCATCACGATAAGCTGCAAAAAGAGAGAGGCGAATCATGATTCTTCTAAAAACAACCACAAAATAATTCGTTGTTACCCATCAATGAATAAGATTTTCTCCCTGCTTCCTTTATTCCCTGAGAACAAGGAGGGGGTTTAGGCATTTTCATTTATTCTTTCAAACCCACATATGTGTCTTCAGTAGGGTAAAGGAGGCCTTGAGTGGGCTAATGGGCACAAGGCCTGGTGCTCTCAGAGGCTCACACGCTTTCTGGA
This sequence comes from Leptonychotes weddellii, assembly GCF_054177405.1. NCBI lineage: Eukaryota > Metazoa > Chordata > Mammalia > Carnivora > Phocidae > Leptonychotes > Leptonychotes weddellii. Next base: position 171,218,771 of record NC_138371.1, on the reverse strand, counting down.
AGGGGCCTGATGCATGCCAGGGGCCTTGTGGAATGCCCACATCTTTGGTTCATCTTTTAAAGAATTCTTGCCATCAGCGAAGCGCTGGGCTCGGGGCCTGGGAGGGGACATAAAACAAGAAATGAGACACAATCCTTGCGGCAGAGAATATGTACACAAAACGGTCAAGACTTGGGCCATGTCTTGGATTGGAGAAAGCTCATTATCCGCGCTGCCAACGCTCAAGTTGGCAACGTGAAGGGAATTCACGGTTACTGCACAACATTTGCTCCATCAGTCGGCTAGGGCAGCCATAACGCAGCACCCCCCACTGGGTGGCGTAACCAACAGATACTTATCTTCTCAGTTATGGAGGCTGAAAGGCAGCAGGCTTAGTTTCTTCCCTGGCTTCTGTCCTTGGCTTGCAGATGGCTATCTTCTCCCTGGGTCTTCACATGGCCTGCCCTCCGTGTGTGTTTGTGTCCTAATCTCTTCTTATAAGGCCACCAGTCAGATTGAATTATGGCCCACTCATATGACTTCTTTTTACCTTAATTACCTCGTTAAAAGCTGTATCTCCAAATACAATCACATTCTGAGCTCCGGAGGGTTAAGCTTTCAACCTACCAAATTTCAGGGGACACAATTCATCCCATAACCTATGCCAAATACTTTATATATATCATTATCTCATTTACTCCTTATAAAAACCCTCCCAAGGGAAATGACATCATTGCTATTTGCAGATAAACAAATCAGGGAGGTAGAAGAGAAAGGTACCAAGATCCAGGGCTTTCTAATGGGGTATGCCCTTCCATGCGGACTCTATGACCTTGGCTAAGCTGCTTTCACTCTGGGCTTTCTAACAAGAAAGTGGATGAGTTTTGGGGAAGAGTCAGCCTGCTATCGTAATCAGTGCTTCTTATCTGTAGTGAGATAAAGAAAGAAAAAGTCTCAATTCATCAAGAGATCCTTAATGTTTTATATTCCTGGATGAATACTTGATCACTTTATGCATCTGAAATATTTTACTGGACAAATATTGAAACCCTTTTAGAAGATATGTTATCAGTAAACAGCCCTCTTGAAATTCAGTAACTTATCAATACAAGGGTCCCCTCCCCTCTCATGCCCAATTGCCATGAGGTCACCTCTCTCTTATCCATGTCACCAGACAAATCCTTCCTGGCTAAGCAAAGGCTACTATTTCTTGGAGGGATATCTGGTTGAACTCCTGTGCAAGAGAAAACCTGAGATTTTGACGAGTTCACAGTCTGGAGACTGCTAACGCTCAGTTTCTAACTTTTTGTCTTTCACCACTCCTTTTATTTTTTTTAATGATTAAGTTACTTTTAACTCCAAGTGTTGACTTATTATGCCACAAAATTCTACTTTTGGTAGAATTGGTTGTACCGACTCAAGGAGATGACATGTGTCTAGCAAATTGCCTGGGACATTGTCAGTATTTCAAATATCAGTGGTGGTGGGTCAGCAGCTGGTGTCCTGGGATAGAAACTCTTCACTTCCTGTTGAGATTCCTGGTTTCTCAGAGCTCAGAGCTTTTGTTGCTGTTGTTGCTAAGGTTCTGTTATTATTTCTGAAGCAATGAGTTTTTTAATGCGATTATCTTTTTCCTAATAAATATTAGACAGAAAAGAATTGATTAAGATTCCTAACAGGGCACAGTATTAAATGAGTTTTTAAACTTGTGATTCACATAAGGTACCACACAACCGATTGCTTCCTGCAATAAATGGGCAGCTAACTTATGCATAGGGAGGGATTACTCTCATTTTCTGTCTGCCTTATAAAAAAGGGCTTACTGTATTCCTGAAATTAAAACTCTCAGTGAGGACCTCTGGGAATTAAAGTTAGATATTCCATATTCTCAAGAAGACTCGTCCCCAAGAATGAGCCCAATGGCTCATTAGCTGCTTTCTGCATGCAGCAGAGAATAGGGGTGTGTGGCTACAGCTGGCTTTTCGGGCGGTCTTCAGACAGAGGCCAGGCCTCCTCTTAGGTGAAAGCTACAAGCTCCAGCCAAAAGGCCAAGAAGCCAGATGGCGAGGTGGCTTTCTAGAACGTGTTTCAGCTTCCCTTCCCCTCCCCCACTTATTTTTCACTATCAACAAGTAAAAAGGCCAGTCTTCCCTTTTGCTGTTGGCCCCACCGGTCAACCAGGATAAGAGACAGGGTCTCGAGCGACCTTCCAAGCCCTAGGGCCAAGTCCGGAGGTCAGAGGTCAGGTGGGGTTAGGAATGTCCCCTACAGGGAAGGCTCCAATTCACCTTTCCTTAGATGGCTCTAGGTCGGCTTTTGTTTGTCCCGAGGCCTTAGGAACCTTTGTGTTCAGTTGGGCAGGGCTTCTCACTGGTGTCTTACCCTGTGATTTGTGTGGTAGGCTCCAAATTTAGAATCTGCGTTTGTTCCATTTCGTTTCCATTCATTCAGCGTAGCTTGGCCTCTGTGTCATTGCTTCGCACTGTGTTCGAGCGCTGATTAATAGCTCACAGGACTAATAGGGCGCTTAGGGTGTGCCAGGCACTGTTCCGAGAGCTTTACGATATCAACTTATTAATTGAAACCTCCAGCTTTTCAGTTTTCAGGGTCTTTGGTATTAAGGCAATCAGTATTTTAAATTCAACCAACTCAGGCAGAGGGCTGGCAGGTGCAAGGCGTCGCTGCTGAGAAGAGGAAGTCAGGGTCATTTCCTGGGTACTCAGTCTAGGGAGGCTTGATGAGATGAGTGCACAGGTAACTATTTCACAAGGCGGATTTGAGAGCGGTCAAGAGAGAAGCACAAATAAAGTGCTGGGGGAGGCGGAGGGTTCAAAGGAGAGGGACCTACCCTGGGATGTAGAATGTATCCTGCAAGGAGGCAACTTTGGGGCAGAGCTTTGGATCAGCAAAGACTTCAAAAGGCAGAGTTGGAAGTGGAGCCTGTTTTTAGAGGCTGGACAGGCATAGATAGTGGGTGAGAAGCACAAGGTCGGTGCAGAGGGACCGTGAGTAAGCCGGCCTATGTGTAAGGGAGGGTAGACTCGCGGTAGACCAGTCTGGGTCCATAAAGGGAAGGATCTAGAAATCGAGGAGTACAAAATGGTGGATTGGTGATAGTGAGCAACTGAGGGCTTGTCAGAGGGTGAACAATAGTCGTGGTAAAGGTGAGGGAGGGCCAGACGGTGGAGGGATAAAAGCAAGCACAGGAAGAAGAGTAAAGAGGCCCCCGTGATTGTCACGTGGAGGGGCGATGAATTCAGAACTGGGGCCCTGGCGGTGAAAAGTAAAAGGGGAGCTTAAAGGAGTTTCTGGTGGTGGGATATCTCTGTATGAGGTGAAGGGGAGCTCTCTCTGTATCAGGGTCAGATATTATTCCAGAATTTGCAAGGGGGCATAACAGTGGCTCTATTTATAGGAGTTGTGAAGTTAGGATGTGTGTGTATGTGTAAGTGTGTGTGTGTGTGTGCGCACGCACGAGCATGTCTGCATGTGGGAAGGTAATTATAGCTCGTCTTGGATGTGTTGAGTTTGAGGTCCTGCTAAGACGTTCGTGTAGTAGAGAGGTACCAAAAAGCCCAAGCTAGGTCTCTGCCAAGGGAAGTCTCATTGAGAAATAAACGCACAGAGGAAATAGAGCCATCCAACTATATCAGTCTTAGCATCAACTCTATCAGGAGAATGAACACTTAAAGAGGTGTTGAAGCATCATCTGGTCTTAATTATTTTCTATAATATATGGATATTGGAATGTTTTGTCATTTATTTTTGAAGAATTAATATGGAAAGTAATAGACACATTCATTATACTATTACTACTAGCTTCAGAAAACACAATGTACGTAGAGGCAAAAACCAAACCAAACCAAACCAGACCAAAAACCGCCCATAGACTTATCACTTAAAGGGAAACACTATTAACTCTTTACTGAATTTTTATTCTTGTGTGGGTTTTTTCTTTTTTTTTTTTTTTGCCAACATGGAGGTTTCTCCCTACATATTTCTAGTCATATCGTAAAGACAACACAATTTATTTTTATTTATTTATTTTTTAAGATTTATTTATCTTGAGAGAGAGAGCACGCACATACGCACACTTGAGGGAGTGAGGAAGGGGCAGAGTGAGAAAATCTCAAGCAGACTTGCCGCTGAGCGCAGAGCCTGTCACAGGGCTTGATCCCACCACCCTGAGATCATGACCTGAGCCAAAATGAAGAGTCAGACGCCCAACCTACTGAGCCACCCAGGCACCCCACAATTTTTTTTTTATTTAAATCGAATTCTGACCTTGTTTTAAATCAGCTGTTCTATTCACCCTCTTGTGCAATCTTCTTCCATCGAATATTTTTTAGGGAATTCAGAAAAAAATTATGATAAGAAAGAAAATAAAATTGATAGCATTTTACCTATTCTTTAGACAATTGCCATCAGAAATTTCATTTGCTGTTTGCCAGTTTTTCAGTGTTTGTACATCCCTGAAATTAAATAGACACCACCAGTACCTACATTTATTTGTTTACAAGCGGGTATTTGTCTTCAAATTGTCAGTAAATTTGCAGTACTTATGAAAACAGAGTCTGGGGCCAGATAGTGATGATGGGATGGTGGTAGAATTCCACATTCATTTCTGGTGTGCGTTGGAAAATATGTTGTGTTCCACCAAGCCTCTATAGAAATCTAAAGAGCGTAGGGGAAATATTTTGCAGCTTCCATCACAAAGGTAAACACAATGAAAAAACAACTTGCCTGACTCAAATACTCATGAATATTTTGGAGTTATGAGGGAAAACAAAATTCCTTTCTTGTGCCTTTTCTCCTCCCTCAGCTAAAGGAAAACATATTCAGTTCTCCTTCGTTTGTTTATGTTCTGGGATGGTAACCCCAAACTGTGGCTGGCGGTGGGGGAGGGGGTGGATCTGTCAACCACACCTCCCAAGGCCAGTCCAGGGACCTTTAGGTCAGGTGGAGCTAATCCCAGGAGAAGCCTAATGCTTAATTTTCACTCACCTCTTCAGGCTTTTGTTTGCCTTGAAAAGCATCCTGAGGTCCTGGACCCTTTCTGAGGCTTTCCAATAAGCCACCTCAAAAACATTTTTTTCCTGCAATGCCAGGAAGTGGCATGTTGCCCAAAATAACTGGAATGCAAATCTCAAAAGAGCTGAATTCATCTGAAAATTTCAAGTATCAACTCAAAAAAGCTGTGTATTTTGTAATGTTTTCCTTATCCTGAGCTTCGAGAAGCATACGGTTTGAAAGTTAGACTCGTTTAATTTAAAATGCAAATTCTAGTTTTGCAGCAGTGTTTTATCTGGTAATTTATCAAGACATTCCATTACATGAACGCTAAGGATGGGGTGGAGTCCCATACCAACGCTACACATAAATTATGTACCTATAATCACAGGATTTTAGACATTTTATAAAAATTATGCTGTTGACTTATAAATGGTAAGACCATCCTGAGAGCCTTTTGTGGTACACTGCTCTTTGAGGAATCTCTAAATTCTAGGACCCTTTTGTACTACTCAATAGCACTGATATTTAAGCTATATTCCTCCCATTTAGGATTAAAGCTAATTTTTTTTTTTAAAGATTTTATTTATTTGACAGAGAGAGACACAGCGAGAGAGGGAACACAAGCAGGGGGAGTGGGAGAGGGAGAAGCAGGCTCCCCACTGAGCAGGGAGCCCGATGCGGGGCTCGATCCCAGGACCCCGGGATCATGACCTGAGCCGAAGGCAGACGCCTAACGACTGAGCCACCCAGGCGCCCCAAAGCTAATTTTTTTTTTAAAGCAGGATGTAGGGGCGCCTGGGTGGCTCAGTCGGTTAAGCGGATGTCTTTTGGCTCAGGTCAGGATCCCAGGGTCCTGGGATCGAGCCCCACATCGGGCTCCCTGCTCAGCAGGGAGTCTGCTTCTCCCTCTCCCTCTGCTGCTGCCCCCACTTCTGCTCTCTCGCTCGCGCTCTCTCTCAAGTAAATAAATAAAATCTTTTTTAAAAAAGCAGGATGCAAAATACTACAGTGTCTCATTATAGGGTTGAGGTTTACTTTAAAAATGTGTTTATTGATTTTAGAATCAAGTCAAGACAATAACTGACCCTTCGTCTGTCCAGAACGTTGAGATCGTAAGGATTGGAGGGGGATTGTTTGCAGGGGAAGTGTGTGTGTGGGGGAAGAGTTGACCATCCTGGATTAGAAAGAAGGTACTGCCCAAGGGTGGCCTTTTGTAAAGCACACGCTCTTGAATTGCTCTTCAAAATGTGAAAAGGATTTCAAAAGTGTCTACCTAACAAAGTTTTATTTCAATGCTAATTTTGAGTGGGCAAAACAGGACATTTTGATGTGTAATCCTGTTCATATGCATAATATGCATAATAGGTTCAGGCTGGCTCTAGGCTTTGAAAAATGAGCGTCTTTCATGTGCCTGGTTTGTCCACGTTAACTGGGGAGGCGCTTCGAATCTCTATTTCATTAAAACCCCACCAACCAAGAACAAAAGCAAGACACTTAGTTCCTATGGAAATGGAAACACATAGATCATTTTAAGTCAAATCGCAAATGAAACCACCCAGAGAAAGAAACCCGGGGCCAAGATCGCATATTCTTTGACAAGAAACAATAAAGAAATACAACTTCTGATATTCAGTGATATTCAGAAATTATTCAGATATTCTGAAATTATTGGAAGTGGTCTGAAGAGCTACTTTTTACTGAGCAACTTACCTGCCAGGCTCCTTCTGGGCCGTGTCTAATTCAGTTTCCATAACAATGGGGCGAGGTAGGATTTATCACCAAGGTTGAAGCGGGAGGATATAGAACCTGGCCAGGGTTCTCCTGCTGGTTAGGGGTGCTGCCCTGACGTGAACCCCACAGGAGCTCCTCGCCACTCTGTGTCTGCTTCTATTTTACTCCTTTTCTCCCTTTTGTTAGGCTTTGGAATTTGGCGCTCTGAATAATTTAATGACCATTGCGCGCGCACACACACACACAAAGTCTATCTTACCCAAATAAAAAAGAATTTGATACAGAATTGGTAGAGTTTCTTATGTACCAGCTTTTTTAAGACGCAAAATCGACTTAAAAACTTTGGACTAAAACACCGTGCTTTCCGAACATAATAAACATTCTCACATTATCTAATCCTTTATAGGAATCCTAACTAACAGGGTCTTGAAGTTAGGGAAGAAAGACTGCATTAGTCTGTTGGAAACAAAGAGCTGCTTTAACCCATTGCTTGAAAGAGACATCAGTGCAAAAGCCTTGTGAGTGACCCAAGGCCATCCAGACATTTTATATTTAATCAATCATGTATTACCTGCTCCGTCATGGCTGAGCTTTTCAGCTGCAGAGAGGCATTGCAGGAACAATCTACCAGTCTCTTTACAAATCCAATCTTATTCTCTTTCTGGATTCAAAAGGTCCTGGGGTCTTAATGATATTCATCTGTTGTCACTTTCGGCTTAAACAGCTAATGACACTCGACCACGTTGATATTTTATGGATTCTTCTCTCCTCCCGGAGAATGTGGAGACGGGGCGAAAGGGGGTGTCCCGGGGGGTTCAGGGCTGCAGCGCCCACACACGGGGTTTTAAGCAATGACACATCCATCCCACTTGGTGAGAACAGCCAGTGGGTTCGAAACTGCTGAAAACTTTCAGTGCTTTTGAAATAGACTGAACACGTTTACAAAACAATATCCTTGAAATGGCTCAGAAGCACATCATTGTCTTTATGCGGGGAGTGATCTAGAGTAATTAAATGTAGTAGTCAGTAGTACAGATTCTCATTTGGAAAAGAAAACAGGCACCTTTGGAGAAGAGGACCCACTCCCTTGGAGAAGAGACAATTAACTCCTTTTCAGTTTTTTCCCCCAAAAGATATTTCATGGTGTAGTATTCTGTGTTGCAATTTGACATCTAGCACTTTGCCAACTGCTTGATATAAATGACAGATGTTTAAACTTAATGGTGCTGCAGAACAAACTTCGTGAAGGCTACAAACCAGATGTTCACAATATTGTCATTTTGAGAGAGAGAGAGAGAACGAGAAAGAGAGAGGGAGAGAGAAATAAATGTCTTTTCACATTGCCACGGGTGAAAAGAAAACCTGTCAGAGTAGCTAATGGAAGACACGCAGTTAGGGCATGGAAGGTTCTAAATTGCATTTGGTCCTAAAAATGAAAGATAACCCGCTTCGCGTTAGGGTTTTCTGGAGGTTCAAAAGATCAAGTTCACTGTGCTTCTGACTTCCACGTTATTCTGAGTAAGTGAAATGTGAGTGCCCCTGTGGTTGGAGCACAGGGACGGTAAAAAGCTCGGCATTTATGGCTGTGAGGCCAGGAGGTGACAGAGAGCAAAGGAACCTCATGCCTTTTCATCTTTGGCCACACCTGCTTCTCCCGAAGTCCCCTAGGGTAGAACAAACGGGCATGGCCCTGGGGTCCTGCAGTCTGTTTCCCTGATGGGCAGGCAATATGGGCGGCGGACCGTATAGTCACGGCTACTACTTACCAAAAAAAAAAAAAAAAAAATCTATCCGAGTTCTGACATTCATATGCACATACCGAGTACAGAAATACCAGGTACCTTTGCCTACTTACTTGGTTCTAGCTGTATATTATGTGCCCCCTGCCCAAACATTTTTTCTCCTCTCCACAAAGCAACTTTTGAAGTTCATTTTAACCAGATTTCTCTTGTAAAAAAAAAAAAATAATAAAGGGACAGGTAACTCTCAGCCTGGTCCCTTGTTCTACTGGAACCTCCCGGCGTTTTGAGTTCCCTGACTTAGAAAAAAGACCACCTTCCAGGCCACAGTCCTTCCCTGCCTTCTGTCCATTCATCACTGCGTAGAAACCCGGGGATCTGAAGCCCTTTGAAAACTGCGCCCTTTTTAATGCAGACGACCATATTTATAAGGCGAGATGCAGAGCTGGTTGGACTATTGCAAATATTTCTCTTTTAAGAATCTGTCGGAGTAGGCGAGGTTATGCTTTGATATTAACCAACCCCCCCAAATGTCAGAGGCTTAAAACAACAAAGGTTTGTGTATGTGCATCCTGGGCAGAACCCAGCCAGATAAAGTAGCGAGAGAGGCACAGCTCTGGGTGGGGGGGGGGGGTCCTGCACCAACAGATAAATGCTCAGTTCCGAGGGACCCACCACTTCCACTGACAACGCATGGGCCAGAACTGGTCACGTGGTCTCACCCGCACTGGAAGGGGGAGAACAGAAGAAATACTCAGCAAACAGCGGGTAATTGCAGTCACAGGAGGAAACCATAGATGACAAAACCAGTTAGCGCCCACCCTCCCCATCCTTTCAGACTTTGAGTGAACACATGCTGCCTTTCTCCATGGTTATTCTCAGAAATGTAAATATCTGGTAAGCATGATTATTAGACCTCCTTGTTTTTCTTTAATGAATACCAAAAAGAAAGGGGTGGGTATAGAAGTGTCTTAGGAATGTTTAACTTTATACATTTTAACAGATCTCAGTGGCTGTAGGTTGACAGGACTGCTCCCCAGATTCTGCAGCATTTAGATAAAACCTGGTGGAAGAAACCTCAAACGATTTTGCAAATCTAGCTAACTTCTGTCAGCTTTTTCTTGTAGAAAGTTCATAATCTTGTTGCATTATTTCATTTCTTAAAAATGCTGTGAAATCTATAAAAAGTATCCAGGGAAAGATAATGTGAGTTCAAAAAAAAAAAAAATCTGTCATTCCATGAAAATTGACTCAGCTCTTCTGCATAACCCCTATCCGGTTAAAATGCAAATGATATTTTCACTTGCGAGAACTTTGGAAAGATTCCTTTTGTGCAAACGTTGCCAAAAAATCAGCATGAATGGGGAGTTTTCTCTGAGCTCTGTGTATTGTGGTGGAGAACAGCAGGGCAGCCCTGCAGCGTCCCTGCCCTGTCTCTTTTTGTTTGGCTAACTACATTCTAGTAAGGACACATAATAATTGCAACATAACAGAAGCTTTATGTTCCGACACAATGATTAAAGTATATCAATAATGTAGGCTCCAAGGAAGAGAACAGACAGAGCTATTTCCTTTTCAGTCTGAAGGAAGCCAAAATGAACTATCAATGAAGGTTATGGTCCATCAGCCGAGAAATCAATAGAAAAACAAGGCACCGCACAGCACAATTCATTCAAATTGCAAGGGTCTTTATGAAATCTTTAGGCGCAGGGATAGATCTTCCCAAATATACTTTGATTTTAGAACGTTCGGGGTGAACCAGCCAGCAAAGCTGTGCTTTGCCGAGGTGCTAACATATCAGAACCGCCCCTAAGTTAGGTATTTGGAGTTTATTTTAGGAGCGCTAAGCAAGCCACGGAACAGATAAAGCAGGTTTATGGCCTACGTCTGGTTAACTCATAAAACGTATGGCCGTACAGTGAAGAACGTGCAGTTGTAAGTTACTGTAAGGACCCAACTCAAGATAGTGATGAAGGTAAGGGTAAGGAGCCTGTGGTCAGGCTCATCCCCCACACACGGTAGGATGGATATTTATGGTTGCCAGACGTCTGGGGTGGGGTGTACTAATTGCCATGGGTTTTATTAGTGTTGTCGATCCTTTGGTTTGGGTAATTTTGCTTTATTTATAATAGAGCTATTGTAGATTCAGGAAGGGGCCAACATACACACTTCCATACTTGATTCTCTATTTTGTGTCTGTGCCGTGATTCTCCACGGCTGGTCTCCAGCTAAACCCTCCTGCTGGCTTTAGAAGAGTATTCTGAGGCAAGAGAACAATTTAATCCAATTTCTTCATACTTTGAAGAGAGTTACTGGGTTGATGAGTAATACACGAGAAACTCAAGTTGTTCCAGTGAGGAAGCTGTGAAACTAAAGATATTTGAGAGAGAAACAGTGGAGTGGAAAAATCCATCCTCACATCTGGTAAATTATTCCTTATGTCATTAGCCCTGAGCACAAGTCAACAGCTACCCACTGGTCATGTATCTATCCAAAAAATAGGGAGCTCTAAACAAAATTTATTTTCATGCCAACTCTATAATAAAAAAAGATATATGTATATCACAGGATTGTACTGTATCCTGGCACCTTATTCCAAAGAACTATCCTTGGCCTGAAGTAAGCAGAGGAGGCAGAAAGGTTTAGCGAGTGTACCCTGGGTAACCTCCACATATAGTTTATTTCTCCATTCACCCACTAAAGGGCATCTTGCTTGCTTCCAAGTTTTGACGATTATGAATAAAGCTTCTATAAGTGTCCAAGTGCAGGTTTTTGTGTAGACATACTAAGGAGAGCTCCTGCTGGCTCTTTGGTAAGAGGATGTTTTGTTTTGCAAGAAACCACCAAACTATCTTCCAAAGCAGCTGCACCATTTTGCATTCCCACCAGTGATGGAAGAGAGTGCCCATTGCCCCACATCCTCGCCAGCATCTGGTGTTGCCCGTGTTATGTCTTTCTAATATGCATGCAGTGGTATCTCCTTGTTTTAATTTGCATTTCCCTGTGACACATTATGTGAAGCATCTTTTCATCTGCTTATTTGCCATCTGTGTATCTTCTTTAGTGAGATATCTGTTAAGGTCCCCATTTTTCAACCAGGTGGTTGTTTGTTTCCTTATTGTTGAGATTTAAAAAGGTTTTTGTATATTTTGGCCAATAGTCCTTTATGAGATGTGTCTTTGGCAAATATTTTCTCCCAGTCTGTGGCTTATCTTCTCATTCTCTTGACATCGAATCTCAGAGAGCAGAAGTTTTTAATTTTAATGAAGTCCAGCTCATCAATTATTTCTTTCATAGATCATAACTTTGGTGTTGTGTCTAAAAAGTCATCACCATGCCCAAGGTCATCTAGGTTCTTTGCTATGTCCTTATGTCTTTATAGTGGTGATGTTAAGCTGCAGTCCTCTGGCTGATATGAAAGGCAGCAGAAATAGATCAGGGCCTTCTTTGAACTACTCTGTTCAGCTATGGTGGAGAAGACCACCAGGCAGGCCATGTGCTAGGCAGTTTTGGGTGCTTGGGGTACATCAGTGGGTAGAACAGACACCTGTGGCCTTGTAGGGTTACATCCTAGTGAGAGGGGGTGGGACGGAAAATAAACAACTGACAAAGTAAGTAGGTAAATACCATAGCACAGTAAAGCAGGATGAGTCTTATGGAAAGAAATAAAGAAAAGAGGCAGGGTGAGGAGTATTGGGAACCAAGAGAGGGGGTGTTGCAATTTAAAGCTGAGCGGTCAGGGAAAGCATTGGAGAAAATGCCATTTGAGTGATGATTTTAAGGAGCTCTCAGGAAGGTGGGATCAGTTTAGTGGAGGTGACCAGAGGATGTGGAAATTGGCTATGCAAATATCTCAGGGAGGATTATCTGAGCTGGAAGCAGAGCTGGTGCGAAATCTTTGAAATGAGCATATGCCTGGCCTACTTGAGGAATAATAGCAAGGGGGCTGGTGTGGGGTGAGCAGTGAGTGTGTGTGTGTGGTGTGTGTGTGTGTTTGAAAGAGAATAGTAGGAGATGAGGCAAAGGAGTAGCTGGTGACAGTGGATATGGATCATGTTGGCTTTGGTAGACATAAGGACTTAGATATTTATTCTTAGTGATATATAGCCATTGGACAAGTTTGAGGAGAGGAATGACCTAAACCAACATATGTTTTCTTTTCTTTTATTTTTTTTAAGATTTTATTTATTTATTTGGCAGAGAGATAGAGAGCACAAGTAAGCAGAGTGCAGGCAGAAGGAGAGGGAGAAGCAGGCTCTCTGCTGAGCAGGGAGCCCAGCGTGGGGCTCGATTCCAGGACCCTGGGATCATGCTCTGAGCCGAAGGCAGATGCTTAATCGACTGAGCCACCCAGAAGCCACCCTTCTGACTGTTGAGAAGTATGAGATTTTGGCTGTATTTTGAAGGCAAGACCAACAAGATTTTCTGATCAATGGGACTCATGAGAGACGGGGAGGAGTCAAACCTAAGGTAGGTTTATTTGTTGTCTTTTGATTTTGCCTGAGCCACTGGAAGGATAGAGTTGCCATCAACTGAAATGGGAAAGCTGACTCTAGAACAGATTTTGGTGGTGGGGGGGTGGGTGGAATCAGAGTCCAGTTTAGGTCACGTGCAAATTGAGATATAGTATACCAGTTGTCCACTCACCCTTCCGCTTTCCTTAGAGGGAAGAAATGGCTTCGGTTAATTTTAGGTTTGTTGGTGCAGATCTATGGAAGGACAATTCTGGGTGCTGTAGTTTGAGGAGAACACTGGCAAAGGAAAATGTGTCCAGAGTAAGACAATCAGGATGGAAAGTGACATGGAGATCTTACCATACGAGCAACGATCCAAAGACCTGGGATGCTACAAAAGATTAAGAAAAATATTTCTAAATGTTTGAAGATGGATAAAAGTTAAGCTCTGTATTTAGAAGAGGGATAAAACTCCTGAGGGCTAAAATGGATGGAAGTTACAAGGAAGCAGAATAAGTCTTAAAAGAAGCCAGCACTTCTCACTGATTAGAATATCTGGAATAGGAATAAGCTTGGCCTGTGAGCAGATAAGCTCCCTCACTGGACAGAATCCAGCAGATGTTAGATAATCACTGTCCAGGATTTGCAGTGAATCATTAGATTTTAGAATAAAAAAGAACTTTACAAACCCAACATAGAAATTCTACTGACAGAGGAGCTGGGAGAGTGAAACCCTGTGGTCTTGTCCAGTTCCCAGATTCTGCTACTATAAAAGCTCTCAAATCCACCCACTGGCTCGCTCTCCATTTGTGCCATAAAACATACGACGTGCTCGCCATATGCCAAACATTGATTAGTTCTTCTCTGCTTGGCCTATGCTTGCATTCTGGGCTTCTGGAAAGTTGGATTGTTAGCCTGCAAAGAGTCAGTTATATTTGTTCTCAGACCTGTTTATGCAAGTTGTACTTCCTATTGTAATTACATGACTTAATTAACTATAAGGTAAGCCAATGACGTCTGCATATGAGAAGGGAGTTGTTATTCCTGTGAAATCGAAAAGATTGTTTTGCAAAATTGCCATAGGGGAAGAGTGAAAAATTGCTGTTGAATTCGATGTGGGAAAGAAAACTCTGCAGACACCGAGAGGAAAATGTAAAAATCTAGAAGGATTCTGTACTCAAATTGGGTTCTTCATCTCTTTTTAAAGCAAATGACTGAAAATTCTATGTGATGTTGTTCTGGGCTGTTATGTGTCCCCCCCCACATTCAACCTCACTTGGAGATCGCTGTTTAAATAGTGATAAAGATAAAATGAGGTAGTGAGGGTGGGGCCCGACTCTGACTGGCGTCCACCTAAGATTTAGTGGAAGAGACACCAGGGATGCGTGAACACGAAGGGTCCATGTGAAGACACAGTGAGAGGCCAGCCATTTACAAGCCACGAAGAGAGGATGCAGAAGGGAGCACACCTGCTGACACCTTGATCTTGGGCTTCCAGCCTCCAGAACTGTGAGGACATCACTTTCTGTCTCAGTTGCCCAGCTGGTGGTGTTTTGTTATGGCAGGCTTAGCAGATTAACACGGATGTGTTATAGGGCAATTTAGGCAAAGGGACCAGACAGAAGACCCAAACCCACAAGTTTGGTGAGTGGATGTTTTAAGTGTTCCACTGAGTGTTCTAAGGTGTATGTATCTATTATTTGATATAATTAGCTGCCTAACCTACCATTTTAATTAATTAATTTTAATTAATTCACAATTAATTAATCATTTTGATTAATACAGCAGGCACAGGTTCTTTCCTCCAGACGGGAGGGCGTCTACAGGGTTCGCGGTCCCTCTTTGATTTGTTCGTAAACACTGTCAAGGGCTCTAGATCCACTGCATCCTGGCAACGCGAGAGAAGTCACAAAGGAGGGAGGTAGGTGGTGCTAAGGTGTGAGACTGCACAAAACAATCGTGAGTCAACAGGCAGGCGTCAGAAGCCCAGCTGAGTCCAGAGTGAAATGCTAAGGAAGCAAGGATCGCGCCTGTGATCCGTGATCCACGCTGACTCTGGGCTCCTTCCTTCTGCCTGCCTCCTCACCGTCTACCCCTTGACCTAATCCCAGATAGCTCCTCTGAGTATTGCTCCCTCGGTTAGAAGGTGATCCGCTTAGGTGACTAAAATAACCCTGTGAAGGTGCAAAAGGGTCTGAGTCATTTTGTGAGACGAGTTTTAAGTTATTCTCAGTCTCTTATCTCTCAGAAGCTCTACGGATGGGCTCTGCGCCTCTCCATCCGCAGCCTGTCTATCCCTGGAGCAGAACCCGCCCCCGTCCTCCCCTACCAGGATTCATCAGCTGAACCTTAGCCCTGAATATTTGAGAGTTGGACCCTCCCGAAGGTTCGAACATGATCCCAGATCTAAGTGTTCAAAAACGATTCATTAGTTTTTCTCTGCTCCTTTTCTCTCTTCCGGGGACTCTTGCTAAACTGCCTCCCCCCGCTCCGCCCCCCGCAACATGTTTGTGGCTTCACGTTAGCTCCATGTCTGCTAGAAGCAATCATTTTCTGAGCTCCTACTCTGTGTCCAGGCATTGTATACTTACTGTTTCTGCTTCAGAATTCCTGCAAATAAATGTCATTCTGCCAGTTTTATAGCCAAAGACACTTCCCAAGGGCAGGTGCCTAGTTGGTAAGCAACAGAACACGACATCATGTTGGTGTAAGTCCAAAGCGAGTCGGAATTCTCTGCTCACCCCAGTGTGTGTGTAGAGGGGAGGTGAGGGATGAGGTGGTAGGGAGGTGGGTGGTGCCAAGGGGGAGGACAGGATTCAGACGTGTAAATAGCAGGTGAACAAACTGCTGTTATTGATTGCTTTGAAATGAGAGATTGTGTGGTCCCCATGCAGGATGTGTTAGAGGCATCCTTGGAAAGTTTACAAGGGTAGCTTAGGTGACCTCTGGTATGGATGTTGTTGGATTTGTCAGAATTTCTTCTCCTCCTCCTCCATTTTGGATGATGGGAAAAAATTAAAATATTTAGATCCAGCCAGCTGGAGTCAATGTAGGTGATGCCAAAGTGGTAGGCAGCAGGCCGAGTGTGTCAGTCAGGGGCCAGTCCCAGGGCACCCTTCCTGGCACCAGACCCCGGGCCTGTGTTGCCCTTGCACATAGCCTGCGCTGAGTTTCTTCGAAGATTGTTCCATCTGGTGCTGGTTGGTCCGGCATCTTCAACAAACACTGCTGGGGTGTTGCCCTCGATCTTTTCCCCCAGGTCTCTCTGGTTGGGGAAGTTGATGAGGTTCGTAGTGGAGGAAGTGGTTTCTCCGTGGAGGGCTCTTCCAAGGGTGCATGGGCTGTTCCTGTGGTCCTGGGGTCTTGTGCCAACGAAAAGTGAGCCACTATGGATTTCTCTGGCTGTGAACACCTTTCAGCACGGGCTTCTTGACCTTCAAAGACTGCTTTGGCTTTGATTTTGTAGGGGAGGGGTGTGGCATTGGGGGTTTCCTTCTTTGCTTTCAACACCATCCTCATAAAGAGGATCTTTCAGTCCCGGATGTTTTATATCTCTTAGGATCGGTTGCCCCAAACACAATCGACAGCAATGAAGTAAGTAAAAGGTTGACATCACTTTTTATGATGTTCTGGAGCAGAAGAAATTCAAGGGAAAAATTAAAAACCTTCACAATGTGGCAACTGGGAACCAGCGAGAAAGCGCGTTGTTTACAACCAGAGCCGCTCAATAGAATTTGTCCTCGCATTTACCCTTCCTGTAGGGGACCCACGGGTCACTGATTACGAAAGAGTTAAGGATGCAAACTACATTGATCGGCATCCAATTCCTGGGAAGATGACAAAAATGGCTTATCAATAAACTTCTACCACACCAGGGAAACAAATGAAATGCAGATTTGACAAATTAGCCTTGAGATTAGTGCACAGTGGGGATCACTTTAGGCATTTAGTTTTGCTTCTTGCCCAGATAAAATCCTACAGGGAGTGACTGCTGCTTTAGCCTTTGCGGGGTAGAGTCACAGGAGAAATGAGCGACATTAGAAATTCACAGCCTTTGGTTTCAAAGCAGCAGCTAAAAAAATAAATTTGTGTGTTAAACATTAAGATGAAGTTTAATACCTACTTGTTAGAAACCTTTGAAGAGAGAAAATGGGATACTTTGTTCTGGAATAGATCGCTTGCTTGAGACTTGACGTTACTTTTATCACGTTTCCTTTGAAAGATGTTTCTGACTTAACACTTGACCCCTTTGAAAGGATAAAAGTCCTACGTCCTATTGACAAAAATCTGTGTTTGTGTTCAATGAAATACATTCTGTAATCACAAAAATACGGTTCAATGGCTTCAAGATTAGATGGCTTCACACAAATTTCAAGAACGCAGGCTCGATCGTCTACACTTGTAAACAGGCTTACAAGTGTATCATGTAGACATGGTGCGAAGCAGTGTCTTTACATAATAAGTCGTATTGTGATTTCTTTGCCTGCAGTAACGTTTTCATAACAAAACATAAACCATCTCGAATGGATATTCATATTCTATGCATTTGAGGCCGGGAAACCAGAGAACAAAATCCACATATTCATATCATCGTGTTTTTTTATTTGAATGAAACATCGGAGTTGTTTTATTTGACTGAAACATCCAGGAAGATATATATATATATTTTAAATATTGATGCCTGGTTCTTCTCCCGGAGCTCCTGATAGAAGTTGGGGTGCAGCGTGGTACTCGCTCAAGAGGTTGAGAGCATCCCTGGTGATTCTAATGAGGTGGCAAAGCTGAGAACCGGGGTGTTAGAGCTTTATATGCTATCTGCAACCATGGAATATTTCTCAAACTTGGGACATCATCCCGGGCACTGAATTATACTTTTATACTGTATTGTAAACCAGGAGTTCTCAAACTTTAGTGTGCAACCAGAATCGCCTGGAAAGCATGCTGGGCCCACCCCAGAGTTTCGGATTTAGTAAGTAGGGGTGGGGCCTGATGACTTATATTTCTAATAAGTTCCCAGGTGATACTGATGCATCTCTGCCTGGGACCACACTTTGAGAACCACCATCTTAAACAGAGCTAATCACAGAATCACCTGGGGCCTCTTTTAAAACTCTTCCAAAGTGAATCCTCCTCCTACCCAGGAGATCCTGACTCAGTAGGAATGGGGCACATTTGTGTTCTGACATTTGCTAGGTGTAGGAAATATGCAAGAGTGTAGTTAAATCCACTTAGCTGATGAAGGTATGGTGTTCTACGCAGGCGAAAATCAAATATTAAATCAGTGCTGCTATGGATTGAATGTTTGTGTCCCCCTAAAATTCATATGTTAAAGCCCTTCCCCCACATGTTGGTATTAGGAGGGGTCTTTGGCAGCCCCTGGGGATTATGGGCCATGTCCCCGCCTGTCACACACAACAGGGCCCGCTGGTACTTGCATCGTTCTGTATAACGTAATAGCTTGTCTTTGCAAAACACGTTTTATTAGTAACCTGTGTATATGTTAGTTTAATTCATTCTCAGGTTCGGGACTCGATATTCGTCTCACACATGAGGAAAGGAGGCTAGCACCTCAGTCCATGGGGGCGAGGAGACAGCGTTCCCACCGGTGGGGAGTCTGGTACATCGAGCCCACTGGCTTTTTCTCTGCCCCACCGTCAGTGTCCTCTCTCCGCGCTCGGAGCTGGGAGGAGCCTCTCTTTTTGTAATACTGACTTATGTAGATCTAGTTGGGAGGATTTCGATTATAATGAAAAGCCCCTTATATCAACGTTTCATATACGACGGTATGTTAGTCTACTCATCCACCAGATCTTTACAAGAAGTTCATATATATTAGGGAAAATGTGGAACTAGCATATAGAATCCAGGATTTTGCTGATATTATATTACCAAGATGTTATCAATTATACTAGTATTATTCTTGAGGCTGAAGTAGGCATTTAGGTTTTTAAAAAAGTGATCTATTTTAAGGAACTAAGAAATAATAGTGTAGGTGTTACTCCAATACAACAAAAATTACGTAAATGATCAAGTTTGGGGAGCACTCTTTTGAATGAGAAAGTGTGACATTTTATGTAGATAGCATGTTCTTTAATACAGCTTAGAAATGTGGATTGTCAGTTTGTGTGCACGTGACAGTTATTTACCTAGGAAGATCCAGACTCCCCAACATCTTCTTGAACTTGTGTGTTGTGTGTGTGTGTGAGTGATTTCCCCTTCAATTCTAAAGCTTGTGTTATAAGAAGCTTTATGAAATGGCCATGATTCATTACTAATCTTTTTCTAAAAGGGATTTCAGTGAAAACAAAGCAAGTTTTCCTTTTTTTTTTCTAAAGCAAAGAGGTTTTTTTATAATGGAGACAATATATTCTTTTGAAGTGGTATTTCTTGACATTTATAGCGCTGGTGACAAGGTCATAACTTCCATCGTAACGAGTGCCTTTTAATAATGCATAACCCCCGATGTGCATCTTCTCGCCTGTTCCCCGGGGAGCCTCCCACCAAGGCCGAGGAGACTCTTGAGTGGGTCATGCTCTGACTTAGCAGTTCCGGTGGCCTTTCATCCATGGGTGTGCCCTACTCCGAGCTTCTTCAAGCTGTGTTTGAGGAAACCAAAATGCCTCCAGCTGAGAATTCTGTGCTTTTCTGCTTTGATTCCAGGGAACGGTTAACTGTGAATAAAGGCGCTCCGTGCATTCTCATGAGTTTTTAATGGTCATCGCTGAGAATGAGTGGGCGGTGATAGGGCTGGGTTTTGATTTTGGAAATGCTCTTGAATTTTTTTTCTAGTTTTTGGAGTAATGCCACATGGGGAAGTTTCGCCCCTGCTGAGGGCGGCAGAAAGATCTCATCGTGGGCGTCTATGCTGATCAGAAAGTAATGCGCACAAATAATAAGAATTGTATATTACAGACGCTTCAGAGGAAGTGAAAAGGAGTCCCTCGTGCCTCCACGGCCATCTGGGGGTCTCTGTGTGTTTCTGCAGCTGATAGTATGCCTAAGCACTTTTTAAAAAGTGGGCACACAGTGCTGAAAGAAATAAATTGCTACAGAGCTAATTTTTGACCCTGGCTTTAGCACCTTTGACCTTAGACTGCCGTGGAGACTGCCCACTGCCTTTCCCCCTGGGGCTGTAGCCCCAGGTCCTACGATATATGTAAATATTCCTTAAAAACACAGCCTTAATGTTCTGCAGGTAGGAAAAATAAAGCTTTCACATGGATTTTTTTTTTTAAAGATTTTATTTATTTATTTGAGAGAGAGAATGAGATAGAGAGAGAGAGCATGAGAGGGGGGAGGATCAGAGGGAGAAGCAGACTCCCCGCCGAGCAGGGAGCCTGATGCGGGACTCGATCCTGGGACTCCAGGATCATGACCCGAGCCGAAGGCAGTCGCTTAACCAACTGAGCCACCCAGGCGCCCCTTTCACATGGATTTTAAAAACCATTAAAACTTACTGGGGCGTCTGGGTGGCTCAGACGGTTAAGCAACCAATTCTTGGCTTTGGCTCAGGTGGTGGTCTCATGGGTCATGGGATGGAGCCCCAAGTGGGGCTCCATGCTCAGCACGGAGTCTGCTTGAGATTCTCTCCCTCTGCCCCTCTCCCCACTCACACACATGCTTTCTCTCGCCCTCTCTCTAAAATAAATAAATCTTAAAAAAAAAGGCCTTAAAACTTACTGCTGAATTTGTATGGATAAAACCACTTGTGTTAAGCAGAGGCTTGAGGTATAGACAGCTTGCATGGGAAGTGCTCACCACAGTGTTGGGCATATCGTAGGGTTCAAACCCACATGTATTACATAACTGAGTGATAGTTATCGCCACAGAATATGCTGGAATAGTATATTATGTGTGGAAGCCGTGATAGACCAGCTGTGGTAGACGGGAGCCTCCCCCTGCGGGAAAGGGAGGCGCGTGCTGCTCCCGGGGCACCAGAGCCCCCGAAGCTTGCAGCCTGCCTGCGTCCTCCTTCGTGCTGGGATTTTGGGGTTCGTGGTGCTGAGCCATCATGCACCACTCCTCTCTCTGAGATCTCTGAGTCGGTTGGCCATAAATTTGCAGAATGACTCTCATCTCTCCCACCTGTGGTTTTGCTTTCATGTTTGTTGGCTTTAAAAAAAATGAACCAGCAGAGGAAAACCATGTGCCAAGGGTCTGCCTCAATTTCTCAGCATTCGTACCTTCTCCACTAATTGCTGACGTTGTGCAATCCGTCATAGAAAATACCAGGAGGTGACACACATGGGAATAGAACTCCTTTTGTGTGTCCTTGTGGGTTTGTTAAATAGTTCCAGTCTACCCCATGTGGTCTTTCATATTGGTTGAATGCTCGTAGCATTAAGGTGTTAAATATTTTTTTTCGATCATCACTTTGTGTTTCTGATTGATTTAGTAGATAGCTTAGCCCTTGGAGTCATTTCTTTGTGTTTTTATTGACTTCGTTTTGTCTCCGAGGGGGAGCGCCTTACCAGAGATGGCTGAGGGGGTCTGGCTTGGAGCCGCCCTGCCTTCCCTTCCCTCCTCCGTGGGCCAGCTTTGCTGGGCTGCCCTGTGGTTTTTCTGACGCAGCGATGGTTAACTTGAAGGCACACAGCTGCCCAATCTCCTTTGATGTTTCCTGCTTCACATGGTGATTCCCTTCCTAATTTCTGTTTTGAGAAATTGAGCAAGACCGGCCACTAAAGCAGCATCGTCTAACATGATTTATATTGGGGATAATGTAGCAACTATCTGGAAATAACCTCAGGTTTTCTTAATTAGATTAGTCACAGACTTCCAGGGAATAACCCAAAGGTCATTATTTTCAGTGCCGTCCTAAGAACCTATATATAAGAAAAAATGAGTTGATTACTGTATTTGGGGTTTAAGTTAATTTGATTTACGCACTGCTCTGGATAGTGGTATGAAAGGAAAGTGGTGTTTGTTTTTCATATTCTGTGAATTTCTATTCTTAGCTCGGATAGTATGCCTAAGCACTTTTAAAAAAGTGGGCACACAGTGCTGAAAGAAATAAATTGCTACAGAGCTAATTTTTGACCCTGGCTTTAGCACCTTTGACCTTAGACTAACTTTATTTACTCAGTTCCTCTATCAGTTAAACATTGTTATATAATATATCATACAGGAATATTAGGCTTTTCTGGAGGAATTATTCTTCAGGACCACTCTGAAACTGTAGAGTGCTGTCATACTCTATCACACATTTATCATGAATATGGTTTTAAACCTTTGCCCGAGGAACAAACGTAAATATAAACTTAAGTATTCCTCCTAGATATTCTGGGGAAAAATGTCTCCATTTCAGAATTGCAGAGCAGAAAAAGGGGTCCTACATTCTGATGTTTTCTAGTTTGAAACGTGCACGTTTAAATCCACTCTGCAAACCTTTCTAGTCTGAGCTGGGCCTGGGTGTTCTTCAGCTGATAGCAAGGCGATCTTCATGCTCCTCCTCACCGTAACCAGGCTGCTCATTTTTTCCCAAGTGAGTTCGCCTGGTTACAGGGGTCTCCTCCAAGGCCAAGCTGGGGAAGGTCATTAATGAAGGTGGGTCAGGTAAGGCCTCGACTTGACAAAGTCAACAAGGGAAATCTATGCCTCCTTATCTCTCACCAAGCTCCATGTTTTCTTAGGCTGCTCTGCTCATTCCCGCACACCCTGACCACTGCAGTCGGGGAGGCTAACTTGCCAGGCCTGGATCTGGTACACGGAGACAGGAAGGTCTCCCAGGAGCACTTTCACATATTCCCATCTGAGTGTGTAATAAAATGCCAAGGGGCCTGAACAGACTTCTGTAGGACTGGGTTCTTTTTATTTCTACTTGCCCTGCCTTCAAATGTAAGGAGTTCTTGCAGATAATTCTGAGAAATTTAGCCCTGTGAACACCAGAGAACTATTTCTGCAGTGGGCCTTCGTCTCTGGGGTAACATTTTCCTAGGGGCAGTGAACTTGTCTCCGGGGAGACCAGATGGAGAGATGATTTACCTTAGCGTCATACATTGCTAGAGTCAGATTTTTCCAGTTCCATTCATAGTTATTTCATAAATCCAGTGATGGAAATATCCTTGTTGTTGAAATGGTATTTCCATTTAGGTACAAATATTATTATTTGGGGAGTGATTAACCTCGGATCTATCAATATTTTTGCTTCATGGTGACATTCGAAGAACTGTCAATTCAGTGGAAAAATCATCTCATTTGCAATGGAGTTCGGATAGGGGGTAAAAGTGTCTCTGGCTTCCCCAGGAGCAACAGGTGTTCTGTGGATAGGACTTGAGCCCACAATCATTATTCCAACACATCTTACCTTAAAGATTCGAGTTTCCTTCTCAAGGGTTCCATTGAAACAGCTGAGTGTAAAAACCCTCATTTTTATAGCAAAAAGTAAGAAATAAGAATGATATCAACCTGCTAGTCATCATGGAGTCAGTTTCTCAGATGGCCCGCCTCATAGGGAGAGCCAATCTCTCTCTTCAAGTCTAAGAACTACGTTTCTCAGTATTAAGAAAAGAACATGAGTTATGTAGAAAGCGCAGTAGCTAAGATCTCCAAGGATGCTGAAATAATGAAAGAGGGGTGATTTTTTTATATGACTTGGAGTCTAGAAAAAAGGACATAATAATGCAAGGAAAGAACAGAGGGCTTAGGGTTGGTAATGTGAGTTTTACAAAGAAAAATCTGTCATTTCGTTCTTCCACTTTTTTCAACATATTGATTACATTGTGTGGCTGTTATTTTGGTAGAAATCGTAGTTGGGTGTCTTCTCTCTACCTGTCCCCAGCTGATTGTCGTTCTTCCTGGAGCTTTGCTGGAATCTTTCTCAGACAGGAGGAGGAGTGGGGACAGAGCCGAATGGTGGAAATTGGCATTTACCCCGTTCTGGGAAATAATGGAAAGATCCATCTAACTGTTATTACACAATTACAGGACTGCCTGTCTGACCTGAAATACAGAGTTTTCGTCCTGCCACGAAGTGAACTCCTGAGGGTCATTGTTTCTTGACAGAACCGTACCCCAGTTCTTGTTGTGGGTTCCAGAGAAACACTGAAGTACATCTAAGTTAGGCACCATCCATCGAAATATAGCCTTGGACATCGCTGGAATAGGGCCAGAATTCCTACGTTCATTTCCAATAATCAGTTACCAAATTGAGATCCGGGGCCGGGAAAAGTCCATTTTGTTCATTTCCATAACTTCAGGAAAATCCATGTGGTTCCTTGTCCTGAATAAAAGCCCACTTCACCTGTGTGCGCAGGGGCTGAGCCGAGCAAATATATTTTTCTCAAAAGAAGAACACAGACTCTCTACCTGGCTAGTTTTCTTTTCATGAATTGTATATTGGTTTATATTTTAATGAAACTTTGGCTGGTCTGCTAAATGTGAGTTTCTCCGAGACAAGATGTTAATCTGTATTTAATGCATGTATCATAAGGTTAAATCTGGCATGAAAGGCAATTGAGATCACCACCATTCTTGGTTCACTGCTTTGCGGGAGAGAGCAGGAGCACAAATCTAAATTTATAAGGAAATTGCTGAAAGAACTGATGTAATAGAATGGATATAATAGAGTAAGGTATTTAAAATTTGCATGCTCAGGTGGGTAATAAGCACTTAGAAATTACCTCTGGCCACTGAAAAAGGACCATTTGTTAAAAAGACACTACTGTTTTGTGATCGTTGTGAGTCAGGTTATTAACTTTGCCTTTTGTCAATTTGATTTTTTATTATTAAGATGACTTTACTCCAAACACATTTTATTTTATTTTGAATGACTCAAACAAAGTGTATGGGTGCATGCATGAATTTGAATATACATTCTCTCTCTGTCATGTATAACTTAATCATAATCTTATCACATGTGTGTATGTGTGTATATTTAGAGGAAAATAAATGCAAATGTATCATTTTATTATAAATAAAATTAATTGGAAAGGGAGTGCATTGCCATCCTTGGAATTTCTTTTTGCATTAAAAAAAATTTTTTTTTTGGAAGGAAAAAGAGGAGCTGAAAATAATTTCCAAATTACTTAAAAATGCTGCAGAGTTCTGATTCTCATTGCCAGAGCAGTTGTGAAGATTTAGTTTGCCAGTTGCGTGCAGTTGGTGGGACAGCATCACATGGCCAAGTGGGGGGGGGGGGCGCAGCAAGCAAATCTGCAGTCTGCACTCAGCCTTAGGGGAGGGGGTGCTTCTCCCACTGTGCTGGCCCCACCTGCAAACGGGCTCATGGCTGCAGTGATTTAGGTCCCAAATAAGCATCAGGGTAACCGATGACCCTGGTGAGCCTTTAGGACTGCAGGGCGACACACAGGGAAAGAAAAGTGTGGGCCAACTTTCTGATGGCCCAGAGACACCATGAGATGGCTCGTGCGAAGGCGGTTGTCCTTTGAATTTTCTGGACACACCAAAAAAGCAAGAGAGATCAGGCTGATTCCACATTACAGACAACTAAATATCTACTATTCCCTCCGAGCAGCATTTGCGATGTCTGAGGGTCATCTTTTAAAAATAGCAGACACTCTAAAAGAACATTTTCAGAGAGATGTGCTACTTTAAAGTAGGAAAGGCCAATTAAACATTGAGAAATACAATAACTTCATTTCTAACTTACAGACCTCTCAATGGTTAATGCACAAAGAGAATTTTTTTGGTCATCCTCCCAGCCCCACCACCAAAGTTCACCGATAAGTTAGCTTTTCAAGAATGATATTCCATCTCTGAGAACGGTCTCCGTTGATAATAAAGGAATTTTTACTAACTTAGTTGATGACCCTGACATTTTACAATAATAAGGGAGCAGTTACAGTGATTTTATTTAGCGGATGACTCTTTCTTGAAGCTCTAAGGTTAGGATCCTGTTTGAGGATTAGCAGTTTCTGGACACCGTGAGTCCTACATATAGGGTTGTTGGTCACACACAGCCTGTCCCCAGTGAGTCATTTGAAAATGAAAAATGCCCAGCTGCCCAGGTTTCTGGCAAAAGGAACATAGGGGTGTCAGGGATGCCTCAAAGGGTGACTTAAGGGTTGACCAACGATCTGTGCAGTGGGTTCTGAAGGAGGACTGAAAGGCTGGCCTAGCTCGGAAAGTGGGGAGAGCTCAGGAGCTGATTGAGACAGAGCATTGGCAAGGAGATGGAAGGAGGGCCAGATGCCATGTTCCGGCTGGTGGGCGTGAACTTTGGGCGGAGAGCTGGTGCTGAGCGTAGGTGGTGGCCTTTGGCCTCTGGTTTGGAGGGTGCCAGGAAAGCTGCCCCCGCCCCTTTGCAGCCCTTAGATGCTCACTCTTTGGAGTTAAGGAATCAGGGAGGACAGGTTTTATGTCCCGGCCTTCTCAATAACAAACACCACCGGTTATGAGGCCGTATAGCTCTGGAAAGCAGGTTTTCACGTGGAGGAGAATTCAGAGTGGGGTACAGAGGTGGAAGCCCACTTAGGAGGACAGTGTGCAGTGGGTGGAGGGTGATTAGAAAGTTCTAGCAACCTAGGGTGGCGAAATCCACTTCTCTTAGAGAGAGACACTTAGAGAGTGTCTCAGAGGAAGAGGAAAGAATGGTGTGTGTTATGGGCTCATTTGTGTCCCCTCCAAATTCAGATGTTGAATTCCTAACCCTCATTACCCCAGAATGTGCCCTAATTTGGAAATAGGGTTCTTGCAGACGTAATTAGTTACGATGAGGTCATACTGCAGTAGGGTGGGTCCCTAATCCAATATGACTGGTGTCCTTATAAAGAGGAGAAGCTCAGACACAGACATATGTTTACAGACAGATGAGGGTGAAGCTTCTACAAGCCAAGAATCACCAAAGATTGCCAGGAAACCACCAGAGGCTGGGAGAGAGGCATGCAACAGATTTCCCTCACAGCCACAGAGGGAGCCAACCCACTCTCCAATTTGGTAAAGTTTGAGCAATCGCTATTTCATAAGCTTAGACATGTCTCCAAAGGTGAAGGCGTAGTGGATGGCTGATTTACAATCTTCGAATAAGTCAATTAGTTAATGGTGGTAAATTCACAATGTGTTTTGAGTAGTCACTTGTAGATTTGTCCATGTTTCAGCATCAAGCTTTGCTTTCAACAGCTCTTACCGGTTAAAGTGCACGACAGCCATTGTTCAAGTGGCTTCCAGGGGGGCATCATGGGATGTGGCTAGAAGAAACCCTACAAACACATCTCATGAAACAGAGCACATGTGAGCGGTCAGCCACGGTGTGCCTCCTCACTGGGATCAGAAACCTAAACATCTAAAAATCTAAAATTCCCAGTTCTTCTTGAGATCAGTTAATCCTGGTTTGGCAACAGCCCCTTTTCTGTGGTACATTAATATCTTAATGGAAAATATTCTTCTCTTAGACATGGTTATATAACACACTTTTGAAATACGAGCTCATTAATATTCACGTGCATCTATAGAAACATGTTTCCCTTTGTCCATGAAACAACCTGAGATATTTTTCTCTTTTAGGAGAAGGAGGAGGAAGAAGAGGAGGAGGAGGAGACAGAGGGGGAGGGGAGGAAATCCGAGATTTTTGAATCTGAAAATGAGAGAACTGGAAAGTAGGAGAGTCCAGGGGAATTCAAGTCTCTCTCTGTGAGGTTTCAAAGAAGCTGAAAGGAAAGAGGATGCTGTCATAACTTGTCTTGACACACAATCAGATAAAACCAGAGCCCACCCCCTGCTTGCAGGCACCTTGCCGGAACGTTCTGCGGGTCAGTAGAGGGACTCGTCGGGAAACCTGTCAGGGGAGCCAGCTAGTTAACTGCGTAGATTGTGATTTTGATCTGAGAGGAGATGAAGACTGAAGAGGCAAGAGGTTAAAATCACTCTGGTTCCCTAAGTGTTCCTTAAATCTAGAGTAAGATAAAGCTGTACTGAAGACCGAAGAAATGAACCTCTCCTATCACTCTGTTAAGCAGAAGGCGACAGAGATCCGAATGGTGATGTCTGCAAAAGGGAAAGTGCTAACTTTGTTCTTTTTTGCTGACGGTGCTTTTGTATTAATAGTAACCTAGTCATTATAGTTACAAGTTCATCTTAAAATATCAGCGGGGAAACATCTGGAGCATAGGTAGCCATCACTAGGGCATCTTTCATCAGGTGAATGAGCAAAATTGTTACGAAGGAATTTGTCCTAATCCGTCCAGGCTGCTCTAACAAAATACCATAGACTGGGGGCTTATAAACAACAGAAATTTATTTCTCACAGTTCTGGAGGCTGGCGGTCTGAGATCAAGGTGCCCGCAAATTCAGATGTCTGGTGAGGACCTCCTTCCTCATTCAGACACCCGGTATCCTCACCAGGTGGGAGGGCGAGGGAGGGAGGTCTCTGGGGTCTTTTGTAAAGGCACTAATTCTCTTCCTGAGGTCTCTACCTCATGACCTCATCACCTCCCAAAGACCCCACCTCCCAGGAAAATCACATCGAGGGTTGGGATTTCAACACATGAATTTTGGAAGGATGCAGTTATTCGGTCTGTAGCATAGTGGAAAGACAAGATAAAATACTGAAATACACTGATGCATGTCATTTTTTCCCCCCTACTTGGTTTTGGGGAAGATGATAGAAAAGGAAATTTGTGAGGTGGAGCCTGAAGGAGTTGCCGTTCAGGGAAGCAAATGACTTTTGGGCTGAGCCAAGGTCGTTCTGTGGATAGTCTGGAGAATGGCTTTAAACAGTCATCCACTATTCTGCCCAGTGCTCAAAATGTTGAAAAGCGGTTGTTGTTCAATGAAAAGTGCTGGGACCGAAATCTTCAGGACTTCCTTTTCTTATGGAAATATTGTGAAGGAACAAGTTGCAAAATATCTTTATTACCCTACATTTAATACCCCTTATTTGTTTAGTGATTCTTTCAAAGTCCAAATGAAAGTCTGAAGTCCACCCCCACCCCTCTTTTGTGATTCCAATAACTTTCTTCAGGAAATTGCTTGTAGAGCTTTTCAAAGGTTTTGTTATGAGTTTGCCAGGTCCTTCCCTAGAATGGAGTTGTTTCCCTAAAACCTGCATTTATCTTTATATCCACCTGAAAAACTATCTTAGCCAGGGCTCTATGCTCGTTCTGCCCAGTCCGCGTCAACTAAAGCCAGCTTCTGAGCCTCGTTTTCTGGATCTTTCTTCCTGCCACCGCCCCCCCCCCCCCAGCTGTAGCTTGAGCACCTGCAATGAGGAATATCACTTGGCTTGTCATTCCTCTGGGTCCGAAGATCGGTTGTGCTGGGGGATGGGGAGGGTTGCAGAATCCTGGCAGATGCTCCTTCACTCTTGGGAACCCAGGCTCATGCATCTGTTCTCCTCCATCCCACTGCACAAAAGCCTTAATAATATAACGATAATAGGATGATAATAATGCAAGAGAGTTCAGGAGGTAGCGTTTCATAAGCTATTTAAATTAAACAGCCTGGAAGGAAGGAGAGGCTTCCTCATATAAATATGAGGGGCTGGGACCCCTGGGGCAACCAAGGAGTCCTACTCTACAGGAACATCAGCTCCGAAGAAGCTCCAACCACCTGCATGCGCGCACAGGTGGCTGTGTGTGGAGATCCGGGGCAGATGCAAGGAGACATTCCCAGTTGTGTTGGATGGTTCCTTCCCTGTGCAGGCAAGAATGTTAAGAGGAAAAAAAAAAAAAAATCTCCTGAGACTGGTTCTTAGCTCTTTAATTATTAGAGTCTTTGTCAGATTGTAGAAGCATGCGTTCTCTGACAAGGTTAAATTTATAAATTTCAGGGCTGGGGCAACTTAAAGATTTTTCTCAGCCTTTACAAAAGATAGCAGTGGGGGATTCACATTGTGTCAGTGTTTGCCTTTAAAATAAAATTAAGCATGTGGCTGCTGGAATCAAGATGCTGTTGGGCACGTGTGGTTTAATAAATATTTGCCACGAAGTAAAGGGACAAGAAAACTGAAGGGACTGGATGAAGGGAAGTGGACATCCTTACTCGGGGGACCCTATCATTTATTTCCAAACCTGTTCATCTTTTAAAAGCATTGTATTTTAAGATAATTTCAAACGTGTGGAAAATTTACCGAAAAAGCTATGGAGAGCTCCCGTATTCCCTGTACTTGGTTTGGTAGGATGGATAATAGCCCCCGAGGACATCCAGGCTCTAACACCTGGCCCCTTGTAGGGCAGAAGGAGACCTTGCGGATGGGATTACTTTAGGATTTTGGGTGGGGGGACGATCCAAGTGGGCCCTCATTGCCGTCGGAAGTGTCCTGGTAAGACGGAGGCCGAGGAGATTTGATTGCAAAGAGGAGAAGCTGATGAGAGAAGCAGGCCTTGCTTGACTGATGTACCTGGAAGCCAGAGGAAGGGGCAACGAGCCAAGGAAAAGGCCAGGTATGGGACTGTCCCTCCCGCCCCGCCCCACTGCCGGGGCACCCAGGCCTGCTGCCCCCTGACTGCAGCCCACTGAGACCGACTACACACTTGTGGCCTCCCAGACCTTGAGAGAATAAACGTGTGTTGTTTCAAACCACTGAGTGTGTGGTAATTGGTTACAGATGCAAGAGGAAACGAACAACCCCAGATTCACTTCTTTCTCACATGGTGTCCCATTTGCTTTTCTGTTCTTTCTCGTATGTGTAGAGATGCTTTGTTATTGGTGGTGGTGGTGTTATAACTGCAAATCATTTGAGAGTAGTGACCCAGCACATTTTCCGTCGTCCAAAGGGAAAGGACAAGAAGCATCATCCAGGGCTGCTCTGGGAAAAGCCAGCCTTGTCTGCCAACACTATCCCTGCTTTTCTACCACCATGGCGGGGGGAGACATCGTGCTTCGGTGTGAACCTGAGCTTCTGGAGGTTCTCCTAGCATACGCTCCCTGCTCTTCTCGTGGACTCCGCACAAACACACACTCCCCGTCGGCTTGCATTAGGTCGTCTCTGTGCACGCTAGGACCTGGTGGCCCCCCTCCAGCCTGATCTTGGGTCACTGTCACCTCCATGCTTTAGTTCCCTGCACAAGCTAGCTCCTTTTGGCTATGGACCTTCACACACACCTGTACCTGCCCCTCCACTTACCTGGTGAACTCCTCCTCACCCAGCAGGCTTAACCTACCCATCCTCCCGCTGGTAACGCCTTTGTCTTTACCCCGATTTTCCACCCGCACCCCCACCCACACACTAGAGTTCTGACGTATGCATTCACATCACCTTGTGCTCTTCTGTGTCACCCTTAACACGATTATAATTATGTAATCCTGTGTGTGTAGCAGGCTGGTGAGATTGAAGTATAAAAAACATTGCCTATCTCCTGAACATCTGGGAGTGGGCAGTAGGTCACTGTGAAGCGCATCTTCCTAATTATGGAGAAAGTCATTGGACTTCCTGCCTTTGGCCATGTGGGGGTGACGCAAGTCACTCCCGGATTAGGTATGTGAGGGGGTGCCGAATGGCTGAATCATCTTTTCATATTTTTTTTCCCTCTGTCTTAGCCAAGGCTGTCCTTCCCTTTGGTATCTATAACGCTAGGCAAAGGAGGCGGGGGTTTTCATAAGGAGCGCAAAGGCCTCTGGGAGGGAAGGGACCGAGCCCCCTGCAACATTACCCCTTTCAAAGTGGGTGACGCTGGAGAGAAAGCAGAGTGCCCAGACTAGTCTGTGGGGGCAGTGTCCCCAGAGGGGGAGGAGATACTGATCTGGCATGATTTTACAAAATTCTCAGCATTTTGCCTGAAGCGGGAACCACCTACATGCCCAAGCATCTGGACCTGGACTGGTGCTTTGGGAGCAATGAGGGGGTGCCCGAGTGTGATGTAAGTGATGCACACAATCCTGGGTCCACCTGCAGGCTCACCGGCTGCAAAGGGAGACGAGGCTGGATGCGGTGCTTCTAAGCACACGGGGATGCTTGTGAGCTTGATAGGGAAGTGTCAGCTACAGTGTATTTGTATCTCTGTCTAGTGAAAGTAGACCACACTAGGTAGCAGTGATTATTGATTTTACGTTCACTTATCTGGGGCCATCACTAACATTGCCTGGATTGATGCTTTGTTTAGTGAATGAATGAAATGACACCAAATTAAGAATATCCATTCAAATATCAACTTCTCCATAGAACTTCACAACTAACCTCACTGTCTCCATTCAGTTCAGTAAATATGCAAGAAATCTCTATATTATCTATGTATCTATGTATATATATATGTATATATGAATAGTACATGCACTCATAATACCTATTTCCAGTATTATTTTAATACCCTGCGTATTATATTTGACTATTTTTCTTCTGTCTACTTGACCTATTTCTCTATCAGATTACCAGTTCTTTGGTGGGACCGTAATGTTCTTTTTTTAAATAACACCACCTCACAACATTTTCAAGTAAAGAACCCTCCTCTTTCGAGGTCCCAGACCTCACCTCCTTCCCTCACGAACAGTAACTGTATTCTCAGTGTCCTTTAAGAACATAGATATCAGGTCTGAAGTTCCCAAGTGGTTCACGGTTCCTCCTTTGGGAACCATTGCTTTCTGATATCCCAGAAGAACACCTTGTAAATTCTCTGCACTCGAGCTGGCAGAAGAAGACTTGGCGTCACCTTCTAGGATGTCATGAGGGTGCTTGGGAAACTCTCCCTGCACCTCAACACCTTCCCTTTAGTTGGAAGAAAATGTTCCTTCCATAACTGGGGGGTGGGGAGAGAAGTCCTTACCTTGAATTCACCCTCCCTGGTCAGTGCCTGCTTGGGGTTCTGTCATTATAGTCGGGGGCGCATGGGGATGACCTTCTCGTGAACAAAATAGCAAAGCTCCACCGTGGGAAGAAACGGGCTGAAAAAGGGAACTTGGAGATACCAGGGACGGAGTTCACCAAGTTCACGGTTTTGTCCGGCTGGTCTTCCCACTCTGAATGCTTTTGTAACTTCTTTTGGCCAACTGACATGGAAGTGTGCATGAAATAGGCTTCTTTAAGGAACTGACCTTGATCTTTTTCCAGTCCCACAATGAAAATTTTCAATAGGAGAAAGTCTGTTTAATAAATGCATTTTGTAAACATTTAATCAAATTTACCAAAAGTGTTTTTACTTTCATGCTGCTTTGCACAATGAATTCCATCTGGGAAAAGCCACATTTCTCGGGGGTGGGAGTGAATTTCTTGTATTTTATTCTCAGGAAAGTCTGTGAAATCACCAATCTCTCTGGTGCTTTTGACCAGAAAAACTAAACTTCAAGAGGGGATGGGGCATCGGGGGCTGCCCGTGATGAATCACCAGCCGTTTCTGAGTGACTGTTCAATTTTCAATACTGTGAACGGACTTGTTAGCCAGAGAGCACCTACTAGAAAGTATGGGGCCCTCGAGTGTATTAATTTCCTAAGGTCCATGTTTCATCCCTGGCAAAGCATTTCATTCTCCAGGTGTGTCTTTTGGAAATGAGAGCCTTTGTCTGGGGGGTGGGTTGCATTTCTTTAATAGGACCAGAGGCACATCCGATATGGGAAGGACCGTGAGGAACCATCCGGGGAGCATGGCCACTTCCAAGGAGAAACTCCAGATTGGAAAGATCCCCAAGCGTGAGTTGTAGGTGGAGCTGCAAAGATGAGGTGTTATTCTTGCTTCTAATTTGCACCGCGTATTAGGAGAGAGATTCCTTTGGAGTCCTGGCAATTCCAAGGAATTCTCTTAGGCTAATTTGTTTTCCCAGTGACAGGAAAATATTCACATCCATATCCAAACTCACAAATTGAATCCAGAAATTTACTGAAGCCAGAGGAAAGTGCTCTGTGGTAGTAGCCACGCCTCTGACCAGCCAAAAATCTCTTGAGCACATGAAAGGCAACAGTTTCATGTTGGTGGAGGTAAGAGTTTTGTTCCCTTCCATTCCCATTTGTCTCTGTGACCCACGAACAGTGTCCCTGAAATTGTGGGAGACCCACATTCATACAAGAGCAAGCCAGGTCCCCAGTCCAGCCCACCCCTGAGTCCTAGCCTAAGGAGACCAAGAGGTGGGATGTTCCAGAGGGAAGGACACAATCCCAACTCTCCAATGGCCATCAAGGTTGTAGGTGACCACGTGCCCCAGGTGACAGCCAAGGATTTGCTTCTGATCCGAAGTCAGCCATCCCCAAGCTGACCAGCAGCCTCCAAGGTGGCCTGGCCTTAGGTCTCTGACCCATGCATGGGGTGACTGCAAACCTGCCCCCTGTCCAGGGACTGTGAGCAGAGACCCACAGAGAGGGACACAAGGGTTTCTTGAGACATAAGAAACACACAGAGAGGCTCAGCTTCTGTGAGTTCTGGTTATGTGGCCATGGGATCACTTTTCTTCAGAAATATTTTTTAACTTTTCTGAGTGTCCTAATGATCTATTGTTGCCTATCAGTCTGCCTCGAAGTTTAGTGGCTGAAAGCGCACGGTGGGTTAGGAATTCGGGCAGGGCTCATGATTCTCCTCCACGCGTTGTCAGCTGGGCTCACGTATTCCTCCATGCGGCTGACTGTTGGACTAAGCTGGACGGTCCAAACAGGCTTCGCTCACTCGTCTGGCTCCTCAGTGCTCCTTTCTCTCCATATGGCCAGTTTGAGCTGCTCACCACTTGCTAATTTGGGAGTAGTCAGCCTTCTTGCATGGAGACTGGCTTCTACGAAGCAGGATGGAGGAAGCTGAAAGGCTAGGCTTAGCCCAGGCACAACAACGCTTTTGCTACATTTTTTTGCTCAAAGCACTGTACAAGACTGCTTGAAATACAAGGGGAGGAGACAAAGGTCTTCCCTCTGGACGTGAGGGGCAGCACGTACTCACAGAGAGGTACAGAGTTGATGGTGGCCATCTTGGGGGATGGCCTGCTATGGACTGCATGTTTGTCCCCCCATTTATACGTTGCAGCCCTCAGGCCCAGCGTGATGGTATTTGGAGGTGGGGCCTTTGAGAGGTGATTACCGCTAGAGGAGGTTGGGAGAGTGGGATCCTTGTGAAGGGATTCGTGGCCTAATTAAAAGAGGAAGAGACACAAGATGTCTCTCTCCCTGCTAGGTGAGGTGACCGCAAGAAAGCAGCCATCTGCCAACCAGGAA
The DNA here is from genome assembly GCF_054177405.1 of Leptonychotes weddellii. Lineage (NCBI taxonomy): Eukaryota > Metazoa > Chordata > Mammalia > Carnivora > Phocidae > Leptonychotes > Leptonychotes weddellii. The sequence continues at coordinate 171,183,840 of NC_138371.1, read as the reverse complement.
GTGAGTTTGCCAGACATTGAACCTGCCAGCACCTTGATCTTGGACTTCTAGCCTCCAGAATTATGAGAAATAAAGGTCTGCTGTTTAAGTCTCCCCCCAGTCTATGGCATTTTGTTATAACAGCCCAAATGGACGAAGACACGACACGCCGTATTCATGCGATAAGAAGCCTCACCATCTGTGGTAGCCTGAGCACTCCTACTCCTTGCAAAGGACGGAGACTATCGAACGCTTCTGCTTCCTCGGCTGGTAATGGTTCCTCATGGCCAACACCTGGTTAGGGGATCCCTAATACTTGCAAGGATTTTGGGGGAAAGGACGAAATCTACAAACACTGCTGGTCCGTTCTTGGGAGAGATTTGCATTTGACGTTCGGGAGGAGGGCATTTTTCTTCTGTATTATGGACCTGTCTCGGTCAATGGAAAAGTCCATAGGCTTCCTCTTCATCCTCCTTCCCTCCGGCTTCCCGCAACCTCCTCAAGCACACAAGCCCACAGCACAGAGGGCCCTATGTCACCCCAGGGGGTGGGGCAGAAGGCAGCTGTGACAGCATGCCCCCCGGGGCCCCTCTCATCACCGGGGCTCACTTGTCACCAGCTACTTCCAGCTGAAATGCATGGAGCCTCTCAGCAGGTAGTGACTCTGGGGTTCCTGGAGGCTGAGGGCTTTTGGTGGGCTTTGTTTTTGTTTGGAAGACCAGCTCCCGTCTGGTCGCCATATGTAGCCCCCCGGGCTTCCCGTAAACCACCTTCGTGACAAGGCAGGGCTCTTAATATCATTTTAGTTTTTCGTAGATGGGCTAATCTGAAATCGAGATATGTTTTGTTCATCATGTTATAAACGGGGACCCTCGAGTCAGGTTAATGTATTATTCCGTTTTCCTGCCATTCATACACTCGGGGAGAGTCTTTTCTGCCTGAACCTTTCAACAGCTCAGCCTGTCCCTGGGGCCCTAATTTGGGGGTAGGACTTGGTTCCTTTCACCCTTTCTATCCATCAGTTTTGCTCCTTATGCAAACACACTTTTGTCATTGTTCTAAAAATAGGTGCTTTCAGGGAGGCTGGTAACCAGTTTATCTTGTCCTTCTCTGTAGCTGTTTTTACTTGTAGCAGCAACAACAGGACGTGCCCACCATTTTTCAATGCAGTAATATGGTTCTCTCGTGGATATAAACAACTCACCTTTTGGCCTTGTAGTTTACTCACTGGGGAGCATGATTATTTTTTTTATTGCCTTGTAAAGTAGCTTGCCTGTCACATTATAGCTTAATTGGGAACACAAAATAATAAATAATTTAAAATAGGAATATTGCTGTCTGTACAGGGATGCGAGTAAAACACGGCCCAGATTAGGTCCCTCTGGTGTCGCTCGAGGGTTCTGGAACACTCAGGCTTTAAATAAAATTTGCACCAAGAATGCCTTTGAATCTTTCTTGAAGTTGTGCCTGCCTCTAATTCCCCAGGAACAACGGATCACGTGGTTTTGTTTTCTCATCTGCAGATGGAGAATTTCTTGTTATGAAATGTATCCGATGGGAAGGATCTCAATACCTCTGGAGCTTTCCATGGTCTCGTCTCTGGAATGGGTGATGCTAACAGGGCCAACATCACCAGGTCACTGCAGGCCGCACACGAGACCATCCCACAGCCTGGCAGAGTAGAGACTGAACAACCACCGGGAATAAAGTCAAGTGCTTTCTTCTAAACGAGACCTTTTCACGCAAACAGAGCTGAGGCCCTTGTCTGAAAAAATGAGGTTGGCCGTTTAAAAGGCTGACCTCTGGGAGAGGGAAGGCAGAGTCTGGGGTGAGACGAACCCCCTTTCCTTGTTTCTGCATGATGGTTAGTTTGGGGTGTCCATGTGGCTGGGCTGTGATGCCCAGTCGTCTGGTCAAATGCTAGTCTAGATGTTGCCGTGAACATATTTTTCAGATGTGATTAACCCTTACAATCAGTTGACTTTCAGTAAAGCAGTTACCGCCTTCATCTGAGCCGCACCCCATCAGCTGGAGGCCTTAAGAGCCAACACTGAGGTTTCCAGGGGAAGGAATTTCGCCTCGAGCCCGCAACACAGAGAACCTGCCTGAACTTCCAACGGGCTGGCCTGGATTACAGATTTGCTGCCTTGCCAGCCCCGTGATCACATGAGCCAATTCTTTAAAATCACTGTCTCTCTCTCTCTAGATATGCGCCCTGTTGGTCCTGTTTGTCTGGAGAACCCTGACTAATATACCATGCTCTCACGCTATTTGAGTTTATTTTAACCATAGCCATGTATTATTTTCATCAAAGAAGACACTGGATTTCAGAGTGCAGATGGATGTGGGGCGAACCCTGGGATGCTGTTTCATTCAGCACCTGAGCCTTGCGGGCGTGGGGATGGCCCGCCACCGATTCGCTTTGGGAGTCCCTGGGGGTGCGAGGGAGGGGGCGTGTTGGCTGGTGGCTTCTGGCCAGGCAGGTGTTAACTAGACTCCAACCCTCAAATTGCAGTTGGCTTCCAAATAGATTCAGTTGTCAAAATGTAAAATGCTGCTTAGTGAGAATTTGGGACCTATTGTGTATCATCTGGAGATCACTGAGGTTGTTCTAGTGGAATATGTGAATATTGTCTATAGAAGCACTTAACCTTTGGAAGCGTGGGGATAGTTTGGGGGACAACCAAGCGACTATTTATTTCCGAGGAGCAGAGGAAGGGGAAATCTAGCCATTTGACTAACCGGAACCCCAGCTCTTCTGGGCCTCCATTCCTTCCTGAAAATGGGAAAGTTGGAAGTAAATGATCTTTTAGCTTTATGGTCTGGTGCCACCGAGTGACAAGTTCCTGGGGCTGCTGCAGTGCCCCGGCCAGGTGTCCCACGTGCTCTCTGCAGCCAAGAGCACCCCCTTTCCCTGGGAGCACCCGGCCCTGGCCAGTTGCGCTGGTGGTGGTCCAGCCCTGGACGGCGTCTCTGCTTGGACTGTGGGGCACTGGATGAGGTGGTTTGGCTGGAGCTGGTTAGAAGGCCAGAGACCAGGTGAGCAGCCAGGAACAGCCCTGAGGTTGGGGGCTCGGGAAAAATGGCAAGAGGGTGGGTGGACATGGCAAAACAGCGATTGGGAGGAGAGCCACGTGCAGGAGGAGCGCGGATTTTCATGCATCAATTGTCGAACTTACCCTCGGTTTGTGGCCTCCATGCCCTGCCGTGGGAAGTCGGTGGCGAGGCATTTACGCCTCCTGAGCAGCTGTTTGGTGCTGGGCACTCTGCGTGGGTTATCTTGTTTCATCTTCACACTAAACCTAGGAGGTTGGAGTTCTTTTCCTAATTTTTACAAGCGATGGTACTGAGGCTCAGAACATGAAATAGCTTTCCTTGGGGCAGAATATTCAACTGGCAAGCGGTGGCGCTAAGATTCTGATTCTGGGCTTTCTGACCCCAAATGCACAGATGATCCATTACATGTCTGTGTTTCAAATGATTAAGGAATGGGGGAATAAATGAATGCATATTTGACTGGTTTGTTTGATGCAGCAATAAATTATCCCATCCCTCGCATAACGCGTTTAAAAATAATTTTCAGAATTGCGCTTATAAGGATAGAAGGGGTCCTTAACCAAGGTGGGACTTGGCTTTTGCAGACTCTCTGAGGGCAGGAAGAGCACAGAACTGATTCTGTCCTGTTTAGGCTAAGGATTTGGCCCAAGTAGGGCTTGGGGACTGATCAAGGGTCGAAAGGTGGTGGTTTCAGAGATCACATATAATGCTGACTGCCCTAAGTTCTTTGTCTTTTCCCACCCTGGGAATTGGTGGCAAGAACCTCCCCCTTCAGCGTCAAGGTGCCGCACTGGGTAGATGAGATAACTCACATCAATTGCATCATTGGTTTCATCTCACGCTTAGTCACGCATGCTTGTTTTTATGAATAGTTTCTGAAGAAAGAATTCGTGACCACGGGGCTTGACTCAGACAGTGATCCAGGAGGAGCCTCTGCTCTGGGCCTTTGCAGACAAAGAAAGCACCCCCTCTCCCTACACACACACACTCACACTCACTCACACACACACACACACTCCTCTTCTCCTGAGAAAGCCTCGCTCTGAGACATAGCACCGGGACATTTTCTCTAGCGTCATTGCTAAGTTAGACATTTTACCCAAAACCGCAGCAAAGGGTGAGGGGTGAGTTGGGCATCGTCCGTTCCAGCCCTCAAGCCAGCAGGGACGGTCTTAGCAAATCATGGCCACGAATCTTACCGAGACAAGGGCTGCGAAGGCTAACTTGCCTCATTTTGGGGGGTCAAGCAGAAGGGCCGGGAGCCTGGCAGCCACACAGGGTGGCTAGCAGTCGGTTGGCTCCAGTGCCGGGCTCAGGAGCTGGGCAAGGGGAAAACCGGGGTGTGCACAGGTCCTCGTGGTTTTCCAAATAGGAAATATGTGCACTGGACTCTTCGGATATTTTGGGAGGAGTTGTAATATCTGGCAAATGATTTTCAAGATTGGAACTTACCGGTTAGAAGTGTAAACTGATTATTGATCCCCGTTTTGAAGAATTTCAATAAAAATAGTTTAGGCTTTTTTTTTAGCCATAAAATTATGGTTTCCAAATGAAATATGGATCAGACAGAGTGCAGAAACGGCAACCACACACCTTCTTTCTCCATCTGTTTGGCTCGTCTGAAGGATGATGTGGTCGGAGGACGCCTCGGGAAGGTGGGTGCTGAACTCCCCAGGTACCTGCTGTGTGGCCTCGGGAAAGATGTTTCACTTCTCTGAGCCTCAGTGTCCTTGTCTACAAAACAAGCACGCTAGACTGCAGGAGCTTTGCGTGACTGTCTGGGTCTGAGATTCTCTGATTCTTCCGTAACTTATAACTTAAAAGGTTTTAGATCCACTGACTTATCATGTGTGAACGCTCTTCTATCGCTTCGCTCTGGGATCTTCCTTGTGTCCCTATTCCCCGGGTTTGTGTACATAAGGCAATGTCTCCGGGTGCTGTGGGATCTCTGCAGGAAGCGATGTGGGTGAGTCAGGGCATGGTGCTTGTTTCTCCAAGTCAGTGAGGAGCCGATGTCCCAGGAGGCGAGGGGACAGTGCTGGAGGGGGAGTCCTTCAAATGAGTGGTGAACCCGACCACAGATTCTCAGGGTGCCGTCCCTCACAGCAAAGATGCTAATGCCAAAGCACTTCCTCTGTCCCAATTTGGGTCATTATATTTTTTAGTTATCTCTCAATTATCTGCATAGGTTCAACAAGACACACCATCACCCACTTCCTGTCTTACCTAGAAAGCATCCAGGTGCAGCACGGCCCTACCAGGGAGGAGAAAATCTTGGGGTGCTCTCCAAACAAGGCCTCTGCCCTTTTCCATTCTAGCCCACAATCACCTTGACCTTTTCACCTGACGACGTTTGCTTGACTCCTCAGTGAAGAAAGGTAAATGGCAGCTTTGTTCTCCTTCATTCCCCAGGATGGGACTTTTTTGGGTTCCTGAGGAGAAGGAGACAGGCGACTTTGAGGTCAAGTGTGAGGGGAGAGGCCTGAGTCGCAGGTCTAGGGACCTCCCGGTCGGGGGAGTCCGGGGGGCATTCTGCAGCATCCTTGGCCTCCTCCCCCGAGATTTCATGAGCACCCCCTCTCCCACGGTGACAACCAAAAGTGTCTCCAGATATCGCCAAATGTCCGCTGGGGTCAAAATCGCCCCCACTGAGAATCACTGCTCTATTCCTTCGCTCCTTCAAGAAGTTAATGCCCAAGGTGACCGCAACTGTCCAAACCACTTACGACTGACCAGAGAGAGACAGTACTTGCAAACAAAAACCATGCCGGACCTTGGCGGCTGGAGGCCCTTTGGGGGGCCCCCAGTGTTCCCTGAGCAGCCTCCCTGCTCTCGCTGCAGAAGGGCCATCCCAGATCCTCCAGAGAGGACTTTTGGCGGTGGGGCCTCGACTTCAGGCGGAGGTCAGGACCTCGACACAGCCCTGAATGACACTTGGAAGGTGGCCAACAGGCCTGGTTTGCAGGGCTGAGGCCTGTGCTCTGCGGAGCCCCGGAGCAGGGCAAACCCGGACAGTTGCTTCCAGGTAGCTTCTCTGTCAGGCTGCCCTTGCAAATGGCTTTGGCCGTGTAGTGGTCATTTCGAGTTTGGGACACAGATGCTCCCCCAGTTGTCAGAGGAGAGGGGGCTAGGAGCCAGCTTCTCGAGGCACATTCGAGACCTGCCAGCACCCCAGGTTCCTCACTGCAGTTGCTCCTTGCCTTTGGGAAATCGGAGTCGCTACGAGGTGAGATCAGGTGAGCAAAGAGGTGATCCACATCCTCCGGGGTGGTTGTGGGGCAGGGACCTGGTCCCGAGCTCGCGCTGAGAGCAGCCCCTGCTGAGACCCAGGGTGCATTCCGTGGATGCCCCACTCTGCGTGGGAGCCCGTGGTAGGACGGGTGGTAAATGCTGACTACCCGTGGGTCCTGGTGTGGTCAACGCTGGAATGTGCTCTGTGCACGGCCAGAGGGGAGGAGGCCGGTCTCTGTTGTCCGTGTCTTGTTAAAGCTGTGGTCGTGGCGGCCCCTCGGGGCTTGCACAGGCTGGGAGCGCTTCCAGTCTGGGGCACTGCTCCATCCCCTGCATGGTTTTCACGCCCCAAACGGCATCCCTAGAGCCAGGCCTACATCCAATCCCCCCTGGGGGCATCACTGATGTTTCTCTCTTTCCTCCCCTGTTGGCGGCTTTTGTTTGTCTTCAGTGTAAGCTTCTGTAGATTCCTTAAGTTTTAAAGTTAAAGGAAAAAGTGTTCTCTTTTTTTTGAAGGAGAAACGATTGATTGTTTCCCCCCCTTAAATTATGTAGATGGAGATATGTCTGCACTCAGTTAGTCTCATGTCTACCAAGATGTCATTACTTATAGAAGAGACTGGGATTTTCAAGAACAGTAACATGGTAATTTGTCTTTCAAATACTGTTTTACTTATAGCAGCAATAACAGGAAATGTGTACTATTTTTCAGTGTTATAATCTGATTCACCCTTTGATATAAACAGCTTTATCTCATCTCATTGTTCATATCACATTCCTATTCCTCTGGAAAGAACAATATTTTTCCCCTGAAAAGTAATATATTCTTGTCTAAGAATGGCTTAAATAAGTAACAGATGGTCTTTTTTGTGTGTCCCCTACTCCCACTCATTCTCAGCATTTGATCAGATTTTAAAATCAGTATTTTATGAAACACTGCACGGGCCTGGAGTTAATAGGTATGTTTCCAACTCGGCTTCTCTTATTTATGGGATGGTGGTGTTTCTTGGATAGTTTTAGGATATAGGCAACTGAATAAATTTATTTGCGCCTGTCAAATGGAATGTGCTTGAACAAATCTATTTTCTGGTTTCTAGTAACCCAGGATTACCAGGGGAAAGATGACTGGGACATTCAGTAGGTGGAGATCACTAGACAACAGGCCCTCGCCTGGTGACTTATCTATAACTCCGTGTTAATTTTCAAATTGGTTCTGGTACCAGGACTGAATTTTTCTTATCAACATGAAGTTTTACTCCTTGGCTCGGTGCAGAGGAAAGACATGACATTCGAAGCCAGGAGATTTCTCCTCGTTAGTTCAGTGAGTTCAGGTAAGTCCCAGGGCCACCTGAGGCCTGGTTTTCTATCCAAAGAGTATGGATAGCTTTCATCAAAAGCATTTTTGGGGCGCCTGGGTGGCGTGGACTGTTGAGCGTCCGACTCTTGGTTTCGGCTCAGGTCCTGATCTCAGGGTCCTGAGATTGAATCCCACATGGGGCTTCCGTGCTTGGTGGGGAGTCTGCTTGAGATTCTCCCTCTGCCCCTCCTGCTCATGCTCTCTCTCTCTAAAATAAATAAATAAATCTTTAAAAGAAAGTCAAAAGCACTTTAGGTCCCAAATATCATTTTTTAGATATTCAAATCAAGCAAACTACATATGGTGCATGTAGACTCTTATCTATAACCCTGTGGGTGATGGTTAGCTCTATCTTCAAATGACCTTCTTTCAAAAGGTATCTATTCTTTGCAATGAGAGCTTCAAGGAAGGAAACACACACGTGTGTAAGGTCACTACTGCAGACTTCTAGAAGGTGCTACTCTTGAGCAGGGATTGGGGAAAGTTCATTGCTGCACTTGGACTACACAATCCTTGAGCCTGGTAGGTGTTTAAGTGTATATTAAACAAAAGTATGAATATTGTGGTAGATGAGCTATCCTAAGTTCTTTTACAAAAATCTTTGAATTTAAGGTGATACAATTTTATGCTCTCCAGTTATTCATTTTTATCATCATTGACCTTCTCATTTCTCCTTACTAGATAGAAAGTTGAGGTATGATCCCTCTTGTTGACATCTTTTCCTTGTCTTCTTGTTTTTGTGGTCTGCAAAGCACATTTTTTTCATGTCATTACAAAGTTTGCTCATGATTATTGGTGACAGGAAAGATAAAGACATACAAAAAGGAAATAGCCACCCATTATCCCACACATATCCTAGGGACAGATCTCCAATCTACATTGGTAGTATACAGAAAAACCAAATCATATAACAATGTTTATAGGATAACAATTACGTGAGGAAAATATATGTGTTGTATATGTATTTGGATGGCTGTGTGTCTATATGGGTGTATCTATGGATATGAACGACTACCAAAGACAAGAAGGCTAATTTAAATGCACAGATTATGTCTGGAGAGAAAGTGGACGGGAGAAATTCAGAGAGAGAAATCCTTGTGGGCAGGAATGTTTGGGAGCACTTTCATGGAAAAGGTTGGATTTGAGCTGGGCTTGAAGAATGGGTACAGTTTGTTAAAGAGAAAGGTCAGGAAGCGGATTCTTGGTGAGGTGCCCCCCGGGGACAAGGGTGTTGTGTGAGGCATCAGTACGGTGGGTGAGGGCGTGGGAGAAGTCGGACCTGTCACTGCTCTGGAGACAGGTAAGCAGGACCAGGGAGACTGGGGAGGGATGTGACTGCCAACCGGGGGCACTGGAAGCTTTGAAGCAGGTGATCAGAATGAAAAATGAGGACCGTGTGAAGACCAGGAACGGGGAGACAGTGACTTGCATTGGGAAGGACTGGGAAGACCCGGCTATGCGCTGACCGATCTCTGCAGGAAGAGGATGCTGCTGGAAGTAGATGGAAAGGCAAAGAGGAAGATGTTTTGAAAAGTCATAGGACTTGGTGCCTGCCTGATCAGATGCAGTCAGCCAGAAAGGAGAAGAATCTAAGGTAACAGCAATATAGGCTACAGATTGAAAGCTAACGTTCTAAGAGACTGTTTGAAATGGTGGTCTATTGACAGAAGTAGGAAAGACAGAATCCGTGTTATATATGAAAAAGCTTGAGTATTACATTTTTTACTGGAGAAGTTCTAAATGTCAGGCATTGGTCTGGGGTTTAAATTGTCAAGATTTCAGACGGCCCGTTCTTGGAAGCGTGGTATGTCGCTGCAAATGAGGTTATGGATTTGCTATTGTCAAGAAATATAACACCTCAAAAATCGGCAGGCTAGTGGAAAAGATACCCTCCTGGCAGCTGTGGGTGCCACTGTGTGATTTTCTAGCACCGAAATACACAAAAAGCTAACAGTACTGATGCACAAATGTGTCGAAAGCAACTCTTTCCTTTGCCAAGCCTACCAGCTAGTGAATATATGTCCACCTGCCATCCCCACCCTTCCCTGCATATTGGTGATGCACATGGAGGTTCTGAATGGCATAGGGAGACAAAGATGACCTTCTGCATTCTTCTGCCAACGGGGTTTCACAGGTAGACAATAAGATCTCGATTTACTTTTAACTCAGGAGAGGGGGGTAAGAACTAGAGGCTGTGATTTACGGGATCCGGACAAAAAGGCAGCACCAGTGAGAGTGGGGCGGAAGGGTGGGGGTGGGGTGGGGGGAGGGGTGTGTGACCAAAAGGCGAGTTCTGGAAATGTGCTTACTGGCGTCCTGGGGTGCTTCTGCCTTTTACTGCTCACCGCCCACTAGCGTCTTCAGACTAACACAGCTGTCCCTTCATGGCAGGACTTGTATTTGAGAATCTGCTGGGAGTTTGTGTTTTCCAGGGTATTTATTTTGTTTGTGTCCTCTTGTGTTTTTCTATCATTTATTTAGCTGGGGTTGTGTTACCAAAATATTTTTCATTGATGAAATTAATATACACTATGAAAAAAGATACAAGTTTAGTATAGGTAATTACCAAGTTTAGCTTTAAAATATCCCAGTAAAACCACCTGTTAGCACAGTTGCAATCACAATAAGAACTAATACATTTTTACAGTAAGAAGAACTAATATATTGATTACTATTATCATCTTTGACTAAATGTAGCTGTTGCCCCGTTAAGAATTATGCTTTAAAATCATGAAGAAGCAAATCAATTTCCTATCTTTTGGTATTAATTAGTATTTCTGGCCCTGTGAGTGGAGTTGTTAAAGTGGAGTTTGCCTGTTTTCTTAGTGTTCGAACTTTTTTTTTTTTATCAGGTACCAGAAAGTGTGTGGTTTTGTTATTAACCCACTCGGCCCTTTCATTTACACACGATGGTAATTTTCCGAAATTTTACCTGAACCAACCATAACTGACAACTGTGAAGACCTATTCGGGACGCTGGGTGAGAGGAAGAGGCTGCTCAGAGCTTGAGCGGTGATGTGCTGGCCCCCCTCTCCCGGGAGCCCCCAGACCTGCCCCACACAGGGCTCTTTCCTTAGCTCTCCCTTCCAAGCCTGCTCTCAGCAGAGCTTTTGCCATCCCCAGTGATCCTATGAACCCACATTCTCCCTCTGCAGTTTTTTTTGGGGGGGGGGGATTTGTACACATATTGAGTTCAATCTCAGTTGGCGACTTGAGGAAATACCAGAGCGTTCCTCTTCTGCTCAAACTGGGCCTCGAACCCTGACTCCACAAAGGGACGGCGTGGGTGCGCGGGGGTGTGATGCGCGGCCTGAGGCTCAGCCACGGCCATGGAAGCGGGCATGGGTACCTTGGGCATCTGAGGGAGTTGCTCCCTTTTTCAGAAATTACCTTTCCTCTTCGTGGTCGGCCTTCAGCGGCCTGGGAGAGGCCTGGGGATGGACGTCTTGGGGTGGCCCGCCCGCACACACACAGGTTTGGAGTAGGGTGAACAGGAGGTCTCAGGGTGACAACCCTCACACGCGCCCTCCTCCGGGGCCACCGTGTCCCAGGCTTTTAAGAAAAAGACCTTTGGCTTCAGATGTCAGCCAGGAGAGATGGCCACAGACCCGACCCTATTATTTACTCACTGAATTTCTACTTCCCGGTCCATTTGCTGCTCTGGCCAAAGACACTCACAGCCTAACAGATGCTGAAGCCCCAGAATTCAGACAACTGGCTAACGTGCAAAAAAGCTTCTGGAATAAAAACATTTCAAATGTGACAAGCACCAGCAGTCCCGGAAAGTGGAAAGTTCTTTTTCTCCCCCATGTTTCAAGGTTGTCATCCACCATTTGCTCAACTCTAAGAAAGATACTGAGGCATCATGCTTTATACAATCTGTCATCCTTGTCTATTTCTGGAAGAACATTTTGTCTAAGAGGAGTAATATACATTTGCTTTAATTACATATTAAACCATTTAAAAGTATAAAGGATTAATATCTGGACTCTAAACAGATATTCTTAGAAGATAAACTCAATCCAATTAATCCAAAGAGTCTAACCTCGAGTTATCACGGCGAATGGAATATGTGTTTGGTATATGCAGTGATTTATCAGTAGGTAGAACCATCATTAGATTTACTAATAGCTTTAGTTTTAAGCTACAAATTAAATGTATTCAAACTAATTAGGTATGCAGCCTTTTCTTTTATTCATATTTTTTTTGTTGTTGATTACTGATTTTTTATCCTAAGGATCAAAATAATAACATCACTCATTTGCAATGCTTTCCTTCCTTTAAATAAACGATTTTCTAAGATTACCTCAAACAACTGCAGTTTCCCTGCTTTTAGCACTCTTTTCCAAATAAACGCAGGAAAGTCTCCTGCTTCCCTACATGTTGAGAAGTGACGATGTGATCCCCCAGAATGTTCACTTTGGCCATCACCAGCCGAGCATCTTACTGTTCATCTTTCCTAAGATAACAAGTCTTTTCTCTTGAAAGCTTGGGGCTTTAAAAATAACAGCCACAAAGTGTTTTTGTGTGGTAAATGCTCATCACAAATTATTATTTTTTTTGCCGAGTCCTACTGTGTCTCTTCTTGAAGAACAGGAGGGGGTTGGTTTGCACTGTGATCCGCCCATCCAGGGCCTGGTCATTTGCACTAAATTAACACTTCCTGGGGAGATTTTTACTAATTCTCTAGCAGATGACCCAGTTACTATGGCTGTTCTTAAAAAAAAAAAAAAAAAACAAGCCTCTCATGGGAAACACACCCCTGCTAGGCTGAAGCAGGAAGAAAAAGCTAAACTAGGTTTAAAATCTGGACCCTTTGACCCGTGAACTCACAGTCCTCTTCCTGTAGGCTTCCTGAAAGCCCTAATGACCGAGGAGTGACTCCCACTGCAAAGCATGAACACAAGCAGATGGAGGGTGGTTTTCAAGAGGCTGGACTATGATTATGCTATTACCAGAAAACCAAGAGAAATTCTACTATGGTGCATAAGGAAGTTCTCTTATTATGGTCAGTGACTCAACGATTCCTGTCCAAATTATTCAGTTCTTTGAAATAGGGTGACTTTGGCAGGGATCTTCTTGCAATTAAAGCTCATTGAAAGCAAGAGAAGGGCTAATCTATAAACACACATATGTGTGCACGAAGACACACATACACCTACATGTACACACACCACGTACCATATGTAACGGGGCTTTTTTCCTTTCACTTGCTGTTCTTTACTGTTACAGAGGCTATGGAATTTCTGGACCAAGTGATGATTTGGTTTCCAACTAGTAAAATGTCTATTGCCTGGGCTTTTTAGAGAAAATGAAGATCACACTTGAGATGGTGCAAGAGGGCCCTAAGTAGCCATTACCGAATGCATCCTGGTTACATCAGCTTCAACATGGAAACCTCCAGTCTCTTATCTGGGCCTGACACTGAGCCAAGGGCCAGTCTGGCACTCCCTGGGAGAAGCTGGAAGCCCTTGTGGTACAAATAACATTCAAGCCTCCATTCTGAACTAAAAAAAAAGAAAAAGAAAAAAGGTTAACCAACTCAATTTACGTATTTTGTGCTCCAGGTCCTGGAAACACTTGTGCCCACATGAGAAGAGAGATGTGCTCACACCAAGATAGCACAAACCACTGAAATGGATGCTCACGGTTGCTCTAAACCAAGTAAGGGGGACATTTTAAGCAAATCACAATGGCATAAAAAGAATTGATCAATTTGACTCTGTGCAAAATTTAAATTCCGTGAGAAAAAACCACCGAAGGTAGAAATACAAAAGAAGAACTGGAAACAAATATTGGAACATCATGGAGAACAATTATTATTGATGATACAAGAAGAGGTTTAAATGTCTGTAATAAAACATTCCAACAGAAAAATGGATAAATCATACGAGCACATATTTCATAGAATAAGAATGTCCAATATAAAATATGCTAAATTTCAAAAAAGCAAATCAATACAAAAAACGTATTTTGAGTTAGAAAGATACTAGTGTATAAATGGGATCACTCTCTACCAGGGGCTTGGGGAAACAGGCACTCTCATATATTATTGACAGATGTGCAAATTAATGTAAGGCTTCTGAAGAATAATATGGCAATATCTATTGTAATTTGAAATATTCATAGCTCTGAACAACTCCAGCTATTCTAACTTTAGGAATGATCCTCTAGAACCTCTTGCACAACTGCATAAACAAGATATTTAAGTTGCAGGAATTAATGATAAAGAGTTCAAATCAACCCAAATATCTATTATTGCACAAAGAAAGTAAATACATATATCGGGATAGTATACAGTCATTTGCAAAAGATTCAGAGCCCCATACACTGATGTGAAAAGGATTTAAGAGAAAGCAATAAAGATTCCACTTTTCTTGAAGATGTGGTTGCCTGTATTCCACCTGTCCATTTGGGGGAAAGGTCCCCAGGGTTGTAGTTCTCACACGGGAGATGTGAGAAAGGTGGAGGTGAAGATTAAGGGAGACTTTTACTATCTGTTAAAATGTTCAAAACATTACAACTCTTCTTATTTATTTATTTATTTATTCATTTATTTATTTAGAGTGTGTGTGAGCAGGGGGAGGGGCAGAAGGAGAGGAAGAGAGAATCCCGAGCAGGCTCCATGCCCAGTGCATGGCCCGACACGGGGCTCGATCTCACGACCCTGAGATCATTCTTTGAGCTGAAATCTAGAGTTGGACTCTGAGCTGAAAATAAGAACATTATTACTCTTCTAGTCAGAGAAAAAAAAATCACAGCATGACTCTTTATGGCCAAATCTGGATTGTCTGTGAGACGTGTAACATGTATCAGTAAATGCTCGGCAGCCATCTTCGTTCGTTTCTCGGAGTTCTGCTGATCTTTAAGAGTAGCTGAATATGATGAGATAGTTTCCATGGGGGAGCTCTGGGCTACTCCCTTGTCCTTTTTTGTTTCCCCCTAGTTTTTGAAGAGTTGTTTGATTCTGTTCAGCACCATAGCTGAGTTTCTCTGCTGATCTCTTGATTGTTCTGACAGAGGCAGAGTCACAGAAACTTAAAAGTGAGTGTGGTCTGGGGCGCCTGGGTGGCTCAGTTGGTTAAGCGACTGCCTTCAGCTCAGGTCATGATCCCAGGGTCCTGGGATCGAGTCCCGCATCGGGCTCCCCGCTCTGCGGGGAGCCTGCTTCTCCCTCTCCCACTCCCCCTGCTTCTGTTCCCTCTCTCGCTGTGTCTCTCTCTGTCAAATAAATAAATAAAATCTTTAAAAAAAAAAAAACGTGAGTGTGGTCTAGGCTACTATTTGCCATTTGGTAAAATATCAGTCAGTGACTGGTGATACTGGTCAAAGTCCAGCCTAGCCCAGAAGCCACTGGTCATCCCACCTGGCCTCAGGACCCCTGCTGGAGTGAGACCTGCTGGATGTATGGCATGAGCCCCAGACTCCCTTCTTTCTGCCCAGGCCTTCACATCTCCTTCTCCATTGCTTCAGATCCAGAGCTCGTTTCTTTCCTTGACTCACGAACATTTATTGTTACTTTATATACAAGGCACTAGGCTAGCTATTCACAATAATCATTTAAATCTCTTCCAGGTAAGGTGTAAATGAATGTTTATACTTAAAATGTTACTCTTTTCTGGGGAATAGGTGCACAAGGCTAAATCAAATGAGTTGATGTGAATTTTAAAATCTTTGTAAGGCAAATATATTAATTCTTATCAATGAAAATGCTGGGATCAATGAACTGATGGTGGAATGTATTTGTGGACTGGAAGGAAGTGGCAGGAAGGAGAGAGCCACCTTTGAAATATTTTAAAATACTCAGATGTCATAGAGGCATCTCTGCTTGGGTTTTGTACTGTTTTTGTTTCTCACTATGTGCTGTGGATCCTTTAAATGCGCACATATGGCTGATTTTTAAAGTTTTATTTTTTGACTTAATGTACAGTCAAGTAGCCCTTTCATTATTTTGACCTATGAATTTCAGCGCAGGTCTAGATTTGTGTAACCATCACCACCATCAGGATGCAGAACGATTGCACCACTCCCCAGAGCTCTCCCAAGTTCCTGATTTGTAGTCACACCCACCGTCACCCCTGGCAACCACTGACTTGTGGGGTGGCATGACATGACTCTATATTTTGTCTTTTTGAGAATGACACTTAAGTGGAACCATATAGTGTGTAACTTTCCAAGACCGGTTTCTTTTACACAGTTTAAGGGCTTAATGACTTTTACACACCTTAATGGCTTTGAGATTCACCCAAGTTGTGTGTACCAAGTTCGTACCTTTTTATTGCTGAGTAGGTATTCCTTTGTATGGATGCACGAGAGGTTGTTACCTGTTGGGAGAACATTTGGGTTGTTTTCAGTTGTTGACGATTATGAATAGACCTACTACAAACGTTTGTGTTCATGTTTCTATGTGAAAATAGCTTTCAGTTTCTCTAGAATAAATACCCAGCAGTGGGGTTCCTGGATCATATGATAAGTGTGTTTGATTTTATAAGAAATTGGATCTTTGGAAATGGTATCACTTTTTGGAATTCTGGTTTCCAATTGTTTATTGCTAGTGTCTAGAAATAGAAATAATTTCTGTGTGTTGATCTTGTATGCTATACTCTTACAAAATTATTAATTCTAGGAGGTTATTTTTTTTAAAGATTCCTTGGAATTTTTTTAGAAGACAATTATATCATCTGCATTTAGGGACAGTTTTCTTTCTTCCTTTCCAATCTGTATGTATTTCTTTTTCTTACCTTATTAGATTGAATAGAACTTCCAGTATGATGTTGAATAAGAGCAGTAAGAGAATGCATCCTTGACTCATTTCCAATCTTAGGAGGACAATATTTGGTCTTTCACCATTAAGTACAGTTTTAGCTGAAGTTGTTTCTGATTGTTTGCTTGGTTTGGTTGTTGTCCTTTATCAGACATTCCCTTCTATTCCTAGTTTATTAAGAGATTCTTTTTTCCTGTTTAAATTATGAATGGATGTTGAATTTTGTCAATTTTTTTTCTCCATCAATTGACATAAATGTGTGGGGTTTTTTTTTTAGACTTTTAATACAGTGGTTACATTGATTGAGTTTCAGCTATTGAGCCAACTTTGCATTCTTGAGATAAGCCACAGTTGGTTAGTGTTATTCTTTCTACATATTGCTGTACTTGATTTGCTAATATTTTGCCCCCTTTTTTGTGAGGGGTAGGGTATTTTCTTTTCTTGTACTGTTTTTATCTGGTTGGGGTGTCAGCACAGTGCTGGCCTGTTGGATTGTTTCTGGGTTTGGCTGTTGTGAATAGTCCTTCTATGAAATGTTTTTGTGTATGTGTTTGGAGGTATATATGTATGAATTTCTATTGGGCTTATAATTAGACTGTCATTACTGTTTCCTAGGATCGTCTTACTGTTCTAATCATAGTGAGAACAAGGAGAAAGAAAAGAAAAGAAAGACCTGATCTGACACAAAAGAGTGCATACCGTATTATTTAAGATTTAAAACCAGTACAAGTATTCTATGGTGATAGGGGCCAGGATGGTGTTAATCGTTGGAGAGGAGGGTGTTCATAATGTTCTATTTGTTGGTCTAGTGGTGTTTGCATCGATGTTGTTTTGCTTTGTGAAAAGTCATTGGGCCATGCACTTGTGATCTGTGTGATTTTCATTAGGTTTGTTATACTTTAATAAATAAGTTTATTTAATATAATCAACAACAGTCTACACTCAGTGTGTCAAGCAACTTTTTATATCTTAAGTTTTCACAGTTGTAAACTAGAAAACCGTAGTGGTACCTACTTCGTTGTTGTGTCATGATGGTTAAATAAGAAAATGTTTGTGGGGCGCCTGAGTGGCTCAGTCTGTTGGGTGTCTGCCTTCGGCTCGGGTCATGATCCCGGGGTCCTGGGGTCGAGCCCCGCATCGGGCTCCCTGCTCAGTGGGGAGCCTGCTTCTCCCCTTCCCTCTGCCACTCCCCTTACTTGTGCTCTCTCTCTCAAATAAATAGAATCTTTAAAAAAAAAAAAAAGAAAATGTTTGTAAAGTGCTAAGCCCAATGGCAGCTAAGCCCAATGGCAGCCATACAGAAAAGAACCATACAGGTATTTGATACTATTGTTATCTTTATTCAGTAGACTTTATGGTACCAAACTGGGAGATCACCGAAGCACACAAACTTAAACTCTATTCTGGAACACTCAGTACATGACATAGTCAAAGCCAAGTGCCGTGGGATGTCAGACACTTTGGTTTTAGGTGCAATGACTTCACTTCAGTGGAACTGAAAAACCACTGTGTCCTGCAGGACAGTATTTTCTCCAAGTGCTCCATGAAAGAGTGCTCCATGGTCAAAAAAATGGGAAAGCCTGTCTACTATAGCCACCCTGCATTAGCTTGCTAGGTTTGCTGTGACAAAGTTCCACAAACTGGTTGCCTTGAACACCAACTTATTTATTGTCTCAAGAGTTCTGGAGGCTGGAAGTATAAGATCCAGGTGTCTGCAGTGTTGGTTTCCTTTCAGGGCTGTGAGGGAAGGATCTAGCCAAGGCCTCTCTCTTTGGCTTGTAGATGGTCCTCTTCATGTGCCTGTGGAGTTCTCCCTACCTGGGTGTCTGTGTCCACATGTCTCCTTTTTATAAGGACAACAGCCATAGTAGGTTAGGACCCATTCCAATGACCTCATCTTAACCAGTTACACTTGCAATGACCCTATTTTGCAAAACAGGTCACATTCTGAGGTCCTGGGAGTTAGGATTTCAACATGTAACTTTGGGAAGGGGATATAATTCAACCCACACTTACTCTCAGCCCAGATTCCCAGTGTATGGATTCACAAAGTAGGAAAAATTCTGTCCTAGAGAATCTCAATCCCGCCACCGAGGGCGGCAGATACGGTTGATGCCCAGCCAATATCTGTTCTACCTTTCTTCTTTTGGAAGAAAAGTACACTTTTGTCCAGGAGGCTAATATGCTTCCAAGTCCACACTCCCTTTAGTTGGAGGTGAACATAAGATCCAGTTCTGGCCATTGCGATTTTTAAAAAAGATTTATTTATTTGAGAGAGAAATTGAGAGAGAGCGAGAGCACAGGGGGAGGAGCAGAGGGAGAGGGAGAATCTTAAGCAGACTCTGCGCTCAGCTTGGAGCCCGACATGGGGCTGGATCTCACGACCCTGAGGTCACGACCTGAGCAGAAACCAAGAGTCAGACGCTTAGCCGACTGAGCTACCCAGGCACCTCTGGCCAATGCTGTTTAAATGGGTGTGTTTTGAGCACAATTTTCAGAAAAGTTTTTGTTAGACCAATGGCTAGGAAGAGCCGTTTGCCCTTTACCCTTCTGCCTGGAACATATTATTCCTGATGCCAGGACGTGGAAGAGTCACCTTTTTTTGGTTGTTGTTGTTATTTTATTTTTTAGTCACCTTTAACCGTGGAGACAAGAGTCTCCCTGTAAGGATGAGGCCGGAAAATGCCTGACTCACTGGTGAGAGGCTGGCCAGCCCTGGATTTTGGCGTCATATGAGAGAATCACCACCTCCCTTTGCTCGTGATCCTGCTTTGGATTCTGTTCCATGAGGCCAAATGCAACATCCTGGAGACAACATGCACACGGCTCTCTGCACATCTCTGCACATCTCTTAGGGTGAGTCCTCTCAGCAGAGACTACTTTAACCAGAAAGGAACTTGTTCATCTTGTTCCTAACAATTATTAGAGAAAAATAAGTCATCTCATTCCTAATAGTTTCTCTAATGAAGACACCAAAATTAAGTGACTTGTTCAGAGTAAACAGTGGCAGATGGATAGAGAGTCCACGTGTGCTGATGGTCAGCCCAGGCAACTTTACCCCAGCGTGGGATTGGTTTGCATTATGTCACTTCCTGGAATCTCAGTACCCTTATTTATAAAATAAAGGAAGAAAATTGACCCTAATTCCCCACAGGGATAATGTGAGCATAACACTCCATGACATATGAAAATTTAGTAAAAACTCTTAAGAATCATACAGATGTAAGGGATTATTTTCCCTATCTTTACAAGCCTTTATTTCTAGCGGAAAATCAATAAATGTCTTGTGACTTGAATTGATATGATTTCTCTTTGTTGGATGAGTAAATTTAGTAAAATATGTTAGTTTTTGATTTTAAAATACTGATTGACATTCTATCACGTGGCAAAGGATGTAAAGGTCAACAAGACAGAGGAAGGCCCTGCCCTCAGGGGCGTTACAACCCAGACATGGATATAGGCGTGGATCAATAAATTGAACCAACAATGGCTTAATCATTGTTGTGGGAAATCATAAATTACATCTTACAATACTGTGTCCCTTACTGGCACGTACAGGCCACCGTCTTCCCGAGGGGCCCAGAGCTCCTTGTTGATAACAGCTTGAAGATATTGAAAATCGCATGGAAAAGCAATGATAGGAAATCTAGACTGTGCCATTTCAATTTAGAAAACATGCCTCCCTTGTCAGAAAGGATCTGTACAGTCTCAGAGCCATTCCACAAAAATTAACATTTTCTTAATGCAGGTTTGCTCCCAAAGAGTCACAAAGGTATTTGAAAAACAGACGTATCTGGGTTGACTTTTGTGGCACTTTATTTCCTCCATATTCTATAAGTTTCTCATGATCTTTTGAGATGTAGGTTTCCTGGCTGAAAACTCTGATGTTTCCTTGACTTGCTGAAAGTTCAGGGATTTTCTTTTCTTTTCTTTTTTTCATTCTGAAGGACTCAAACTGAAATGTATGTGATCAGGGGTGGTGGGATTAAAGAATTTAATGAATTGTCGAAGTATTCTATTAAGGAATAGCGATCATTCTTATAAACCATGAATTAATTTTTATGAATTAGGTCCAAAGAGGTTAAGTAAAACACAGCTAATATTTCATGAGTAATTTCAACCCCCTTTAAGAGTACAAATCTCTGGTGTGTAATATTTAGGTAATGATTATCATAAAATAGACATCTTCTGAGGGCAATTATGCATTCTCAATACTTCTTTATGAGGGACCTGGGCGGAGGATGTCATTACATCTGACAGTATATTTGTCTCACCTAATATTCATGATATTCTGATGGAAGAACGGTTATCTTACCATATATGTGTGTATTTTTGGAAGCACTGAATACTGATTCTTGCCACCAAGCTTGTTCAGACATGAAAGGCGGCTCGACTCAGCACCCAAGCATCGACTGTTTCGAGGCACGCAGAGTCGGTGGTTTTGTTGCTGAAAACACACTACATCTGCAGAGGAAACAGCCCTGGGGGTAGGCGCCAGGGAGGCAGAGAGAGGAGAGTCAAGGAGCTAGTGGGAGCGGGGCCAGACCTACCCAGGCTACCCAGGCCCTCTCAGCAGACAAAGGTGAGGATTTGGGGTGTGATTTTTAAAGAAAACTGCAACGGACTGAGGAAGGCTCCCAGGATAGACAGTGAGCTACATATGCTCACATGTACTTTTTTCTTTTTACTCTTGTTTTCAGACTCATTTTCACATAGAGGACATGATATTTCCTGTCATTGCTATAATGTTTTCAGGGTTTGCAACGCTTTCAGAATATTTTATTTGAACTTCCTAAGATTCTGAAGGGAAAAGAATAGGCTATTCGTTCTCCTTTGTGGGATTGAGAACTGAGACTCAGAATGTGACCCAGTGAGTACATCATGAAACTGTAACCCAGAGCCTTAAAACAGGCCTCCAAAAGCTAATCTGTCATCAGATGATAGGACCATGTCTGGTACACCCCTCGGACTCCCAGGGATTAGCTCTCATCTTGAGCCCTAGGCCTCGTGGCTCTCAACTCAGCTACGGTGTCTCAAAGCCGAGGAGTCTGGCCGTAAAAGTTATTGGTCATCTCATGGTTCAGAATTTTTCTGGTTTCTGCTGATGAACCTACTAATTATGGAAAAATGGGAGTGGAAGAAAATGAACAAGTGAATTTGGGTTTTGTTTTGACTTCTGCATTTTACAATTCAGGAAGGAAGGCATAGAGCATCTGGAAAACAAAATACTTGATTTTCCAGTCTCTGTCATAGTTAGGAGTAGCTTTGGAGTATAGTTCTGGGCCAATGAGATGCAGCAGTAAGTTTCTGGGGAGAACCATCCTTCTCTGATAAACAGTGGAAGACCCAAAAAAGAAAGCCCTTCCTTCTTCACAGTTTGGATTTGATGGCTGGAGCTGCAGCAGCCATCTTGTGGTTCTGAAGCAGCGGTCATCAGGAAAGGTCAGGGGAGTTAGAGATACAGTAGGTTACTCTGTATCCGGTGTTCTGTTCTTAACTGACACATGTGTACAAATAGGTTTCCAAAGCATCTATCTTTTTGATGATAAAGTGATATGTCAGATAAGAAGGAAGAAATATCAAATAAACTGCCTACATTTCAAAAAGACACCTAAAGTACTTTTCTTAACTCCAAAAAATTGTTCAAAATTCAACTCTTTTTTTTTCTTCTGCTTCAGGTTCAAACCGATTTAATCATTCAGAAGTTGCTGCATGACTTCCTTGCTATCAGTTGGTGGTATTGTGCCCTGTGCAGTGTTTGACCAAAAAGCACATCTGCTCCTGCAGATTAAAGATGGGGGCTTTCTGTCCTAGGGTCACCCAGATGAAATAATACATTTTTCATTCCTTATGTATATTACAAACCTGTATGCGCTCTCTTGGGTAAGCTGAGTTTGCCCCAGTTTCGTGAGCCTGGAGATGTGGATGACATCCCACCAACAGGGAAGATTCAGCTTCATAGACTTAGTGCCCGGGGGGTGCACAGTGCTGCACACATCTCCCACCCAAAGTCTCAACTCGCTGTTTCTGGGGGTACCTGGGGGTGTTCCACAGCAGATCTGGAGCAGTCCTTTTGGCCCCTTACACTTCACTTCTGCTTGGTTGTAATCATGTCATTGCCTGCGATGTAATAGAGCTCTGCCTGCTGCATGCTCCCCACCCCAGGAGAGGAGCCCCTGATGCTACGCACTGGAGTGGGGGGAGTAGAACTAATAAGTTGTTCTGCCCCAGGAGCTCGGCTCCCCTTTATCCTTCTCTCAAGCACCCACCGCGGCTGTGGGCGGGGCAGACGGGGCCCCTCCCATCCTGGGGGCGGAGCCTGGGCAGTCCATCTCCAGCAGGTAGACCAGGGGCCCTTGCACCGGATGGATGAGAGCGTCCTCCGGAGGTGGAAATTCAGCAAAGAGGCCCCAGGGAAGTCAGGTAGGACCTTGGGGGAGACTCTCCTTTGCTGATAAAAGTTTCTGTGGACAAGGTGACGCCTCTACAGCCCCCGTGGGGCATGGCCGTTTCGCGTGGAATTGTGGCTCACTAGCAACCGGGAGAATTCGACAAATACGGAGCAGATCGTTCCTAACACCTCCTCCCCACGTGACAGATTTCTAATCATGATTTCCTGGATTTTCTCGTTAGTTTTGAAACAAGCAGCTAACGATGTAAAAAAGAAGTTTCCATTTGAGGATTAATTTTCAGTAAAATAGTTCGTGGACGAACTACAGTCTGCACTTATCAAATACAAATATTACGCTCTGGGTTTGCATTGCTTCGCGGTTATGGGTGTCAGACTCTCTCTTCCTAAGTGTTCCCGTTGAATGACAAAAGTGAAGTATCTCAGACTGTTATTTACACAATCCGCATTCTTGTGGTGGATGCCAAAGCTCCTGTTGGAAATGCTGGAGCATTTAGAAACTCAGGGACTGGGGCGACGGGGCTATGTCTGAAGTGAGCTCCAACAATCCCAAATTCTTAGGAAGTTACTCTTGAAGCTTCTGGGTGGTGCTGGTTCTAAGTGCACCAGAGCTTATGTAACTGGGGGTTCTCGGATACCTTGTTTGTTAAAGGGTAAGTAATAAAACGCGCTAATTTGAAGCTTACATGTTTTACTGAAATGCAACAGTTACTACAGCAATCGCTTGGAACTTGTGGAACAAAAGATATTTTCCTGGGAGGAACATTCTCTTTGCTGACATTGTTTAGCTTTGCCAGCACACGGTGATAACCAAAAGCAGACTTTGAGTTGGTTTTATTATTGTTTTCACATTCGCTAGAGATAATGCACCTCCTCCTCCCTGCAGGGGGCGGGGGCAGGGGGACACAGCCTGCCACCTCGCCCTAGGCCTGTCCCTGCTGCTGAGGCCTCCCCCGCGGTTCGGGGCAGCTAGCCTGAGGTCAAGGCTGTGTGAGCAAGCGGGGAGAGAAAGGAGCGTGGTTTCCCCAGGATTTTGTTGGGCATCTGAAAACATCAGTTCTATCTTGGGGCCTTGTCTGTGAGAGCCTGCCCTCCTTATTGGTTAAGCACCATGAAGTCAATGTGTTTGGATCCTCTTCACCCAAACCATCATAAAGGAGACCAGGCATGCTGGCCTTCCACTTGCCCCCCTGCTCACTCCCTTGTCTCCTGTCTGTCCTGCTGGGTGCCTGGGGGTCAGCACTTTTGACAAAGCACCAGGCTCTCTTGCCCTCTGGCTCCCAGCGGGGCTGAGCGTGGGAGCACCAGTGTGATTCCGGAGGCCAGAGGAGGGGGAAGCAAGGCATTTCCTCCCTTTGCCTCCCTGATCCCTAGGGGAGCTGCGAGGCTGCCTGTGTTCATGGCCCAGCTCCTGCTTCAGAGGCCCCTTCCATCTGGCTCCTGCTAAGCTCTGCTGACAGCATCCCTCCTCTCTTTCTTCCGGCTTGGGGTGGTAATGGCCTGCATTTTGTAGTCGGGTATTTCAGTATCCCTGGATGTCACCCCTAACCCAGCCTACACCTTCCAAACAATTCC
>NC_138371.1:171154094-171159368 GCF_054177405.1 Leptonychotes weddellii | reverse complement strand
CCCCCCCCCCCCCGCCCATGCTCTCTCTCTCAAACAAATTAATAAATCTTGGAAAAAGACTCCAATTAGAATACGAATATTTTTCTAAGTCTTTGTGAATTTCAACATGACATCAAATTCCTTGAGGATTTTAGGTTTTCTCTGACTTCATTCTAAATTCCCTCTGACAGTTGATCATCCAATTCTGCTCTAGGAGCTACCTCCCACCATTTCTGAAATAACTCTCTTTTGTGGTCTGCTTCTAAGGGTTCGGGGAACATGGAGGGGCTAGACGGACAAGACGCCTAGAAAGTGCTAGAGTTCTTTTGTCTTCTTTCAAATAAAAATAGCTCTTCTGTTCCTGCCTTTTGCCACTTTCTATAGACCTTCCCCTGGGAGCCCCAGTCTTGCCCAGGAAGGAGGTTGGGCACTGAACCAAACTATGGGCAGGGCCGTGTGCCAGGGGCCAGACCTGGGGAGAGTCTCAGCTGCTTAAAAACATCTTCTTTGTCTTACTGTTAGCCAAACCCATGGCCGCATGACCCTGTAGATGTGAATAGTACTTTTCATTTTTCTCTGCTGGAGTTTGGTCCTTCTTGGACAGATATTGAATGATACCTAGAAATATCAGCCTTTTGAAAACTGTGTTAGTTTGCTGGGATCA
Source organism: Leptonychotes weddellii (assembly GCF_054177405.1). Lineage (NCBI taxonomy): Eukaryota > Metazoa > Chordata > Mammalia > Carnivora > Phocidae > Leptonychotes > Leptonychotes weddellii. The sequence continues at coordinate 171,158,725 of NC_138371.1, read as the reverse complement.
CCTTAACAAAGTACCACGGACGGGGGCAGGGGGTGCTTAAACAACAAATATTGTTTCCTCACAGTTATGGAGGCTGGAAGACCAGGGTGCCAACGTGGCCGGGTTCTTGGTGGGGGCTCTCTTCTTGGCTTGCAGGTGGCCGTCTTCTTGCTGTGTCCTTGCACGGTGGGCAGAAACCACTCTTCAATCTCTTCTTATAAGGGCACTAAACCCATTCTTGAGAAGGCCTTATAATTACCTCCCAAAGGCCTTTGAACACCATCCAACTGGGGATGAGGGCTTCCACTGTAAATTATGAGGGGGCACAAACATTCAGTCCACAGTGTGGAAGCTGGAAGTCTAAGAACATGGTGCCGGCAGGGTCGGTTTCTCCTGAAGCCTCTCTCCCTGCCTTGCAGACATCTGTCTGCCTTCTGTCTGTCCTCACAGAGGCTTTTCTCTGTGTGTACGCACATGCGCTCAGCCCTTGGTGTTATGTGGGTTGTGGGCTTGAGCCCTTATATTTGCTCCCAGAAGACTGGAGGGGCTAGGGGCCCGGGTGGGCAGCATGCCCAGGTTGTAGCAATAAAAATAACTAACATAGGTTCTACCAGGGAATAGGTTGTCCTTTTGTCCAGCCAAATCTTTTTGGCTGAAATGGATAAATATCTGTTATGAGCTTCCCTCTATTCACAGAGAGTTTTCCCTGCCACTTGCTGATCGTCAATAACGTGGAAACCCTCCTTCTTGCCATTCTTCTGGTCCCCATCTCCCACTCTTTCCCTAGGTCAGTCTCTACTGCCGTGATTTGCCCCAATTCTGCCGCTACATTTCTTGCAAGGTAGTAGCTACTAGCTATGATTTCAGTTATCAGTATATTTTGCTTTAAAGAGACAATTTCCCTTACTAGCCACGTGAGCAGTTTCAACAGCAAATTAAGAGGAAATTCAATTGAGTTCATTACACTAAGGCAGAGAATATGGTCTATATGAGAGGTTTTTCAAAAAAGCATTTTGGCAGCAATTTTTTTTTTTTTCCCAAAAGAAATTTGAGTTGGAACTTCATGGTAGCAAACAGAAAGTAGGAGCCATCCTGAGCACTCTTCCTGTTTCCTTTGCAGCTTGGGGCTGGGCGGGGGTGGGAGGAGTGACACACGAGGAGTCAGGCCTTGAAGCCCCTCTGCTGAACCCCGGCTTCCACTGAAAGGCACTAGAAGTCCTTGCTCCAAGGTGGTTATTAATGTTCGTGCAGCAGATTGGCCAGTATAGGACATACCGATTAAGGGTAATGAGAGGTCAGTCTTGGAGAGATGGATAATAATCCATCATTGAATAGGATGATGGGGTTAAGAGCATTCTTGGTAAGGTTGTGTCTACAAAGTAATAAGCTGTCAAAGTGGAACAGATTTAGTAGGGACAAGTGGAAGATATCTCATTGTGCTGGGGTTATACTGGTAAAGTCAAGTGGGGTATTGAGACTATTTCTCCCTTTTATAGGTTATAAACAAAAAGAAGTTTTGGGGGTCCAAATAATTAATCCCACCATGCTAAGAGGTAAATAATTTATTGGCGAAAGAAAAGCATTCGTGGTGACTTTTATCTCCAAGCTGAACAGTACATATTTAAAAATGCTAAATTGTTAAAAGATGTATTTCTGGAGTGACATTCACAGACACTTTCAATGACATTTTGTATTATTAGTGTATGTTTTTAGGACTGTTAATTTTTTTTTTTAAACTAATAGACTTTATCTTTAGAGCAGTTTTGGTTTTTACACGAAAATGGAGCAGGAAGTATGGAGCTCCCATGTCTCCCCTCTTGTGCTCTTCCCCCCATTCAGCCATTTTCCGCTGTTCCTAACATCTTGCATTTGCGCGGTATATTTGGTACAATTGATGAGCCAGTATCGACCCAACATTACAACCCCAAGTCCATAGTTTACACGAGGCTTCCCTCTTTATGTTGTATATTCTTGGGTTCAGACAAATGTATAACTACACGTAGCCACCATTTCAGCCTTATACAGAATAGTTCCCTTGCCCTAAAGGTCCCCTGTATTTCACCTATTCCTCCTTCACCCCACTCCCTGAGCCCTGGGAAACACTTCTGTATACTGTCTCTGTGGTTTTGCCCTTCCCAGAATGCTATGTAGTTAGAATCATATACAGCCTTTTCAGATTGGCTTGCATTGAAGGTTCCTTCATGTCTTTTGGAGGCTTGATAGCTCATTTTTTTGTATTGCTAAATATTTCATTATCTGGATAGCTTGTTTATCCATTCATGTATTGAAGGACCTTTGTTTGCTTCCACATTTTGGCAATTATGAATAAAGCTGCTATTCATGTTCAGGTTTTTGTGTGGACATAAGCTTTCTTTTTTTTTTTTTTAAGGATTTTTACTTATTTATTGAGAGAGAGAGAGAATGAGATAGAGAGCATGAGAGGGGGGAGGGTCAGAGGGAGAAGCAGACTCCCTGCTGAGCAGGGAGCCCGATGCGGGACTCGATCCCGGGACTCCAGGATCATGACCTGAGCCGAAGGCAGTCGCTCAACCAACTGAGCCACCCAGGCGCCCGTGGACATAAGCTTTCAGATCATTTTGGAGAATACCAACGAGCACACACACCGGATTGTATGGTAAGAATATTCAGTTTTGTAAGAAACTGCCAACCTGTTTTCCAAAGTGGTTGTTAATTTTTTTTAAACTTTTCTGTTTTTATATACAGCTTTTGGTAGTCAGGTGCTTGTAACATGAGTCTTCTATTGGTTCTCTTGCCTATATTTTGCTTTTTAAAAAAAGAGGTCTTAAGAATACATATATTTTTTATTTTTATTTTTTTTTTAACAAGAAAAAGTCAAATACCAGAATTAGTTTTCCCCATAGACTAGTGTCTCAGAGGTATTAAATATTTTTTTTCCCCAGGAGGCGTTAAATAAATTTAAAGTTAATTTTAAATTTTAATTTTTAGCACAGTGTTTCAAAAGTGCTTTCCAGGTTGCTTGTAAGAACTTCTATTTGTATCTTTTCCATTTGCTCTACATACTTAGTTCGGGAAAGACCGCAACAGTACATTTTCCCATTGATTTGTGTTTAATATGATTGTCAAAACTAAGCCCACTGAGTTACAATTTGGTGGCTGAAACTGAGTCTAGACCTCAGGACTCCAGCTTTGTATTTCAATACTGTATCAACTAAATTCGCTGGCTTTCCAAAAAGGAAGATATCAAAGGTATGTATATATTTTGTTGCAAGGCCCAACTCCAGATCAGAGTGAAGTTCCATTACAGTCTGATAAAGTGTTATCAGGCAGAGAAAAACAGAACAACCAGGAAATTTGAAGGATGAGATTAGCTGCACATCTGAGGCCATTTCTACCGATTAGCTGTCTTTGAAAACTGTTTTAATGATAGGGAATCACCTTTCCTTGATCGCTGAAAGTGATTTCTGCCCCCCTACCAGGAGGTGCCTGTGAGCAGTCAGAGGACTGGCAGACGCCAGGACTCTGCAGTTAATGAACTGTGATCCTACCAAGCAAGGAAAAGGGAAAACCTTTTTGCTGCCTGGTGAGGTATTAACTTCTGGAGGGATCCAGGGATTGAAAGATTGCTCTTTGCTAGAAACAGTTAACATATCTAGAGGAAAAAAATATCTAATTTTTGCACGGGAAGTTCAGTCCTGGTGGTGATAACATAGTAAAAAAAAAAAAAATCCAGTTATTTGTTCAATCCAGGAAAAATAAAATAAAAAAAATCAATTGTATATCATCAGTCTAATGAGCGAATTTAGTGAAAGGCTAGAAAATATCCAATAGAGCCATAGGATTGGGACTTTTCAAGTATCTGAGTCCCAAGGACGAGGAGATACAACCCTGAGATACGTGATGAGACAGAACAAGTCGTCAGGGAATGACTTCAACATCTGGAAGGTGGAGCTGCATTAATTCATCTGTTTTTGAGTCTTTTGTTTCAAAGATTCAGATACTCCGTGCATTTCACATTTCTTGGAATGTAAGTGGAGGAGAGGTGGCAGGGAGGTTCTGAGGCTAGGTGCTCTCTGTGAAAGCGTGGGTCCATGGAGAGACAGAGCCAACTGCTTACCTGTCTGCCCCAGCGGAGCCAGCCTGGCAGGGTCGCCCCAGAGAGCCGGAGCAAAGCCTTTTCACGGACACCCTCTGAATTCTGTGTAAGAATCCATGATTGTGTTCTAGAAAGTGCATCTTAAAGCCTGTCCGGGGATGGAAATGCATAATTGTTTCTCCAGAAGGCTTCTAGGGAAGCCCCCTGGAATCACTGGTTAGGCTACCGCTTTTCGGTGTCTTTCACTTCTGTTTTGGGGAGGCAAAGACAGGCGCTTTGATCAAGTGTCAAGTGTATATGGTAAATCTCTCTCACGAGCAGCCCCCTTTTATGTACTTTTCAGGCAGCCCGTGGGGTGGAGAGGGGAGGTGGCCGAGCATTATTTGTTCAAAGTGGCACCTCTAGCTGCAGCTCATTAAATCGGGGCTCACACACGCTTCACACAAAGGGAAAGCCTCGCAGGTTCCATCTCCTTTGATACAGATTTTGCCACCATTGTTCCACGTATTGCCCGAGCGAGCTTATTTCCATATGTATAGAGAGCAGCGAGATGCTTTCTCCTGCCTGTTAAACTGTC
>NC_138371.1:171143729-171153994 GCF_054177405.1 Leptonychotes weddellii | reverse complement strand
ACCCCCCCCCCCCCCCGCCCGCCCGGAACTTGAAACAAACTGCTTTCGTGCATCACCTGTTTTCTCTTTCAGGAGGTATGTGTCCAGTGAAGACTTGCGCTCCCCGCGTGTGCGGACCGGGTAAGGGAGCCCCCCGGAGCCCCCCGCCCCCCGCCCAACCCTGTGCAGTCTGATGTAGCGTCAGCTCCTTCCGGGCTCCCAATCGCGGCCCGGATGCAGAACATGTGGTTGTCAGAGAAACGCAAGGAACGTATTATTAGATCTTTCATAATTAGGCATCGCTGATACGTGCCAAAGGTTTAGAGCTTCCTCAGAAAGTTCTTATCACACGCGCTTCGGCCGCGGTGAATTGAAAACCCGACAAAGGCACTCGCGATGCTCGCTCTGCACGGGAACAAAGGGAAGACAAAGCAGCCCGATTCCGCCTTAGGTTTCTGTGCAGGCTCTATCTTTTTTTTTTTATTTTTATTTTAAATCATGTGACTCCAGCGGCAGAGGGGGAATTAGAAAGCCCAGGTCTCCCGTGAAGCTTGGAGCCCCGTCTTGATCCTACGGTTTCCTTGTGTCTGAGTCATTCCGCGGCCAGGTGCTGACTCAGGCTGCGGGCTGTGGGAACCTGATTTAATGCGTCTGGCACAGCCTTTTCCAGGTAGAGCCCGGGCTCCCTGGGGAGCACTCCGGTTCCCTTCATCTGTCACATCGCCCCCGCCTCGCCGGGAATTTAAAAGAGGATCTCTTCGGCGTGTACCCTGGCAGCGAGGACAGGGGCTGCGGGTGGGGGGGGGGGGGCGAGGGGGGAGGGGAGATGAGCAGCTTCCACGGCTGTTTTGACAAAGTGTTGTGTGTTTTTTCTGTCTGAGTATCTGGCAGCGCAGGTGAAACAATGTGCGGCTGGTATCTTGGCTGGCCACTCGCTCTCAGGCTCTGCAGGGAGTGCCGGGCCAGCCCTGCAAATGTTCCGAGCAAAGCTGTGAAAACAAACGGGCCGATTAGTTGGACAGGCTCCCCAGCTTTTGAGTGCTAACTGCCCTGGCTGCCCTTGGTCTCAGCCCCTCCCACTCCTTTATTCAGGGAGCACTTATCAATTAACACCAGGGTGACTATGCTCTCTTCTCCCCTCCTCCTCCCCTTCCTCCTCCCCCTCCTCCTCCCCTTCCTCCTCTCCTCCTCCATCTCCCCTTCTCCTTCTCTTCCTCCTCTCCACCTTCTCCTCCTCCCCTTCTCCTCGCCCTCCTCCCCTTCCTCCTCCTTCTTCTCGAATATGCTCTACTAAGCAGAATCTCTCAGCTTCAGCCCTGAAATTAACACATTTTGAGATTTTTAAAAAAATCTTTAAATACAATATATAATTTATTTTTTAAAATAAGGGCAACTTTCATTATTCTTCTCCTTAAAAGCAATCCATGTTCACTCCAGAGGCATTAGAGGGTGCAGATAAACAACAGGAATCATCTTTGAAGTATGCCTCTGTTGTGCGGGACTTAGGGCTTATCCCACACGCCCCTGAGTGTTGCACATGTTCTGTGTTACGTATTTAAACTAAAATTCTTCTGACTTGTCCCAGGCCAGATAAGGACCATCCATTTCTTTCCTTCTTTTACAGTGTAGTTTAGTATCTGTCAATACCCCTGACGTTCTAAGCCTTTGGGAAGAGCTCTCCAAATTGATTTGACTTTTTTTTTTTTTTTTCCCTTTGCTTTCCTCTGGTTTGAAGTGAGAGCCAACCTGGGATAAGAGAATTTGGGCGTCCCTTTTGAGGTGAAATCAGAGTGAATTAAAAAGAGTGATTACACCCTTCTTTAATCAAAGGCTTCAGAGATCATGTTTCTTTCAAAAAAGAAACATCAAGGAATAGGCTTAGAAAATTACTTTCATATTTTCTTGAGCATTTCAGAGCTACCACACATTTTAAGAGTTGTCACTTGTTCTTAAATATCAGACTCTAGTATCAGTCTTTTGCCTGTCCTTCAGTATATCAGAAAGGATTGAGCTTGCCCTTGCTTTGTTGTGAACAAGCAGCCGCTGTCAAATGACTAATGCTCTTGGAATCTCATGGAGGCATTTATTCTGCCTCTGTTGCTGTGGGCCCTATGTTCCCTTTTGTGGCATGTAACAATATAGCAATGTAGCCAAAGTTTTGCCCCAACCCAAAGGGACTTAGTCATAACATCATGATTTTGCTTGAAACAATAATTGTAAAATGATTAAATATACCAATGAACATGTCTGCCACATACACTTGGGTAGGTCGTGCACTGCACAATGCCAAGAGATCCATTCTTATTTTAATTTATCTGAACAAGTTTAAAAACAAGTGTCTGTTTGTGTGTGTGTTTGTAATTAGTCATATGGACTAATTACGCTGAAATAGTGTTACAACAGTAAAAGAAAGACACTCAAATTTACATAGCTAGTGTTTATTTAAACATTTCACAATGACTAGGGGCAAGTACTACTCTTTTACAAAACTTAAAGATAAGAACAACTTATTTGAAATTATTTAATTAATTGGCATTCACAGTATTTCATGTTGAAATCCTTCTTTGCATTATTTTAAAATAGATAATCCATTTTTTCAAAAAAAAGCATCACTGGTTGTTAAAATTTTAGATTGATAAACAGCTTTTAAAAATAAATATTTCCTGTCTACTTCCAAGAATTTGATTGGCTGAACTTTTTACACATGCCAGGCCTGGTACTTTAATTTGGTGAACAATAGAGAAGGGAATAGAAAATACATTTTTCTCCAAAACTAAATATGTGTTTGTTGCCTGACCTGAGACATTTAAAATTACCAGAGGCCAGAGTCAATTAGTGGTGCCAGAGTTCTCTCTCTCTCTTTTTCTCTCTGTCTCTCTTTTGGCTTCTGTTCTACTGGTTTGTGCCCAATTGAATTAGAAAATAATACAATTACACTATTAATTTTATCTGGCAAGCTCCATTACAACTGCACTGTGGAAAGTGGGATAGCATTTTGTTTTGTTTTGTTTTCTAGAGAGGCTAAGCATTCTTATGGCCTAAAAACTATATTACTCTTTACCATAGATTGTTTTTTAAAAAATTGTTATTTCGGAATAATCAATTTTTTGAAGAATACCTGAGGTGAAGACTAAAGTTTTCTCATGTCCTAGGCAACTGCGAAGACTTTAAAATGAAAATAGAATATGATTTTTTAATTTCTCGTTTTACATTACTCTATGGACCAAGTTTTAAGGATAAGCATTTAAAATATAAAGTTAATTTTCTCGATTTTATAATATTTCTTTGGAAATTCTGCAAAGGACTATGGATAACATTTTAACATCACTGCACTTTATTGGAAGATATTTGATGTCAGACTTGCTAAGATGAAGATAAAATTTAAATAGAGACGTGAGTTAAAAGGATCCACATTAGTTTCAATTTGAGTTAAATGCTACCATTAGAATTGTGTCACTGAAACTGACCCAGTGTCTCACTTTGATTAAACTCTGCTTTATTTTTTGCAATTCTGATTTCTCCTCAGCTCACCCCTTTACGATTTCTGCAATCTAGACCAAAAGTTGCCTTAACACGAGAAGTAAAATCTCCTTTAATCCATTCTTTTTACATCATGGGTTCTGCATGTCTACTGAATAAGCATATGTTGATGACCCTCAGATAACAATATAATAAATGAGTAACAGTGGAGTAACCATAGAATATACACATTATATGTGTTAACAAAGTAACTTTAACACCGACTTATAATTAAGTGTAGCTTATCATTATGATTGCCATTAAGAGCATTAATACTTATGCACCTGATAAATACATAAAATACATATTAAGTCTACTTGAAGAGGCGGCATGGGACGCTGTACTATTTGACAAAACAAAGCCGAACATTGACTGCTTAAGCACAGTTTCCTTTTATGAGGCAGAGGATGTGTGTGAGGTTTAATTGTATATAACCTTGCAAGTGAGCTTTTTATTACCTTTCAACAAAAGGCACAAAACGCTAACTTCTAAAATCTAGGTATGCACTTTCCTAAGCCAATAATGAGATTATGCTTTCCAATGGATGCAGAATTTGGATCTGGATATTTTTTATCCTAGTCTTTTAATTGCTCTTATTTTTATTATCCCTTAAAGCTGGAGTTCAGGTAAAACAGAGAAATAGAATGTTTGCCACCTTCTGGTAACCTTTGAAATCAAATTCGAGACATTTGTAAGGGAGTAGGATTTAGGATTCCCGGACAACGTACTATTTGTGTTGGCTTGATTTTTGGTCACCATTGCTAGTCCACAGCACCAACCTGGCTTGCATAAGGCACCGCAGAGCCTGCCTGGATTCAAAAGACTTTGATTGGACCAGATAATATGCATATTTCTACAGAATGCTCTTAATTACCTATTTTTCTTGGCAAAAGTCATATGACTTTTGAATGTATCACATTCTCAAATATCGTATTTTCTGCAAAATGCAATTCATTATTTTCATATACATTCAGTATATAGTTACTGATTTTACAAAGTAACTTCTTAAACTGGGGCTAGGACAAAGTCTCTGGTTATCACTCAGGGTTATGTTACACAAAAGAGTCCTGCTTTGTATTGCATTTTACCTGTTCATGGCAGTATCTGAAAGTCAGCTCAATGCCAATTTCGTTGCCTTCACAGAGTGTAAATAAGGTTTAGAGCGCATTTAAAAGTAATTGTCTTACCTGACAGTAATGACACGTTAATGATGTCGGAACAGTTCAGGCCTTGTAAGGGACTAACTTTTTTGTGCTCTGAGTTGATTTTCCCCATGCATTAAATTAAAATAGCAGCAGTGTGGTGAAAATTCTTCGATTGGTCCACTAAGAGTGTTTTATTTAAAAGGCATTCTTTTTTTTTTTTTTTTAGATTTTATTTATTTATTTATCTGACAGAAAGAGACACAGAGAGAGGGAACACAAGCAGGGGGAGTGGGAGAGGGAGAAGCAGGCCTCCCGCCGAGCAGGGAGCCCGATGCGGGGCTTGATCCCAGGACTCTGGGATCATGACCTGAGCCAAAGGCAGACGCTTAACGACTGAGCCACCCAGGCATTCTTTCAGCTCTCAGTAAAGTATTAGGTAAATTGTGCAGGAATTTTTGTTTGGTCTGGTTTATTTATTTTATTTTTTACCAAAATGGAGTTCATAAATATAATAGCAAAGTTTTTCTCAGATTTTTGGTGGTAGTTGTGGCAGGTATTAACGTATCTGGTGCAAATGTAGATTCTATAGAAGATGCATCTCAAGTCAAAGTCAACTGAGATGTACTTAGAATCAAATTTATTTTTAAAATTTGATAGTCTTTCTTCTTAAATTCTAATGTATATATTTCTTTCAGGAGCAAATATACACTCAATAGGGTCACTTCTGCGTGATCTGGTAATACTTTATAGGCTCAAAACAGGGATTTCCAAGGGGAATATACTACAAACCTTTGGAAAAAGATCATGCAGAAATTATCTTTTCCCAAAAAGTAGAATTCCAGATTTCAGGAAACAGCAAGCAATAGCAGCTGCAAAAAACATTCAAGTTGAAATTCTGATCACCTTTCTACAAAAATGAACTTAAAAGTGATGTTGAGGTCATGACCAGATTCACTGGGCTGGGTTTGGAAAATGGCTTTTCCTGCTAACAGGGCAATAGTTTTTCATTCAGGTGGATTAATCTGAGCTCTTGGCTCTTTCTTTGTAATATTTAGGTGAATTTTTTCCCTCCTAATAAAATAGGCACAGTTTTAAAGGAAAAAAAAAAAGCGGTCTCTAAGACATGGTAGTTTAATTTGTGTGGCCGCATACGTTTCTCAGAAACCTCTCGTGTCTGTGTGTCCTGTGTCCTGAAGTCTGGGCTGGGCTGGTGGCCCGGCCAGAGACGTCTGTCACAGCCCCAGGATACATGACCACGGCCAGCCTTTTGAAAAATAAAAGAAACCTTATTTACAGTTAGGAAAACCCTTGCTATTTCCTTGTCTCTGAATGCCAAATATTTTATAGGACTTCTCTGTTTACAAATTAAAGCAGCATTTTTACTTGCAAAATCCTATAAACTCACAGCTGACTGCATAGCCTCTAAGAATCTCTTTTTCTTTATCCAGCGTTAAATTTTTATGGTCTTGGGTGATAACTCTAAAGACCTATCACGGAGTCGAATTTTTGTCTTTCTGATTTGCTTCTCTTGAGAGAAACGCAATGTGTTTCCTTTTCAGTGTAGATGAAACAAACCAAGCAACAAAAAGTGAGAGCCTGCGTTAGGCGCCAGAAGTAAGCGTGGGCTTGCATCTCTGGCTAGACCCCTGTGGGCCCTCGGATGAGGAAAACCCCTGGGCTCAGTTTTACCGGGCTTGCGAATTCTAAAATGGCAGTTTGATATTTTGATTTTGAGACTGAAAGGAGCCCGACACTGAAGCTGATCCAGTGACAGAGCCTCTTTCCCACTTCCTGAGTTTGTAACAGCCAATTTGTAGAGACCTGGGACTGCCAGGACCGAAGCCAAGCCATCCCCTTTGCTGCTACCTTAGAAGCTTTTCTTATCTCCTCCTCGTGTCAGGAAAGCCGTATCTGGCATACACAGCCGGGATCTGGGGGCCCCGGGTTTTCCTTGCTGGTTCTATCTTTATTTCTTGTACCTAGATCTTGTTGGCCTTTAAATGGGGAAAACAGGCTGCAATCTCCTTTGATAAGGGGATTTTGGACCTCAAGCTTTACTACAACATCTGGGCTAGATAGATATCTGTTAGTGGGAGTTACCTTGAGGGGATAGATAATGGGGGAAATCTACATTGAAAGCAAAAGGCTGTGTTTTAAAGTCAATAGGATAAGTGGGATTTAAGCAGGAAACTCGGCATCTAAATCAGTTTAGTCGTACTACTATTTTTATACGCCAGTAGGGAAGGCGAGCTGTGTGTACCGAGCAGAGCCCGTCTGAACGTCTCATCTCATAGAGATCAAAGCTGATGCGAATACCAACTTATCGTCTAAGCAGATTTATCATCCCGATTGCTCTCAGTTCCTTTGTGTTCCTCCTAATTTTCTAACCTTCAAAGCCTGTGTTCCGTCTGCGATAGCACCCTAAAAATGTTCACCACCCCTTATCTGGCACCTACCCTGTGCTTTAGTGGCTGAGAGTATGGGACACATCTCAGGCTCTGGAGCCATCTAATAGCTGCATGATCTTGGGTAAAATACCGAACATCTCTTGCCATTCTTGTCTACAAAGAGGAGATAATGGTCCTACCTACCTCACTGGGTTGTTGGGAGGTTTACGTATGTTAATGAATGCAAACCACTTAGCATGATATCTGGACCTGGGAAGGTACTTCATTCGCATCCCTCACCTGCCCCTGGAGGTTGGAAACATTCTTTCTGATGTTCTGCCCGTGCCCTGGTTCCTTTGAAAGCAAAGCCTGTGTCCCGTGAATAACTGCAGAGAGCTGGAGTAAAAGATTGAGGACTGAAACAGGGACAGAGGGAAAACCGATGCAAATACGCACTTTGAAGTTGCCCACCCACAGGCTGGACATGATTCCATGGGGCCTTTTTTTTTTTTTTAAGATTTTATTTATTTATTTGACAGAGAGAGACACAGTGAGAGAGGGAACACAAGCAGGGGGAGTGGGAGAGGGAGAAGCAGGTTTCCTGCAGAGCAGGGAGCCCGACGCGGGGCTCGATCCCAGGACCCTGGGACCACGACCTGAGCCGAAGCCAGACGCTTAACCGTCTGATCCACCCAGGCGCCCCACCACGGGGCCTTTTGAAAAAGCTTAAGAAATGCACCCCAGAACAGTCTAGCTGGTATGCAGAAGGGAAGTGTTTACCCACCTGCTTCCATCATCCCATCATCAGTCAAGGATGAGCAGAGGCTAGCTGCCCCACTCCTCCGTTTGCACCTGCTGGAGCATGGTCCATGGGACCCCACGCGGAGGTGTTAAAAGACATCCTGGTGCAGGCCTGAAACGAGGTGCTGTCCCCTTTTACCTTCTCCAAGCTGGTGGGAGTTGGGTCCAGCTGTTCTCCTTAGCCGTGGCTGGACTAAGAGGTGGGCAGAGAATATTTGGAATCATGTTCGAGTGTCTCATGCGTTCCCATTTTACAGATATGGAAACTGAGTGTCTCTAAGAGAGTCACCGAGGCCACCTAGTGAGTAACTCACAGAACCAGGCTTTGTGATTCCAAAGCTTGGCTTGTTTCATTTTGCCATAAATGTCTAATTGTGGGCAAATATCCTTCACTATGCGTGAGAATATGTATTTATTTCTGCTTAAGCGTGTAATTTTTAGCACATAGATGATTGGGAGAAACAGTAGTAAAATGCTTTTAAAAGATTACGATTAAACGGGAAAATTTTTATCTTGGGAAGTAATTCAAAATGCAAAGCTGTAGCACAACATGAACATCTCCAAATTTTAGTTAACACATTTTAATTTCTGTTGCGGTTTTGTTTTCTGAAGTGATATTCAATGTTAATAGAGATGAAAGGAAATTCAATGAAAAATGGGAATGTCGCCAGTGGTACATTTTTAGTCTGAAATTATAATTACTAAAAAAGCCTCCCTTCTTGTCCTCCTCCTCCTCTCTTTGCTCTCCACAAAGTGTGTGTGTTTTCCTGTGTACTTGGGGGTGTGGCTATTTCCCAAGGAACAATACAGTTATGATACGGTTTCCAAAAGACACGAACCAAACCCCATTGTTTTATTCTTAGTCAGGCTAACGTAATCTGTGATTTTATTGTAATTAGGTATGCAATGTATCTAGGATTATATATGCGGTTGGAGCAATGTTTAAGAAAGGATGTGACTAACATTTGATCGGGTATATTTTTTCCCTTAGAAATTTACATATGAGAAATTTCTAGAATGATAAATATCAGTGTCTCTGACTTTAAATACTAAATAAAAATAGAAGTCTCGATCAGAGCCATTCTTTCATTTGCTCTAAACATATATATGGCAAGTTTTATGCCCCGTGCTGGAGATGAAAGATAAGAAGACATTTGGGGCCCTCCGGATGTTTACAGTGCCATTTGGAAGGTAGATGATAATTGAGTAGTTAGAAGGCTCTCCATTTCTGGATTATTATGATGGTGTTCTCCCTGATCGTTGTGCACTAACATGTCTTCCCACCCTAGCTCTTCTTCCCCACTCCCAGCTGCTGCTACCTCCTGCCTATTCTCCTATTTCCCCCGCTCTGCCCCACAAATCTGTTTGAACCTGCTGTCAGAAAGGTATTTTTTTCCTCTAACATTTGTTCATGCTACTGCCTTGCTCAGAATCTTTCAACAGCTTCTCACGGGATCCGAGACAAAAGTTGTGACTCAATAAAAACACTACTTCAAAGGGATACATGCACCCCAATGTTTATAGCAACGTTATTTGCAATAGTCAAGATATGGAAGCAGCCCAAGTGTCCATCAATAGATGAATAGATAAAGAAGACATGTATGTATGCAGTGGAATATTACCCAGCCATAAAAAAGAATAAGATCTTGCCATTTGCAGCAACATGGACAGAGCTGGAGAATATAATGTTAAGTGAAATAAGTCAGACAGAGAAAGACAAATACTGCATCATCTCACTCATATTTGGAATTTAAGAAACAAAATAAATGAGGAAAGAAAAAAAAAGAGAGGAACCCCAAAAAACAGACTCTTAACTATAGAGAACACACTGATGGTCACCACAGGGGAGGGTGGTGGGGGATGGGGGAAATAGAGGATGTGGGTTAAGGAGTGCACTTGTCGTGATGAGCACTGGGTGATTAAAATAAAAACATAAAAAGAAATCCGTGGCTCTGGCTCACGGCACGTGGCTACCTCTCCTGTCTCAGGTTTTTTTTTTGCTGCCGTTGGTTTCAGCATGAACTAGTGGTAGCCCCTTGTGTCATATGGAAGCCTCTGGACTCTCACATTCCTGCTTAGAATTGTGTTTTCAGATGATGAGAGTATTTGCTGACTTTGATGTGGAGCAAAGAATTGCAATTTGATTTTGATGTGCCGTTGTGTACTTTTCTTCATCTTTCTTTCGTGTGGGGTTTGTTGAACTTCTTGGATGTGTGAGTTTAAAATTTTATTCAAATATGAAGTGACTCTAAAAAAAATCTCTAATAATTTTCTTTGCTTTGTCTGATGTTAACATAGCCATTCCCGCTTTCTTTTGTTAGTGTTAGCATGGTATAACTTTCTCCACCCACTTACTTTTAACCTACGTGAGTTTTATATTTCAAGTGGGTTTTTCGAAGGCAGTGTATAGTTGGATCTTGCCTTTTTTTTTTTT